>NW_004567110.1:6768186-6787076 GCF_000260355.1 Condylura cristata | reverse complement strand
TGAAGCACACTGCTGAGGGAAGCAGTGGGCGGGCCAGGAGAGGTCTGCCACGCCATGTGGATCTCCTCCGGGGCAGGCGGGGATAGAACTCATGAGGAAGTGGCTTAAGCTTCTCAGTGCAGTGCTCTAACCCGCTGCGCCACCAGGGAGGGCCATGCAAAGAAAGGGTTTTAATTCAATTTTGTATGTCTCTGGAATGTAGACCACCAACCACTGTGCCCTTCCCTTCTTCCCTCTGTCCTGTGCTCCATGCATCCTGCTAGTTCTGGGGACACAGTGTGGGTCTGGAGTTTCACAATGACAGGACAATCCTGCGCAAAGAGAACTGATAGTTTGACAAAGGGAGGCAATAATGTGTAGTGAGCACTTAACAGCTGTTTATTGGCACGTTTAATTTCTTTGAGCCTCAGTTCCTTAGAAATGGAAGCTAATATTGATTACAGGGGGCGGGCTTAAGATCAAATGATGTTTTATAGTCAAGGTACTTAGCCAGCTTTAGTGCATGTTAGGTACTCTATACACATTGACATTTACATGCTTACTTTTTCATTACAAGGAAACGGAAGCCCAGTTTATACCTATGTGGATTGTTGACTGGGGAGAAAGGGAAATGCCACATTTAAAAAAGCTGAAAAATATAAACTCAAACAATCTCAGACTATTGAGGATACTGGGTGGGCTGCAGAAACAGTGATGGATGCAGAATTCAGACAGGGTCTGAATTGCCTTGTTTCTGCAGGTGGGGTCACTGTTTACCTACAAAGAGCGGCATGCTGGCCAGAAGACCAAAAGCTTTATGTGCCCTGTCTCCTTGAAGCCAGTTTTTTAAGGTTGACTGTTTTCAAACCAATATTAGAGAGCAGCAATAGGCAGAGGGATTCAGAAATTTGCTCTAATTTTTATAACTGATATATGTAAAAAAAACGTATCTCAAACTTGTGCTCCTTAGTTTGATCAAGAATGTTGGCTAAATTTGCTTGCAGACATTGGAGCAATATCTTACACACCATCAACATTATGTCTTAAGTTTTCAATGGGAGACTCAGTAGACGACAATTTTGTATTTGGCTATGCTTTTAAGACAGAGGCCTGGATACACAGATGGATTAGCTGACTGGATTGTTTCAAGTCACAAGGTAGTTACTTTCAGGAAAATTCCAAGAAGGTAGGGATGTAAGAGACTTACCAGTGGCCTGTCAGGTTTGCCATAGTTTTCAACAAACATGGCAAACTTGTGAAGACAGATATATGACTGACATGGGGACATATGGCAGAAAGTGCTCATACCCCTTGTTTTGGAGGGCCCTCGGAAGAGGTATCTGGGGTGGGAAGTGCCCACTGGGCCGACAATAAGACAACCTCATACAGGAGGAGTGCCATGCCCTGCACAGTACCACCGTTCCTGTTGTAGTGAGAAACATAGGCTCAGATAAGTACAGTGCTGGGTGGGGTGCAGATGCAGTGATGGCAATCAAGGTGGCACTTACATCACACGACAGGGCTATACCTGTTCTCTCTGACTTGCCAAAATGACTTGCTTTCTACAGGGCAGAGTGGAAATCCTCATTTCTCTGATTCTATCTCTTGTAGTCTATTTCCCAAAAGGTTATGCTGTCTTATATTACATATAACTAGCAAGGGAGTATACCAGATACCAGGGCACTGTGATACTAAAGGCAGTGTTGGGGGGTGGGGGAAGGAATATATTCAAGTGCTTTGATCTTATTTTTTCAGTCCGCTTGTCCGTCCGTCCATCAATCCATCCATTCGTCTATCCATCCTTTCATCCATCCAGTATCTGTTCTTCTATCAATCTATCTATGTATTTTTTTGTCCACTATAGAAGGCCACTACAAGTCCACAATTCTCTATCCAAAATCTTCTTCAGCCTAATCTGTATAAACATACAGAATGTTAGTATCAAGGTTCAACAAACCTTTCTAGGCCACTAGTAAATTCGGGTGTTTTATACTTACTAGTCTTGCCATTCAAATTTAGAGACTAAATGTAAAATTTTAAGGAAGACTGAGGGCGTACAGAAGGTCAGTAGGCTGAACATTGGTTGCCTGTGAGAATTAATTTAAGAAATTAAAATAGATTTTGCTTTATATGAATTGGTATGGAGTCTGGACACCAGCACCTCTTAAATCTCCTCTGCCGATTCCAATATGAAGTCAAGTCTAAGAACCAATGCAGGGTTGAGACCAAGACACCTGAGTGTTGTCTCACCAGCTTTGCTGCCTGTCCCCAAAAGGATACCTTTATGTTCTTTCTTCTCATAAATTGCTCATGGACCTCTAACTCTGAGCTCGGCACATGGGACATGGAGCCCCACAAGGTGAACAAATGACAGGGTTAAGCAAGAAGGCTTGGCTTTCGCTTACCCGGGGATTCCTCCAGATTCCAGTTTGTTTGCAATATCCACGTCCCAAGACCAGACATCAAACTGCCACTTCCGTAGGCCCAACACACCACATAGCACTGAGCCTGAGTGGATTCCAATCCGCATGTCAACATCATGCTTTGTCCTTGACCGCACATACCTATTGACACAGAGGAGTGAAAAGACACAGGTGTTCCATATTATTGATGCCACAGACTACAGCCACAGACTACAGCCACAGACTACAGCCACAGACTACAGGCAAGAGCTGATATCCTTGGCCTTGGCAGCTGTCCAGCCTTGCCCATTCCAGAAATTCAGCTCTTTCCCATTCAAGTGCCACCTCTTCCAAGAAGTTGCATGGATTCTCTGATAACTGGGGTGTTCTTTTCTTCCTTCAAACTCCTATAGTCTTCTATCTAAACTTTTAAGGGCCTCTATCATGCTTCTTCCCAAACTTGCTCTTTCTGTGACACTCTCCGAGAATGGCAAGAGCATCTTTTTTTCTCATTAGTACATAAACGTGGTGTTGACAAGTCATCCCTCATCTCATTGCACACTCTGTTTTCAGCCTTAATATTTACATTTTTATTCTGTTTTCTTTTTTCCATTCTTCCCACCAACACAGATCACCATCAATCATCAGCCTGGGGTCACTGTCTGACCTCCCGCATAGCTGCCATCAGCAAAGATGTTACCTTGTCACACCCTCATTCCCCTTTCAGATTCTTTCCCACTAAGAACAGTGGTCTCCAAAGTAGGGAGTTCCCGTCCCAGGCTGAGCCAACTTGTGCCATAACTTACAGTCATAGCTTTTATTCTTTACCTTCAAAAAGTGTTACCAAAATTTGATATATGGGTTGATCTTAGTGACCTTTACAGGGTTCATGTGGGAACACCCTCTGACTGTGAGCAAGGAGACACCTGCTTGAGTAAAGAGGGGACTCTCCTACCAGAGTTTTCCTGGTTCCAAACATCTCTTCTTCATTTCTATATTTTTTCAAACCATTTTAATTTATGAACTAAATGATGCCATTTATATAGAAAGAAATTCAAATGGTAGAATACTTTGAAATAGTGTTACTAGAAAAGTCTCTGCTGCCACGTAGACATTCAGTGGTTGCTTTACTTCAAAATATTTAAAGTTGTCCAACCTAAAGATGTTCTATCTATTTTTCTTTGACAAAAAAAGGCAAATGTTTCAAATTCTCTGATTTTCTGTGGTAGCAGGTCGCTGTTAATATTCCTTCTGGCAAAAATCAAACTAGCTTAATTGGTTTATCCAAGCTGAAAAGATGGTGTAAGGAGTGAGAAAATAACTGCTTTTCATGAGAAATTCATGCCCTGAAGAGAGAAATCTGAAAATGGGGTTTGGGAAATGTTGTCAGATCTTCAGGGAAATTGCTGTCAACCAAGTTGTGTCATCTATCAAAATTCTCAGAGCTGAACATTTATGAATCTGTTTTAAAATCTTCCAAGGGAAGTGGTTGGGTGGGGCTTGAGCCGATTTGTTAAAATATAAAAAAGTGCTGCCCTCCAATGTGGGCTTGTAAGAATACTCAGAGAAGAAGACAATTTCTGACCAGACTGTACACAACTCCTGCATGACCTAGAAGAAGACAAGGTAGGACACAGAGGAGCACCCAGAAATGCAGTTCTAATAGTCTTGTAGCCAGGTGGGAAAAGAAATGAACCTGAACCGTGGCCTTTGCATTTCTGGACCAAACTATAAAGATTTGAAAGAAAGAGTCCACTGTTCAAACCCACTGTTCTTGTTAACATAAAGTGACAACAGAAGGATTTTTTTTTTACTGTCATTAAATTCACACATTTAAGTGTTATTTCATTCACTGCTAACGTTTAAAGTCCACATGTCATATATGTTTTATAGTATAGGCTTATAAATATGTCAACATAACTAATAGACAAATTTATAGTGGATCTTTGATAAAAATAAAGCATTGAAATATTCAGAACCCGCAGTTATTTTCATTTCTCATACACACATTAGACTCCAGCCAACAAACCACAGGGCATTGTCTGAACCCTGTGCTCCTTACTGTGGATGTCCATTCCCTCCCTCCTTCAATTAAGACCTCCTACTTCATTTTTAAGGGTGAATTTTGGGTGTTATGCATGCTGGGAAGCATGCTGTCTCAGCATTCCATTAGCATTTGGGAGAAAAGCTCGGTGCTGTATTCTCATCTATCTCCCCTATTGGATTCTAAACTCATGGAGGTTGGGGATTTTGCAGAGCTTACTGTTAGATGCCCATCTTAACACTACATTGAGGCTGAAGCATGCTCACTAAATGTTTATTGAATGGATGATTGCTGGATCAATGAGTGTCCATTCTCACTATTCATTCATGTTTCTACATGGCTCGGCTCTTTAATGAAGTTTTTTTTTTTTTTTTTAAGATTTATTTATTCATACAGAATTGGGGTACAGGCCAGAGATGTGGAGGGTGAGAGGATTCACCAGGGACAGAGTGGGGTACAGAACAGGCAGAACAACGAAGTACACTACTGAGGGGAGCAGTAGGCGGGTCAGGAGAGGTCTGCCAGGCCATGTGGATATTCTCTGGGACAGGTGGGAATTGAACTCATGCAGAAGTGGCTTAAGCTTCTTAGTGCTGTGCTTTAACCTGCTGCGCCACCAGGGAGGACCATAATGAAGAGTTTTAAAGAGTAATATTAAGTAATTCATATCTTTAACAGCCTTCAGTGTCCATGCCTTTGCTACAGTAAGACTTAAAAACATGTGATCTTCCTATTTGTGAATAAATTAATGAACGAGTGATTCCTTGTACAACTCATTAAAACAAAGTCAAGTTAAAGTGGGTTGAGATATAAGATATAAGTGGGTTGGAAATAAGATGAGATATCAGAAAATTGCTATGGACTTTGGAATGAATTCTTGCTGGAAAGGATGAGACAATTTTTGTCCCCTGTGAAGATTCCAGTTTTCAAGCGTTTTTAAAATTTTCACTTTTAATGTAAAGACTACATAGTAGCCTTTCTCCACTTGTGAGGAAAACAACTGAGGCCATTTGAAAAAATTCAACAAGAGGAAGTTGTTCTAATTTCATTTCATGAACAAGTTACTTAACTTCTCTACGCCTCAATTTCTGCACTGATGAAGTGGGAATAATAATGTCAGAATTAAATCAATCAACAAATGTAGAGAGTTGAGATTAGTGTTTGGCAAATGCTAACTAATACGTAGTCATTGATGAGATGTGAAGGAACTATAGTCCAGGGACATAAAAGGATTTTCTTGTGGCTACAGCTAGTAGGCAAGATTCTTGGACTAACCACACACTACTTTTGCAACAGAAGTTTGGAGCCTGGTTTTTGATCCTGGGCAAATTGCTTAATCTGACCCTGAGTGTTGATGGTTGTAAAATAATGCTCTAGCTGATTGCTACACTTACGGAGCCATCCTGAGCCCCAAAGGAGAGAATGGATGTTCAAGTGCTTTGACAATTAATTGCAAGGGATGATTAAATAGCACAACATGCTAATGCCATTAGGGTATTAACAATACAGAGGGAATGCACTGGAACATCTTAATGAAAAGACATTTAGATTTTTAATTATTTTTTTCACAGAACAAAAACCATAATAAGAAGACAACAATATTTACTGCATTTTTGTTTTCTTTTGTTATGTCCAAGATTTGACTTAAATAGAAGAGGGTAAAAAAAATGTAAAATAATGATTTATTGACAGGTATTGATCCTCTAGAAAGGCTACTCAGTGGTTACATAGTCTCACAGACACACACCGGGTATTTCAAGATCAGGTCTTACATGGAAGATCTTAGATCATTCTTGGAGCAAAAAAGGAGAGAATTCTTCTCAGAGCTCCAAGTCCTGCTCAGTTCTTGCAAAGAAGAGACTAGGGATGCTTCCCTGAGCCTCCTCAGCTGCAAATAAAAGGAAAGTGACTGGGGCCCTTTCTGGTGGTGCAATGGGTTAGAACACACCACTGCAAGCTAGCTGTAGCCACTGCAGTATGAGTTCGATCTTTGGCCTGGGAGGTGACCCAGATGGCACAGCAGACCTTTCCTGACCCGCCCACTGCTCCACTTAGCAATGTACTTTGTCCATCTGCCTGTTCTGCTCCCCACTCTGCCTCTGGTGAAGCCTCTCATTGCCCCTGAATCTCTGGCCTGTGCCCCAGCTCTGCATGCATGCATGCATAAATTTTTAAAAAGCACATTTAAAAAATAAAAGGAAAGTAACTGTAGAACACACCCATTATAAACAGTTGCACCTTCTCTTTCTGCTCCTTAGTCTCCGATCTTCTGGGAAGTAGGGGGTTCCCCTTCAGCCCACATGTCTAGCACACAGCGCAGTGTTGAGCTCGGTGCTCAAAGTACTTATGAAATTAACGGACAAAGCTGAGAAACTCTATTCTTTATAATCTTGTGCCATCTTAAGATGCGCCCAAAAGTCTCTGGGGACCCATAGGTGCCTTTGGATAACCAGCGGGGGAAGGAGGATTCACGACATCTGGCTTGAAAGTAGAACAGCTCCTCTTATTTGTCATGGTGGCCTCCACTTAAAGTTTCTTTTCTAATGAAGAGTCCTCTTAATTATCATTATTTTTTGTAGCTCTGTATCAAGCTGGGACATTAATTTAATAATTAACCCGCAAAAGAGTAAAGATGTTATTTCTTTTAATCAAACTACTAAAGAGGAATACTACAGTTAGACAGCAAACAGATGAAGAATCTTAGCATTTTTCTTTCACTTTTAATGCTTCAAAGCATTTTTTTTTAATGAATTGATTTACAAATGTTGCTGGAGGAATGTTACAGCATAATGTAGTGGCTGAGAGAGAGAAAGAGAAGAGGAGACAGAGAGAAGTAGAAGTGGAGGAGGGAGAAACCAAGAAAGGAAGCAAAGAAGCTAGGGAGGAAGGAAGAGAAGGGAAAAGGACAGTGGCTAGCAGGCGCGCTGGGGCTTGGGCAAGGAGAGAAGTTAAGTGACTGGAGCTTCTTACTCCTTGTTCTGCCATATACCGGCTGGGCCACAGAGTCCCAAAGGTTAAGACGTTTGCTCCAATTAATAGCTGGGGAAGACCACTTCCTACTTGGGATTCTGGTGCATCCTGTGACTCTTCAGTAACTACATGGAAAGACTGGGTCCTGCAATTTTCATTAAGATTCATCAAGGAAAGCTTTTGTCGATAATTAATAAAGATATTACATAGAACAGAGTCCACCACTACTCTGGCATCTTCTCAGCTTTCAAGACTCCCCAAAAATAGACCCAGAGCATGTGAAGAGACGCCACCTGGAGCCCTTTTCAATCTAGTTAATGAAACTATGATCTAAGCCTCGTTTAATTAATTTAATTTTATGAACAGACTTGCACAAGGTGGTATTTAATGCTTCATTAGAAATAAGTTACATTCAATCATTTTTTTTTAACCATTCATTTAGCTGATCTTATGTTTCTAAAATCAAATAGTTTTCATGGAATGAATCTATGATGAGGTTGTCTTGATTAAAGCTTGTTATCATGTTATCGGATATTTACTAACTCACTCCCACCTCCACTATCAGTTCTATGAATTTATTAGGCATGTACGGAAGATTTCCTAAGTTATCTTTTGGGTATTAATAGCTGATTTCAGGCATCAAAGCAATCGTAGAAATCTGGAGTGGAAGGCAGGATATATAGTGGTTAATGCCAATGGCTCTGAGCTGTATGATTCCAGATGGGCTCGCTCATTCTGACACTCATTTCATGAGTTGGCAGAACAGGTGGATCTACTGAAATGCACTGCTGAGGGGAGCACAGGGGAGACAGGAGAGGTCTGCTGCACCATGTGAGTCAGCTTCTTAGCCAGGGATCGAACTTACATCATAGAGGCTGGTGATAGCTTCTTAGTGCTGAGACTTAACCCCCTCTCTACTAGGGAGGCCCTATCTCCATGTATTGAACCACAGTGACATTGTCTACATGTTCATCTCTCCCACTGCTCTGTAACCTCCCTGCAAGCAAGCCCTGAGCTCATCACCTTCCTTGCTGACTCCCCTTACAGAAGCAGGTGATGCAAACTGGTTGCACGTACAATGGAAAGTGAAGTCTAACTGGAAAAGAAAAGAGCTCACAGCTCACTGGTTCAAATGGGAGAACTACCAGACCTGCAGCTTCTGTGAAACCAGTAAGGGCTTTTACCTTTTAAAATACACATGATTCCCCAAAAAGGTAGATGGGGTGGTTGGTTCTTCTCATCATGCATGCTGACAGCACCGTGTCAAGGAGCAGACCCCAGATTACCTGATGGTTTTGATCATGCTGAGGCCCATCTCCACGCAGCAGTGGGCGTGGTCCTGGCGGGGCTCTGGCAGCCCGGACACACAGTAGTAACAGTCCCCCAGGATTTTAATGCGAAGGCAGTGATGCTCCTGGAAGGGACAGAATCAAGGGGCCAGGTAAGAGCCAAGCCAGCAGGTAGAAAAGAGCTTCTGAAAGGCTTGGGAAAGAGAGGCTGGGTGCTCTGCACTGTGGGGTTCAGGGCGCCTGGGCTGCTCTTGTCCTCCTGGGACACTAGGAGGGCAGCTTGAAGGGCTCCCTGGTGGACTGGAGTTCTGGGCAAGCTGGGAACAGTGAGCTGGACACATGGACGGTCAGCTGCTGGCGCTGCCACCACTAGCTCTGATCTGAATACCTACCACGTGGACAGACCTCATGGCCCAGCCAGCACGGACACGCAGGTCCTTCCCCATTGATGTCCCTCTCTAGAACACGCCTCTGAGTTAACTGTTTTTAGCAGCCTTTAGTTCAACAAGCATGATAGAATGTAAGTCACTTGGGGCTTCGTACCGTTTCAAATCCATTTTACGCCCTTCTCAGGTAGGTAGGCTGGCCAGGTCTTAGAGAGGCTCTTATTCATGGATTAAGTCACTGCTGCTCCTGCAGACAAACTCACTTGGGCACTGCTGCTAAGGCCGATGATGCCCCTGTCCCCACGTCTCCCAGCAACCCCTGTGCACCCAGGTGTTTGCAGACTCGCCTCACGGCAAACTGATATGGCTGGGACCGTTTTCCTTCCCACTTCACAGGTGAGAAGCAGGATGCTGTCAGTTGCCAGGGGGTTCGTGGTCTGAGGCTGTGGTGTTTACCATGTTTCACAGAGGTGCAGCCCAAGGACACAGTGCACACTTCTGTGTGCCTGGGCAGAGGCCAGACGCTGCAGGGTTGAGAGGAAAGACAACTCCTGGCTGTTTCAGCAAAGGGGCCGAGATGGCTGGCCGAGGACTACACAAACGTGGAAAACTGGGCTCTAAATAATGGTGTCTGTCTGTCTATCTGAAATGTAAATGTGTATCTATCTCTGTATAGATGAAAGAACTGTCTTCTTATCTGTCAAGTTCTGTCAATTTGCAGACACATTTTATTTTTCTGATCAGTTCCTATGAGATGTCAGGTCACTTGACAGTAATACACCAATAAGTTTTTTTTTTTTTTTTTTGCCAGAAACTGCTTTGCAAAGCTCAAGTTATGGTGGAGAACTATAGGGTTCTTTGATGGTGGGAGAAGTATAGTCACCACACGTGAGGGGAGAAATCCTTTATTGTCAACGTATTATCAAGGGTGTCAAATAATGGTAACTCATTAAAGGTTTTTTTTTTTTTTTTAAAGGAAATCTCTACTTAAAGAAGCCAGGTTGCCTTGAATAAAGAAATGTTGCAACAAAACAAAGTAGGGTGAGAATCTTCTTGCAAATTGTATTAAGTCAGTTTGCATATTACTCTCTCCTTCCATCCTGATGGGTTTGATATAAAAAGTTTGGGAAAATCCAGAGAATTTATGAAACTCTGTGTAGGTCATAGATAAAAAGTAGGAGGCAGAAGCACCAAATTGTCAAAGATAGATTTATAAGTGGAGAGTGTAAGATTAGAGAGATGAACATTTTCTGAATTCTCTGTATCTTTCCTGTTGGAATTTTATATAATGAATAATCATTGCTTTTGCAGTCAGAAAAAAAAAAATCAATAAAAATGAAGACTGTCCGACCAAAACCCACCGGGCCCGTCATCTGCTTCAGAAAAGTGACATTAGAAATCATGCCAATTCTTACAGTATTTTTACCTACCACTCTAAATCATAGGCTTTAGATTGTAATTATTATAATCTAATCATAACGATAGATAACACAGGGACCGTGTGAATGGCGCTGCCGACAGGTCAGCATGCCCGGTAGTCCTGCCCTCAGGAGGGCACCCCAGGGCCTGGCCTCCGGCTCCCCAGAGACTGCTGTGAAGTCACACAGTTGCTGTGAAGTCTATTTTAGTGTTTAGCACCTTGTTTAGTACATGCTTGTGAGCCACATACTTATCATACAAGTTACAGGTCTGACTCATGATTCCCTTGTGTACCAAGATGTCATGGAATTCTATGTCAGCACACAAATAATGGATTCTCCTTCACTGGTTGACTAGCAGTATATCCTGTCGGCTGTATTCCTCATAGCCATGGTTAAGGTTGCTTCAAAATTCCAGCAATTGCAAACAAGGTTTAAGCTATGGTGTTGCATAGTGTACAACAATAAGTACGTTCTTTGATCTACAGCTTTAGAATCTTCAAGGCAGATTCTCTGGGTGGGGGAGGGGGAAGCCCAAGGCCTGAAAGTCCCCACGGTTTGCCAAGGCTCCAAATGCTCTACTCCAAGAAGCCTGAACCACACAGTGCTGAGGGGTTCGATCTCTTAGAGGGACATTGACAGGAGGCTTGAACGTTTCTCCTGCGTGTGAATACGCAGTGTTAGTCACGCGTGTGCATTGATGGGGTGGGGGCTCCTGCCCCGCGCAACACCATTGAAAGCAAAATCTAAAGCAAAGAATAACGGCGGGGCAGTTAGAGATCACTACCAAATCCTGAATGTTGAGGCCAAACTTTGCCACAAGGGGCAAATCCAACCCCCGTTAGCACAGAAGCTGAGTCTGTGACCCAACTGCTTCAGTGACACATCGAAGATGGGGGTGAAAACATTGAAAAGTGGGTTTCCTTGTTCCAGGGGTGAACAGGATCCATTCACCTGCAGTTTCTCTTATATTCCCATGAAGGCCTTGGCGCGGGGCGCACAGCTGGCTGTGGGGTGGGGGTGGGAGTCAGTGACACCCTCCACAGGAGGGACTTCAGGACTAGGAATCTGTGTTTGGACAGCAAATGTCCATCTTCCTTATCCTGTGCTCTTTTTCAGCTCTGATCAAGTCAGCTGACAAATAAAGGTAGTGTTGTTGGCTAACAGCGAGGTGCTTAAGTTAGGTCAAACAAAAGCGTGGTGGGATGGGCCAGTAGGTTCCTTGTTTTTGGAACTGCCTGGTTCATTCTGGCTAGTCAGTTGGCTGGGAAACTGCAGGGACCAAGGCTGAGGAACCCGCACCGAGGCTGTAGTTGGATGGCACCAGTCAAGGGCAGGGCGGGCGGCGGGGGGTGGGGCCTAAGGGGGTGGGGGGTGCCGACAGCATGTCAGAGGCCTTTGGTCAAATTGCCTCTCAGTCAGCTGTCTCTCAACTGGGAAGATGGCTCTGACACACCACCCATCAGAGACCGGTAAACAGCTGACGCTGTTCCCCAGAATGTGTCAGGGGCAAGGATCCATACAAGGAGCCAAGCCTCAGAAAGATAACTGCATTGGTGGCTGTGGCCAAGTCTCCCTCTTCCCTAATTCCTCATGCAGCCCTCACTCTGCAGAAGACGAAGAGGGAATTAAATTCAACTCACATGGGCCAGTCGATCAAATCTGGCAAAGAGCTCGTTGAGCATCCTGACCAGCTCCTGAGCAGACAAGGTCGTGGAGAGGTTGGTAAAGCCTTTAACATCTGCAAAAAGAATACTAGACAACAAGGAAGGGGGGTAGGGAGAGAGTGTATTAATATTTTAATCCAGGAGACATAGCAACATCATCCAAATAAATCAACTGTGGTCTGAGGTGGCAGTCCTGCCTGTCATGGTATCCTGAGGAATGTCTTAATATTTTTTTAACAAACATCTCAGCAGTGTGAATCCACCCAGGAGTTCAGGAAGGACAAGGGGGCAATGGAAAGCCCTTCTTCCTGTGCCAGGCTGTGGAGTGTGGGCAAATGCCAACACCTAAACGGGAATTTGTCGGTCAGGGCACATCAATTTAGAGTGGGAAGCAAAATGAAGCTTATGAACGACCGCTGTATTTTCACCATGAACAGCCATGCACAAGACACAAACACAGAGCACAGCAGAGATGGGGCTGTAAGGGAGAACACAGCCGCTCTCGAGGCCCAGAGACATGTGCTCCACCCAGAATGGCTGGCAAATAGACAGTTTTCAAAAATGATGGCTCCAGTAGCAAAGCTGAGAGAACTCAGATAGAATAGCTGATTACCTAATAGCTCACTTTACTAAGGATTTCAGCTGGTTGAGCTTTATTCTATGCACATGGCTTGGCATGGGAGAGAAGAAAGTATGAAGACTCTATATGTCAGGTGTCTACGAGTGTCCTCTCAGCCCCCCCACCCCGAGGGAAGGCCCTGAGCTCTCCGTGTGGAGAGGAGCAAACAGGCTCAGAGAGGGCTTGCCAGTGTTGCACAGCTGGATGTTGCAGAGTTGGGATGGCCCGTGAGCACTGATTGGTGGGCACTGCTCCAGCCCACCTTAAGACCATGGCAGAGGCAAGAGTGGGGTGCCTCTGCAAGGAAGGATGGTTCCCCAAAGTGGTACCATGTTCTCTTGATTTACAGATTTTAGCATCTCTAAAATGGCTAGCAAAATCTTTGGTTATTTTTCTTAGTGAGACTTACCTTCTGTGTGACTTAAGTTTTTGATGAAATTGGCTAAGTGGCTAGTAGATATTGGCATGCATGTTGGCTTATGTTGGGTGCCCTGGAATTCATTGGGCCTTAACTTTTTTTTTTTTTAAAGATTTATTTATTTGTGCATACAGAACTGGGGTACAGGCCAGAGGCTCAGGGGCAGCGAGAGGCCTCACCAGAGACAGAGTGGGGAACAGAACAGGCAGATCTACGAAGTACACTGCTGAGGGGAGCAGTGGGCGGGTCAGGAGAGGTCTGCCACCCCATGTGGTCACCTCCGGGGCAGGCGGGGATCCATCTCATGCGGAAGTGGCCCCAGCTTCTTAGTGCTGTGCTTTAACCTGCTGCGCCACCAGGGAGGGCATTGGGCCTTAACTTTATCTCCACAATACACCCTTTAAGAATCTGATGTAGGCAATATTTTTCCCTCTCTGAAAAAATGTACTATTATTCAAAACTTTGCAGCTTACTTCAGGGAGTTTAAACCTTCCCCTAAACTCATTCATGAACTCACTAGGAGGGGTGGAAAGATGTATGATCATTAATTGGTTTATGTGTTATCTTGAAAACATTCCTAATTATTGATGCAGCAACATTTGGTATCCACTGTGTACTCAACACTGTCCTGAGAGTTGTCTATATATTATTCCTCATAAGGATCTATCAGGCAAGGACTATTATGATCTCCAAACAAATGGGGAGCTGACTCAGATGTGCACAGCTGAAGCAATGCAAGTCCAAAGGTTTTTGTCCACCCCAAACAGCTCAGACTTGGAAATTGAGACCCAGAAAGGTGAAAAGACATCAAGTATCACAAGGGTAGCAGCTCATAGAAATTGGTTTTGAATAGAATGTTCTCAAAACATGTAAAGTGACTACCATATGACCCAGCAACTCCACCCCTAGAAAGCTACCCAAAGAATGTACAAACATTAATTCAAAGGCATATACACTAATTTACAGAAACAGCCTCAGTGCCCAAGGACAGAAAAATGCAGTGTGTATAATGATGGAATACTACTCAGCGATACAAAAGGATGAAGTCCTGCCCCTTGCAACATGGATAAAGCTGTAAAGGATAATGCTGAGTGAAATAAGTCAGAAGGAGAAAGCCAAATGCAGGCTGGACGCACTCACATGAGCAATATGGAGAAAAACAATAACAGGTTAATCAGAACCAATCCAACAATAAACTATTAACATGTGACTGCAAAAGTGAAGCAACCAGAAGGGGAGGTGGCAAGATGGAAGTCAGGGAGGGAATGGAAAATGGTGGAGGATTTTGGGGGTACTGATGGGGGGCAGAGTGTGAAGGCAGACGTCTGTAAAGGTTAGAACCTATAACCCGGAGCAGACACTAAGATACAGAACTATTTTATTTCAGTAAACACAATTTGGGGGAAAAGAAGTGGTCCAGGATGAGAACCCTGAATGGCCGACAAGCTGGGCACCCTTACCCCACCCCGTACTGCAGGAGGCAGTGAACTGTGTGAAATGTAATTAGAAGTCTGCGGCAGACTGTGTTTTGGGTAGGCTCACAGAGCAGGCCCACAGCCGCAAGCAGCAGAGAGCGGCAGAACTGGACCAGCTGCCTTAGAGAGAGCCAGGATCGGAAAGAATCTCAGAAATGCCCCCTCCGCGTCAGCAGTGTGGTCTGGGGTCAGGGTATGGGCACGGCAGCAGGTCTGCTCTCAGGCCTGGGCTCGGGGCTGCGTTTGGCATCTCAGGTCTTATTTTAGCAGCAGCAAAAGCAGCTTCGCAGCGGACGGGAGAGGCCCCCTCCTGCCCCGGTGGAGTTCATCTTCCCAGTGCCAGCGGGCGCGGTGGGCATCTCGCCACGGCTGCCTCTGTGAATAGGGGGAGGTCTGTGCGCAGCGGTTTCTATGTAGATTCTTCTCCCATTAGAAACGGCTGGCGTTGCCGCCAGCTGAGGACACAGAAATGTAGGACAGCAAACTTGATTTTAATTTAGTGTGGTGTGAGCCTCTGAAAAAAGGTCTCAAGCACAACTCTCCGCTGGATTGTTTAAAATAGATGAGCATGATGGAAGAGGCAGAAGGAACTCCAGTTGATCCAGACTAAAAGCGCGGAAGATCGGTTAGTGCAGAAAGGAAGCCAAATGTGTTGCTTATCGAATGTAAGACTCCCTGACAGGCATAGTTGGCAAGCTTGGTGTTTTCTAGCTGATTCCCACCCCCTCCTTTTACTACGGTGATGGGCAATTTCATGGTAATGTATATCTCAGTCTCTGTCTCCATGTCAATAAGAAGTAGCTGCTGTTCTCAAGCTGGCATGGGGGAGCTCTTATCGCCCTAGATCTGGAGGACATCTTTTGTGGGAACTGCTGTGGAACAAAGGGCTACTTTGCAAACCCGAGCATCCAAAACCAGCGCAGTTCAAGTTTTGGAGGAGACCCTGAACAGGAATACACTGAAACTGAAACACCTGTTTCAACACCCAGTGTTACAGTGGCCGTCTCTAATGTGCTTTCAAACGTGTTCCTAGTGGCAAGCCAAAAAGACACCCGGGATACCGGCCAAAGGGAAAAGTTATTCTTCCCTCCCACCGAAGTGAGAAGAGGAATTAAAAGCGCCTCTTGGTCATTTTTAGAGCTGCTCAGTGTATGGATTTGCTCCCTACTTTGGGAATTTTCCGTTCTATGATATCTGGTGGGAGGGAGCTATGATTCCATTGTGCAAGCTAAAGATGTTAGATATTTGCTTTCTAGTCACTGCTGATGGAGGACGAGGCTTTGCCAATTAGACACATCTGTCTGGGCTTCAACTGGAGATGCAAAGCAGCATGGGGAAAGAAAGGGGGCAGGGCAAAGCAGGCGCATCCAAATCCTGGGGCTGGAGCAGGGCTGCCCAGGTGACAGCTGTGTCCAGGCTGGCACTGGCAGACAGCAAGGGGTTCTTCAGAAACAGTGGCAACAGTGTCCCTCTGGCCTAGTGCTCTGCTGTGACTTTGGCTTTGTTCTGGCCCATTTCCTGAGCCTGCTTGCTGCCCTGTCCTTTCCCACTTACTCTGTGAACTACCATGTAGCTTTTTAAAAACATCACCTTTAAATCAGCAAGGATTGGGTTCCTTTTGGACTTGCTACTAGGAGCATGACTGAAACAACTCTTCTATAGGGCCACTTCTGTCCGGTGTTCTAGATATATAAAACAGAATAATCTACACAAGACCCTGCAAGGTGGTTATTAAAATGCCCCTTTTAGAAGAGTTATAAGATCCAGGTAAGCAAATTGCCCAAGGTCAAACACAAGAAAAAGGTAGAACTGAGCTTATAAAGCTGATCTACCTTACTAAGAAGCCATCCTCTGATTTTCATTACACACCAGCTGTCTAGTGCTGGGTTCAGAGAGGGCGGTGATGGATGAAAGAGTGAATGGAAGAATGGCAGGTACATGAATGGATGGATGGATGATGGGCTGATGGATTTGTGGGTAGGTGGGTGGGTGCATGTGAGTCACAGAATGGAGGGTACATACATGTGTAGATGAATGAATGAATGGGGGTGCGTAGGGATAGATGGGTTAGTGACCAGAAATGTTTTCAAAGGAAAGAGAAACTGGAGTTTTTGTGGTAATGTTTTAAAGACATTTATGAGGACCATAAAAAGATCTATGTGATCATCCAAGACCACCAGATTGCAATCCAATGACTTTTCTAATCATTGTGTAACAGGCTTTTGTGTTTCCTACTTGAAATATAGGAGCAGAGAAGCCTACTGCAGCCGAGCCAGGCAATAATTCAACATGCTCCGTCTGATTGCATCTTTTCTGACACTCTTCTTGAGTCTCAATTTGGAAATGTAGAACTCTCTGTGGAATAATCACTAGCTAATGAATTAATCAACCAAATGAAGAAAGGCACTGACATTTGGGCAGCCAGAAGCCCTGGCCATGAGACAGCACACACAGGAGTATCGGGGGCCACCTTGAACTACAGGTCCCAGTATGCCATGGACTGGACTCCCTGAGTGGGGAGCCTCTGGGAACCAGGGGCTCTTGCCTCTCTGGCTTTGATTTGACTCAGGGACTTGGGGAGTCTTGGAAGGAGACAAGTGGAAGAGGCATTTGGGAAGTTTACCCTTGGCAGACATTCTCACCTGACATTCTCATAGCGATGGATGTAGATCCGATGGAACTGGTGCTGCAGGTGCTCGTCTTCCACATTGGTCATGTCATTGATCATTTCTAGGACGACAAATCGGGGGAGCACAGACAGCACAAGGCGTTCCTGGAACCAAGCAATGAAGAGGGAAGTCCTGTTAGTCTAGCCATGGAGGTGGGTGAGTGGAAGGTTGGAAATCATGGGTTACTGGTTGAACTTCTTGAGAAACTTAATTTCATTACATTCTCTGAACATGACTAGTTTCTACTGAGTACTCGTTATTTGCCAGGCACTGTGTGGGCATTGGGTGTTCAGTGGTAAGCCAAATGGAAGGGATCCTACATTCTAGTAGGGCATGTGCTAGCAATATCACAGGTCCAAATAAACTCATCCACATTTCCAAAGTGTCACAAATGCTGTGCAAGGACAGACCATGATCAGAGGGTACGATAGTTGATGACGATGCACATTGAGGCTGAGGAATAATTTGACTTCATTCCAAAGATCAGATATTTAAACTAATGCCTGAATATTTGAAATGAGCCAACCTGTGTAATGCAAGGAGAAAAGAGCTCCAGGAATTGGAAGGAGCAAGTGCCAAGGTCCTGATCCTGATGAAAAAAAAAAAAAAAAGAAAGAAAGAAAAAGAAAATCAGAAAAAAAGCAATGTTGTGACTGAGGCTGGTGATGGCGGGGTGTGGCTAGAAGTGTAGACAGGTCTCGTGGATCTGCTAAGATGCTTAATACCAACTATACTAGAAGCCACTAGGAGATGCTAAACTGAAGAGCCATAAACTGGTTTAAATTATATATTTTTTAAAGATTTATTTATTTATGCACACAGAATTGGGGTATAGGTGCAGTGAGAGGATTCACCAGAGATAGAGTAGGGAGCAGAACAAGCAGACTGATTAAGTACACTGCTGAGGGGAGCAGCAGGCGAGACAGGTCTGCTGCACCATATGGGTCACCTCCGGGGCCGGGGATCAAACTCACACTGAAGCAACTGAGGCTCGTTTGCAGTGTGCTGCGTCCTAACCCACTGAGCCACCAGGGAGGGCCCTGGTTTGCATTTTAAAAGGTCGTCCTGACTGTGGTGTGAAGAATGAATTGAGGGGAAGTGGGGATAGGTGGAGGCAGGGAGATGAGTTGAGGAAGCTCCTGTGGTGGTCCAGGTGAGAGGTGAAATGGCTACCGGGACTAGGCTCTCACCACCACCTGCATGGAATCAGTGCCTGAAAATAGTCTGTGCTAAACCTACAGCTCTGAAACAAGCGCGTGACAGATGAATGGTAACATCTATCCCCCTACGGTGGCTGACATGGCCCCAATACAAGACGGTCGAGGATTATTTGCTAACTAGATTCTTTCAGGACGACGTGATAGCAGTCCTCAAGCCTGCCATTATTAGACACCCATAAAGGGGAGGCATCGTAACAACTGGTCCCACAGGCAACCACCTTGAACTACAGGTCCCAGTATGACATGAACCGGACTCCCAGAGTGGGGAGCCTCTGGGAACTAGGGTTTCTTGCTACTCTGGCTTTGAATTGACTCAGGGACTTGGGGAGTCTTG
>NW_004567110.1:6764174-6768086 GCF_000260355.1 Condylura cristata | reverse complement strand
AAGGAGACATGTTTCTTGCTACTCTGGCTTTGAATTGACTCAGGGACTTGGGGAGTCTTGGAAGGAGACATGTGGAAGAGGCATTTGGAAAGTTTGCGCTTGGCAGAAACAATGGCGGCTGTTTTCTTGATTTTGCCTTTCTCTTACCTCAGACCTGCTTTATCTCTTTCTTATCACTCCCCACCAGTAGTTACCCAGCCTTGTGGCAAGTTTCAGTCTTCTATGGCCCTATTTCAGGCCAAACCTATTGGCTGGGCATTTGCCTATGAGGGGATGGGTCCTTTTGAGGGTTATATTGGAAAATGACTACTAGGAAACTCCTTTCTTATCTCTCTCTATTTCTCCACACTGTATTTAAGATCTATCAGACTAAAAGTCTGCTTCTTTGTCTTTGTACAGCAGGTGGCAGAATACCTTTCAGAGTGTACGCCCCTTAACAGTTCCAGGGCTCATGGTACCCCACAGTTGCATGTTAACAACGTAAATGCTTCTCTGGGAGACTTTTACAATAAAAATGTAATGGCAAAGCTCTCTGGCACTCTGACTTGCCAACCTCCTGCCAGTCCTGCTGCTGGCCATTGCCCAGATCCTCTCTCCAAAACACATTTTCTGCAGGACATGAGAGTTTGCCTGGATTCTGCTAAAAGCCCACTTTCAATACTTTTGTTTCCCTCAGATTTGTTCATTGCTTGAGCAACATCATTCAGATTCCCTGAAAACACAATCTGAAAGAGAATGGGAAAGTTTGCCCCTTAACGCAATTCCCTACTCCCTACAGAGGCACCATGTATGATGATTGGCTTTGGGGACCACAAGTGTAAGAATTGCTCTGGGAGACAGACCACAGCAGGGTGGCTTTGCGCTTCCATCTGCACATCTTTTTCTCCCTGTGTTTCCCATTTGCATGAAAAGGGATCTTGAGTTGATTCAAAGTGCACCAGTGGCTCCTATATCAATTTCCTCTCTTCTCACTTAACACACCCTATTCATGCCTTGAGAAGGTTCCTGGGCATTCTTTGCTGCAGTACACCCTGGAGGGAAGTCAAGGTGAAAACAGCCAGGGATTCAGGATCTTTATTTTATGCAAATGTATGTATGGGGGAGGGAAGGGAGCCAGGCAGTCCCGGAATGCAGGCAGTGCTTCTGGGCTTACACACATCACTGCTTCTGAATGGTGTGAGGAAGAACTCCTACTCTTGGGCTATTGCACACTGAGAGCTGGCTCATCATTCTCTGCCTACTGCAGGCAAAGCAGCATTCACTGCAGGTTCTGGTGACTTATTTTGGGGGTCGACATAATATCTTATTTTTTATTGATCACTGTGATGTAGCCTGGCAAGATTTAAAAGGTTTAGGTTAAATCATCACTCCAACACCATGCACTTGGTACAGTGAAGACTCATGTCCTTTTTTCTCTGAAACTTGGATCCTAATTCCTTCATGTATTCATTTATTTATCATTCCAGCATGTCAGGTTATGTGACAGATGCAGTGCTGGGCACAGAGAATTGGCAGACAACAGAAACAGACAGCTACATGCCTCTGTAGAGCTAATGTTCTAGAGGTGGTCAATGGACCACGGTGGTGCCTAAGGGGGCTGATGGCTGTTTCTGCTGTTTGTCCATGAAGGATTCTTCAAGGTGACTTAAGCTGGAGACTACAGGATAGAAGGAACGTGCCCTCTAGAAAGCTAAAGAAGATGCTTCAGACACAGAGAAACAGAAAGTACTGAGATAGTATATTCTCTTTCATTAAATAATTCATTCATTCAATACATTTTACCAAGATTCAAGGATGGATGCTATGGAAATCAAGGTGAACAAGGCAGATGTGGTCCTGGATATCATGGGGGTTGCAAGCTTCACGGTAGTGATGACAGACAAGCATAGAAGTGAGAGCCACACTATCAGTGGCTAAGTGAAGATGACTGCCTTCATGTGACAGCACTTTGGGAGCAGAAACTTGCTAGGTGTGGGTGGCAACCTGGAGACTCAGGATACCAGCTCTATCAGCAGCAGACAAGGGCTGGGAGCCTTGCTAGCATTGATGAGAGAAAGAAGGAAGAGCTGGGCTTGTGAGTTTCCCATAAAGACTCAGTGCAAAACAGAGACTGAGTGGTCAGAATGTGGATCTAGAGAGAGTAAATATTGGGCATTCTAGACAGCCAACAGGCATATGAAAAAATGTTCAATATCACTTATAATAAGGGAAATGCAAATCACAACCACAATGAGATACCATCTCACACCAGTGAGAACGGCATCCATGAAAACAACCAGCAGCAACAAATGTTGGTGAGGATATGGAGAAAAGGGGACTCTTACATTGCTGGTGGGAATGCAAACTGGTATAACCACTGTAGAAAGCTGTTTGGAGGCTTCTCAGACTGCTAAAAATGAAGCTTCCTTATGACCCAGCAATTCCACTCCTAGGTATCGACCCAAAGGACACAAAAATATTACCAAAAGCACACCTGCACCCCCATGTTTATTGCTGCTGTATTTAAAATAAGGAAGATGTGGAACCAATCCAAATGCCCCAAATAGATGACCAAATTAAGAAGATGTGGTACAGCAATCTAAAAAGATAAACTCGTGCCATTTGTGGCATTAGGAATGGAGCTGAAAGGGACCATGCTCAGTGAAATAAGCCAGAAAGAAGAAGAAAAATACCACGTGGTTTCACTCAGCAGGAGTATATGGGATCAGGAAAAAAAGTAATTTAATAAAGTAAAACCCAAAATCAACAAACAACTGTAAACCAGAGACATTCTATGGGGGCAGAGAGAGGAACAATCAAAACTGGGGTGGAAAGAGGACAAGGGACTATGGTGATGGCATATGGATGAACTGGTGATGGAAAGTCCACAGGGATTACAAATGGGATAAAAAATGTACCAAATGAAGAATGATATAAAAGATACATATACAAAAACAAATATCTAGGGCATTCAGTCTTGGTATGTGCTCGTCACAGGCACAGACTTTACATACAACTTTGTAGTTACTCAGACAAGCATGTACCCCTTTGGTGATGCTGGACCAACACCTAGGGATGCTGTCCCTTGTGAAGTTCCCTCAGAGTCCCCCTTTTCATGTAGACCTGCCTGCTTCTGCCCTGATTGGAACCTGCGTGATCCTCTAAGTTAGCTCGCGTTCCCCTTCAGCGCAGTGGGAACTCATCCTGCAATACCGGGCCCCAGCTGTAGCGGGCGCTCTGACTTGCCCACGCATCCTAGTCCATCCACAGCCCCATAAGACCAGGAGTCACTAAATTTGTTATTGTAGAGGAACAAACATATGCCACCCCAAATACGACTTTCTTGGCAAAGAGTTGATTCATGGGAGGGGCACTGAAGGCTGCTGTGAGGAGGCTGCTTGTGAAAAAGACATTTATAGGTAAGCCTCCCTGTACGCGCATCTCCCTCACTGTGCAGGGACCTCGTCTCATCTTCTTTCTATGGAGAAAGCAGAACTACAAATCTGTATATTTGGCAAGCTCCAAATTTCGTGCCCTGACATTTCCAAACCCATGGAGAAAGCTAAGAGTTTTATCCACCAGTGCACGTGCTTGTAGAAGTATTAACTAAAGCAGAATGCAAGGGGCTGTTTACAGGAATGTGACAATGCTTTGGAAAGACCTGGTAATGCAGAGTGGCTAAGCCATTGCTACCAATTTCGATGTGGGCAACACCATTGTAAAAATGTGTGGAAAAATAATAAGAATCTGCTAATTTTGCAGGTACTTTAAAATTCATGCTCTAGTTTAAGGAGCTTGAAATCTTGACTGGACAATGTTACAGATGTGTACAGATGTGAGAAACAGCACATCTACACGAAACAAAAATGCCTTGGCTTGCTTCAAAATATGAGATAGTGAATTTAGTATTTTATGTTTAAGTTAAAATTTTCA
>NW_004567110.1:6752777-6763619 GCF_000260355.1 Condylura cristata | reverse complement strand
TCTGGAAACCAACACTGTCTCAGTAAGGAAAGGGGTGCTGAGGTATGTGGGTTCCTTTTGGGACAAAGAGGTGACTTTGGGTGACAGGTCCCAAAGAGAGTTTCTGAGTGCTGGAATTCCCTGAGGTTACAACCTTGAGACAGAAATCCTGACTTGAAGTCCTGAACCCACCATCACTATGGGGGAAAAACAGAGGTCTAAGGGGTACCCTCGAGAGTTCTTAGAGCACCCAGTTGGTCATCAGAGCTTCTCAGCTTGCTCGTGTGAGTCATTGTCCTGCTGCTGTCTTGAAGGTTTGCTTGTTTTCTGTCACTGTCCTTCATCCTTCTCATTCCTTCCCAATGATGATGGGGAGGCTGTGAGGCATCAGGTGTGGGCAGCCATCCTGGGGAGGTGGAACATCGAGAGGCTGGCCTCCCTGGGGCCATGACAACCGAGCATTGGCCTCATCACCAGTGGCCGCTGCGCCTGCACTTTGTGCTGCCACGTTGCCCACATGCTCTGAATGCACGTGCAAGCCGTGTTTGCATCCTCAGGTATCTCTCGGTACTCACCCTTTACCAAGGATCTCTGGATGATTTTCGGAGCCCTTTCCACATTTATTTTTGGGATTTTGATATTTTGGGTTTGTGATCTTTGGGATTTCAGCCTTCGGAGATTTCCACCTCATGGATCCTGGTGTTGGGGATTGTGCCTTTCAGGATTTGACTGGCATCCCCAAAAGAAAGACACTCAACTTTACACTTCCTATGCACCCCAGTCTTTATCATGAGCCCACAGGGCATCTCACACCTCAAGGCAGAAGCAAGCTGGATTTGGGAAACAGTGGGGCCCAGTGACCCATCGTGACTCCTTCCCTGACACTGAGTATCTGTGCCTCTTCCAGGCTGGCCTCATCCCTTTTTCTCAGCATCTGAGTGTCCTTGCACCTTATATCTTTAGCCATTTACTCAGTTCAGGGTGTAGGGTGTTTACATGCTTGGCTTGGGTGTCTGCCTAAGGGTCATGGTCAGGGCTCACAAAACAACCAGCGACTTTCTCGAGGAATCATGAAGAGGGGTGGGTTGGGTGCAGAGGGGAGGGAGGAAGTCCTAGAAAACTGGGGAATGTGATGGCAGAAAATGAATGTGCACAGGAGAGTGGCCAAGGGCAGGGTGGGAGGAGCAGATAAATGAAACGGAAATACCTGTACCCCAACAGGGGCCCACCCTGCCATCGGGGTTTGGGGCCAGGGCGCCTGGTGTTAGAGAAGTGAGTGGACAGCCGCCCAACCATGTGCCTGGCTCTCAACTGGGCTCTGGCTTTGACCTCCGCCTGTCATTCCTAGCTGTAGCTGAACCTCTCTGAACCACAGTTCCCATCTACAGATTAGAGCGATGATCATGGCTTCTGCTCCACAGGGCCGCTGTGGCCGGAATGAGTTCATACTTGTAACAGAATTAGGTACCACTAGAGTCTAGTGTGCTGTAACCACAGCCCAAATGTTTGTTACATGCCCCGGCAAGTTCGCTCTATTTTAAGCTCTGTTTTATAACTCTCGTTGTATATTTGTGCTCAAGACTGAAGCTCATAAGGCAGAGACATTACATAGGAAATATGGAGGGGGGAAATCAATGTTCACAAATGTGATGAGATGTTTGTGCTGCATGGTGAAAAACTTCAGGTCACACTTCTAATAATTATTTTTAAAATTTTGCTACCAAATCTTGACTCGGGCATTGGCGTTTACAACCTTTTCCCCAGAGCAGTTACTGTTTCCGAGAGCTACATGTGACTGCAGCTGGGCATGCTCTTCCTTCATGGGTTTAAAGGCAGGTTCTGGGCAGGCTCTTCAGGCTGAACGGGCAGGGATGTCTGGCCAGCACCCACGTCTGCTGCGTGTGCTTTGTGAGCCCAGGAACCGGCCTCTTCTCAGACCTGTGGACACCATGGGTTCTGGATCAGGCAGTGGGTTTGAATCCTGGCTGGGTTCAGGTGCTGGTTCTTCTGTGGTGATGACAACTTATACGATGGGCCCCTGGGAACCTCAGTTCCATCACGTGCAAAACAGGAGGAATAAACTTGCCTCCCAGAATTGCGGTTTTCACTAAATGACAAAGTTTCCCCCCGCCCATGAAGATTCCAGCACACAGTAGGTGCTTTTTAAAGAGCATGTCATTGGGTGTGCTTTAAGTCACCCATGGCTAACCCACAGACCCGGGCTTTTTAGGTGCCTGTGATTTGGAGGCCATTAAAAGAATGAGTCACGAAATTCAGGGACATCTTTCTCCTTTACGAGGAGTTAAGATGCTCTCCAATTTCTTCATTGAGTAGGTCCCAGCTATAGCAAATTGGCAACCTTGAGACAAAGCTCTTTCCTCATTCTTTCTTTTGCTCAGTCACTGCTGAAAGCCTGTGTGTGCCAGGAGGCCCTGGGGGCACAAGGTCAACCAAGGTCATGTAATCCCAGAAATCGCATCAGATTCTGGCAAGCCTCACTTATTTTACCTGTAAAATGACAACAGGTAAATCTTCCTCTGGGGATTATGGTCAGGACTCAGCACCACACGATTTTTCAATATATGGAGCAGCAGCGATGATCCACCCTGGGAACGGGGTTGGTCTACACTGAGGAATGGGGGTGGGGGATTTGTCTGCAGAGAAATTAAAATGACACCAAGAGAACGAAGAATTGTTCTGCTTTCAATATCACCCTCCATTGGTAGGTTTAACTGTCAGTGATAAAATTCTCCTCTCTACTTCCAGGCAGGTGTTTAGGTACAATAGGCCTGCTGCCAAATACCAGCCCCCTGGGTGGGGAGCCTTTGGTAACTTTGACTCAAGGGTCTAACTAACATGATGAAATGAAAAGGAAGACATGTGTGCTTTGGTAATAAAATGATAAACCAAAGGCAATCAGCCACTCAGGCATGATGCTGAGTCCTCCCGAAAGGAACTCAAATTGGACAAGAGAGTTCACGCCCTGATAATGCCAGGCATGGCACTTGCCATTAAGCAGCCCCTCCTGAAAAAATTCTTTTCTTTTCAGTGCTCCTTACGGTTTGCGTTTCTCAAAGTCCTTGTAGAGTGTTAAGGCGCTACTTCACAGATGGTTTCGACTGTACTCGGACCAAGTAAACATGATTGAGCTTTGTGTCATTTTCAATAAAAAGACACTGATATATAGACTGGAAAACAACAGGGAGGGCTGAATTTGATTTTTTTTTTTTGGCATGCACTGACTGATTTCGGACAAGTTACCTAAAACATCTGAGTCTGGGATATTCCATCTGCTCTGTCATTTTGCAGAAGGGCTTATAGAATAGTCCAGCTGGATAGAAGTGTGTTTTTAACAAAATACGAGTTTGCCAGACAGTCAGGACAGACCTTAGGCGGTAGGCAAGGATGCCTCCAAGGGCCAGCAATGGCAAATCTGTGCATGCTTCCAGGGTGGCTGACGCTTCTCTGTGAAGGAATATTGGTCTGATTTGAGATGTGAGCATTCCACTGGAAATGGTATGAATGACCCTTGAGTGATGACAAGGAATCAGGTCCTTTGCCCTACAGGAAGTAAGGAGCTATGAAGTAATTGCTGAAGCAGAGAAAGGGAGAGAAGAAGAGAGACACCATTACTTGAGTGACTGGGGAGAATGAGTTACAAGGTGAAGGGATGGGTAGAAAACAGGGTGATTGATTGGGAGGTCAATGCTGTGAGTCCAACAAGCAAGCAGATCTGAACGTGGGCCATGCCAGGGGAGAGAGGTTAGGGGCACCCACTGGTACTGTAGATAGGCTGAAAATTTTACAAAAAAATTTGTGGATATATATCACAAGGAGTGTACACATATAAAACATGAAAAATGGAGTCTCTCTATCATGTATCTATGTATCTATTCATGTATGTGTGTATGTATCTATAATCTACTACCAATCTACCATCCATCAATCCATCCACTGGCCTGTTATCTGTCTACCAATCTTTCTACCTATCAACCTCTCTCTCTCTCTCTCTGCCCACACATAGGCCTAGGAAACTGTCAGTATCCTGTGGTCATCGTACTGGGGCCCAGAAATGCCGATGGACCCATTGACAATGCAGCAGGCTCTAAGCTATAAAATCTCTGTTGGCCACAGTGGGAACAAAGTCCAGCACGAGGAGAGACCCCTCACCTGCTGCTAGGGTTCAAGGGATAATATGGACAGGTTGACAAATGAGCAGTGGCTGGCGGTCAGGGACACAGGGAGTCCCACCAGGGACATGGAGACCCATCAGAGCAGGCTTCCTAGAAGAGGTGGTCCTTGGGCTGAGTTTTGGTTTCATGTAGGGGGATCGTGAGTGATGAACAGAGATGTGCTCTAATATGTCAAATGGTTGAATCTGAGGGCTTGGGCCTAGAGACAAGTTTCAGTTTCCTCCAAGAAACAAAAATCATGCATGCCAGGCTCTGAGAGGGCCCCGGGATGCTGGGGCTGAGTCAGCCCCTGAGGAGTAGCCCCGAGGGCTAGAAAGGAGCTGGCCCTAGGGGTCACTAGGAGTCCATGGGGTCGGAAGGGGGAGCAGTGGTGGCCTCTTCACCACACCATAGCATCCACATCCAATCAGCTTCACACAGGCCCAGTGAGGCAGGTCAGATGATTCCCATCAACAGACAAGCAAAGGGAGGACCATCAAGGCACGTTCTGTGCCCAAGTTTACACAGTTAATGGATGCAAGGTTGGGATTTAAAAGAGGTGTGTCTGCTTCCACTGTCCATGTAGCAGCTCAATCACCACAGATACCATAGGGATTGTCTCAGAAATTTTCCAGTGAAATTTTTTTCTTTTGGTTCAAAATATATTAACTTTCCATTTACTGAATATTTACACAATTGTATAAGTTTGGGGGTTACGACTGCACAAGTCTGCGTGTGCCCAGGCACCACTCACCTCCAGCAGAGCCCCAACACCAACACACTCTCCTCCCTTCACCTCACAGGGCCTCCTCCCTTCACCCCTGCTGGCCACCACCAGCGTTGTCACAGACTCCAAGAATTATTTCTGCAGTTCTGTCCATTTGTTTTCTGCGGTTGTTTATATTGCACAAATGAAAGAAACCAGCCTGTGTTGTGTGCCACTTTCTGCAAGTGGAATTTGAGCACTGAAAAACCAGAGGTCACAGAGACACCTGTCTTTGGACGATTGCCAGCTATATTCCTTCAATTCTAGTAAATTCCTTTCATACTCTGATGTACGATAATATGTTACCATTTCTCCAGAGGGACTGGAGTAATGTTAAAAAACTACTGGGTACTGTGTCAATATGATTAAAAAAAGAAGAAGAAGAAGAAAGAAAACCATACCATTTTGGGACCATAGCAAATGGCAGAGTGGGAGAGACCTCTACAAAAGAAGTTACCTTTTTTTCTAAGATTGTGTGGACAGGACAGAACACATTCATTTCCAAACAGGCATCATGTCTGAGGGCGACCAGCATTTGGGAATTTGCAGGGAGAAAGACTGGTCCTGAAAGCATGACAGGGAGAGAACATTCTAGTGCTTCCAAGGGAGCGGAGGCAGTGGCCTGAGGTTTTATGGACCCTGCGACTTAAGTTTATTTGGACGGACCCCCTTTTAAGAAAAGCATGGTGAATCTTGACTACAACCAGCTCAGGCCCTCAGGGGCTTACACCACCTTGGCTTCACCACGTGCCCATTTTCTAGGAGGCAAATGATTTTTCACTATAGGAAATGTTGGGAATGCCAACAGCCTGGGCAGGACCTAACCTGTGGCTGCAGGTGGGCAGATAAGCTCATCCCCCTCAAGTATGAATATGCAGCTGTTTCCATAGCTACCCGACTACAATCACGCCAGGTGCGGTGGGGCCCCTAGGCCACAGGTGGGCCATCACGGCAGCGTGCAACTTCTCATTCCATTGGTACCACTCGGGCAACTTGAAAAAAAATTAATTTGCAAACCGCCTTTACACCAAAATTTAGAAATATTGAATTCATGTTTTGTCCTGAGAAGGAGCAGAGTTTTCACATTTATTCAAGATCATCCTTTAATGGCAATTCGAGGAGCTGTAATTAGAGGTCGAAAGACTCAGACTCCAATCAGAGGCCCCTGGCCGGCAGCATTATGAGATTACGTATCCTTTCCACGTCCAATAGTTTAAAAATAATAAAAATAGTATAAAAAATTACAGCTCTACTCTGCTCACAGTTAGATGTGTGTGGGCCCATCTGCTGGTCTGGAGAATCATGTCAGGAAGGAATTAGTGAAATGATTTTACAGGTGAAGAAGCCAACGGTCCAAAAAGTAATATATTCAGTCAGCCAATAAATGCTGGATGTCAAACCACATTTCCTGCTTCTGCTGCATCTCAGAAAAGCAAGACTGCATGATCAGCGCTCTAGAACAGAAGCAGAGCCAGAGGGCAGCAGCCACAGTAGTGGGGTGTGGACAGAAGCCTCAGCGGCTCCTTCGAAGGGAGAAGCTGTGGGTGGTATTGCTACCCCGACTCGTGAGCCTAAAAGGCCAACCTGCTAATGAGCTGAGTCAGCCATCTTCGCCTAGAGGGTTCATTGCTCCTGAGGAGAATAATGATCAAGTGCTTTTCACTTGTGTTTGAAAAGCAGAAAATATTCTCCTCAGTCGGCCTTACCTGATAAGCACCTGCAATGCCTGTTCACCCCTTCGCTCTCTTATTATTTCCACCGACACCAGCTACCCTTACAACACAGTGTTTCACTCAATTGCCTTTGATTTCCCCACCTTTACGTACTCCAGAAATTTCTGTGTGTTTCTCCCTGTACTTATTGAAAATCAATGCAGGCTCTGGGAGCCTGAGGTGTCTGTTTTCTGTGGACATATTAGTTCACGATTAAAGCAAAAGCTTAAGAAAGAGCAGCAATTAGATTGACAGATGCACTCCCAACAACAGCCCTCAACAGGCCCTTACTAGATGTCAAGCCCTGCAGGCAAATCATCTCACTTCATCCTCACAATAACTGAGGTAGCTACACTTATTGCTGGTTCATGAATGTGGCTGCTGAGGCATGGAGCAGTTCTAAGCAGTTGTTCAAGGGTGTGAGTGAGAAAGGGGCAGTGCCTGAGGGTGAAGCCAGCGCCTGGATATCTAGCTGAGTGAGTTCTCTGTACCAGGCTCGGTGCTAGGGAGCCTGCTTTAGGGCCCATCCTTTCTTGGGGAGCAATGGATCTCTTGGGGCTGACTCTAAGGTCATGTTTGCAGGTCTATTGTGGAAGAGCATCCTCTACCATCCACTCATCTGTTTAGCAAATAAGCTGCTGCTTAGCGAACTTGTGCTAAGGAATGAGTTAGTGTGAGGTGTTGTGCCCTGCATGCAGCAGACTAGTGGAGAAGCTTCCCTCTGTCTTCACCAGGCTTGCTGTCTAGTTGAATTAGAGACTGAAAATGGCTGTGATCAAATATTAATGGCAACATGACAGAAGTCAGCACAGGACAACACCTGTCTCCAGCATGTTCCAAAAAGATACCAGCATAACAGATGTGGAAAATGAAATGCTTTGAGCTGTCGGAGACTCAGGATAAAATATTTACATCCTGGTGATTAATATACAAAAGAGGGATTCCCAGAGGGCTAATCCACAAATACTCTGGATAATGGGAATGGAGACAGAGTAGCAATTGAGTACAGAATTCAACAGAACACCCCTGTTGGACCTGAAAGCCTCTGCAAAAGCTAACTTCCTTCTCACCACAGAGGGGTGCAAAAATGTTCTTCAGTATTTTTCAACAATACTCTCATATTTGGGGAAGGGGAATGCTCCTTCATTCAATAATCATTTTATTCATTTCATACTATGGCTAACACCACGCTGGGTGCTAGGGGGAGAAGACATCCATCAAGAAACTTGCAAACTAGGGAAAAGATGTAAGATATGCCACATGTAATCATAAACTGAAAAGTGGCAATCTTACCAGGTGCCACACCACTTGATTGTGAAAAATTCCATTGAAAAATTCATTTTATTGGCCTACGATGCACTAATATGATTTGATATGGTCATACATCTGTAACTATTATGAATGTCCTGACAAGGACTCAAGAAATGCCAACTAATAAGACACCCTCTTTGGATTTTATGATTCATCTGAGTCTTAGACATGTGCAATCAATATATTGGGTAGCTCCTGGATCAAACTATGCCTGAAGCTGTTAGGAATAGACTTCAGATGGGTTTAAAGTGATAAACTGAGGGAAGATACCTAGGAAAAGATTTTTGGGGGTTGTTCACTGCATTTAGTGGACAGACACCTGCAAAGCTCAGCCCTTAGAATCATGGAGAGGAGAGGAAGGTATGTAAGAAATACCAAGGAAGAATCCTAAGAAGTGCTTTACTCTCCCTGGCGCAGCCAAGGAGACTGTACAATCCCTGTCAGTAGGGGCCTCTGTGGAGGTAGCAGGTGTTGGCTCCTCACTGCTGCTGGGCCTCCTTCCTTGCATAGCTTCACTATGTCTTTCCCTGCTTGAGAAAACACATCTTTACATAGAACCATCAATCAGCTCACCATGCTGTTATACAATTACGTACACACCCCTAGATATTCTGTAACACGAGGCAATGTGTTCTTATTGCTAAACCAATATGGAATTCTTTTTCTGTCACTGGAGACAAAAAAGAGCTTCCGGTGCAGAAGACAGGCTCAGGGCAGGAGGAGAATGTGAGGAGGCATGGGTAGTGGCCGGCCTGGTGTGTTGAGGAGGCTTCATGAATCCACACGTTTCGTAGTAGGTAGAAGCAAGAGAGTCTAGTCTCTGCAGAACTCCACCAGCTCTCCCACTTACCATGACTTACCCTCTCTCTTTACTGGTTTCCTCATCTATAAAACGGAAGTAAAAACACCACGTAACTCAGAGTTTCTCGAGGTTTTCATAATGTCCTTAGAGTGCCTCCACTCTTAGCACATGAGAAGTACTGCATGAGGACTAGTGATCGTTAATTTCATCCAGGCCATGTTTAAGGTGGAGAGAAGTGACAGCTGGGTGGGCTTTTACCCTACAGGCAATGGGCATTTGGGTTCACTTCCTAGGAATGCTGTAACAAGTCGTCACAAAACTGAGGCACTTTGCAGACATTTTGTGTCTCTCAGTTTTGGAGGCCAGGAGCCTGAAATAATAGTCTAGGCTTGCAATATCGGGAGGAGCTCTTAGGGGTAAGTTGCTGCATGCCCATCCCCGAGGCTCTGCCAGCCACCCCATGTTCCTTGGCTGCCAGGTGTTTTGCTCCCTTCATGCGCCCTTGGTTCTGTGCACGTCTCCTGTCTGTGTTGTGTTGTTGAACGTCCCCTCTTTCCCCACAAGGTCACCTTGTAAAGCACTTCCTAATTCAGAAGAATTCGTCTTAACTTCATTTTATCTGCAAAGATAGCCTTTTCAAGTAACATTTGAGAGTCTAGTGCGTGTGAATTTGGGCAGGACACTATTCCGCCTACTACAGAAATCAGGGAGGTGACCTGAGCAGACTTGGACTTTAGAACTTTAGAAAAGCATTGCTCTGGCTGTGGTCTGGGGAACAGAACGCAGAGAGTTAAAGGACGGTTATGGGGAGCAGAGGACCGCAGAGGGAATATGACCAGGAAGAAGAAGCCCCAGTGCTTGTGATGATGGCTGGTATTAGGAAAGGTGAGGGAGAGGGGCTGTGTGGGCTGGAGAACTGCTGAGCAGCAGTGCCACTTTCTGAGACATCCAGAATTGGGGAGACCAGTCTTGAAGGAACGATCTACTGAGTGAATAGGGGTTGAAATGATTGTTCCACCCCATATCAATATTTTTCTTGCCTTGAGAGCAAAAGTCTATCTCAACCTAGTAGATTCCAATTGCTGATCAAGAGTAGTTTTTTGCGTAAGATTTATGTATTTATGCATACAGAACTGGGGTACAGGCCAGAAGTGCAGGGGTGGTGAGAGGATTCACCAGAGACACAGCGGGGAGCAGAACTGGCCGACTGACCAAGTACACTGCTGAGGGGAGCAGCGGGCGGGTCAGGAGAGGTCTGCCGCGCCATGTGGTCACCTCCGGGGTGGGCGGGGATCGAACTCATGCTGAAGTGGCTTTAGCTTCTCAGTGCTGTGCTTTAACCCGCTGCGCCACCAGGGAGGGCCTCAGGAGTAGTTTTAACATTTTTAGAAGATCAATTTGATTTTAATATAGTCTCACAGATAATTTACAGTCACCCCCTGCTTGACAATAGTTGTTGCACTGCAGGATCCCTCCCTCCATCGGGTCAGCCTACCCTACTGACGAAGGGGCCCCACAGGCTAAATATTCAGAGCTGCTTGGTCTCCCTACAGTCTCGCCCTCACCCTCGTTTCTGCCCCACTGGTTGTCATAACTTTACCAAGAGAGAGTAGTACTTGATTCCAAACTCATTTTTATTAGTTGTACTTCTTGTTGCTATAACTAAATTGAATTGAATATAACCAAAAGAAGGTGAGAGGAAAGCTTTTGTTTCTATGAGAAATAAATTGAGTGCTTTGAAAATGTCCAGAGTGTCCAAAAATTTGCTTTCCAATGAGGTATGGGCAGCACCTTTATAAAAGTTCAGAAACAAAAATTCTAGAATGGCTCTGTACTCCAGATGCTCTAAAAACACCTTGATATTATTTGTTCTCTGTAAGGTCAATCCATTTGGAATGTGATTTATGCAAAAAGAGGATACAGAACTCGCATCAATGGATCATACTTAAATTCAGCCAAAATAAGCTATTTTAGGAATTGGTCACTTAAAAAAATACATATTTTGGCCCTCCCTGGTGGCGCAGCGGGTTAAAGCACAGCCCTGAGAAGCTAAAGCCACTTCTGCATGAGTTCGACTCCCGCCTGCCCCGGAGGTGACCA
>NW_004567110.1:6707322-6752352 GCF_000260355.1 Condylura cristata | reverse complement strand
AATGGGATCAAAACAGTGGGGGGAGGGAAATGCACAGGACTATGGTGACGGCACACGGGTGATCTGGTGATGAGAAGCCCACGGGGGTTGCAACTGAGATGGAAAAATGCACAAAATGATGTAAAAATAAACTATTATATTATTAAAAAAAAAAGTTCCTTGGGCAGATTTATGAGATAAAAAGACCCTTTGGCTCTTCTGCTGCTCCTCACCTTTCAGGACTGGATCAGAGGGGCTGAAGGTGATGATGGTGACTGATGTCTTCTATCTGAACTGCCTCCGGAAATGTTAATTGTATGCAAATGGATGCAAGTGCTGTGAATCTGAGGGAGCATTTAAAATTAGTACTTCCCAGGGATACCAGAAAAAAAAAAAAGCCAGAAGAAAAACTGTAGTTACTAGAATCAATGTAAAACTCAGGCATGACCCAAGTGACCCAACAGTTCAAAGGTCAATGCTCATCTCCCACTGACCCTACCAGTCAGTGGGGCAGGAACTTGACGTTCTTGATCTATTGCTTGATTTCTTCACAGCAACCTTGAAATACAAGAGTTCTCACTTCTGACTGATGAAGGATCCAAAGTTCAGAGAATTTAGGCGATGTGCCCAAGATCACCCAGAGGCAGACTTAGAGCTAGCCTTCGAATCCAGGGTTGATCTTCACAACTTTTACTCCTTCCACTATGCCAGAAAATGCAAATGATATGGTAGAATGAATGCAAAGAAACAAGCTGCTGCTGGAAAGCAAAGAGTTGACGCCTCACCCCCATGGAGTGAACAATCTTTTAAGTGAAGTTAACTGACACAGGGGAGTCAGAGGTTCCCAACACCAAAGTTTCTGCTCCTCTTCAGAATCTCAGTAGCAATTAGAGGGAATTGTGATACTAACCATGTGACTGGGCAGAGCATGGGGAACCAAAGTTAACTAAAAATTTCTAAATGCCAGGCAAAGAGATTCTGGAAATTGGAAGGGACTCTTCTCCATGGGTGATGTATGAGCTCTGGCTGTGGGAATGGTGATATTTTTGCAGAAATAGTCCTAACATTTGTAGAGTTCTCTACAGTTGGAATAATACTTCATCAAGCATTTTGTTAATTGTCTCTCAAACAACCTGTGTCTCCCTGACAGGTTAGGGTGGGAGTTATTTCTCATTGAGAGATGAAAGCCCTTCTACACAAAGGGTTCGATAACTTCCTCAGAGTCACACTAGTAAGTTGGAAAGTGAAATGGAACAAATATCCAGGGCGGCACTGACCAGTGGAGATAGAATGCGAGCCTCATCAGGATCTAAAAATTACTACTGCCACATCTAAAAGGTAAAACGAAACAGCTGGAGGTCATATCAGCAGTCTATTTTGCTCAATCAGCTATACCACAATTACTACTATTTCAATGTATAATCAGCATGTCACCAATATGTAAAAAGTGACTGGAGGCCCTCCCTGGTGGCGCAGCGGGTTAAAGCACTGCACTGAGAATCTAAAGCCGCTTCTGCATGAGTTCGATTCCCGCCTGCCCCGGAGGTGACCACATGGTGTGGCAGACTTCTCCTGACGCACCCGCTGCTCCCCTCAGCAGTGTACTTCATTGATCTGCCTGTTCTGCTCCCCACTCTGTCTCTGGTGAAGCCTCTCACCACCCCTGCTCCTCTGGCCTGTACCCCAGTTCTGTATGTATAAATAAATAAATCTTTAAAAAAAAATGTGACTGGAATTTCAGGTGTCTGCCTTCCTACTTTGGAGAGTTCTATGTATAACTACAGCCAGATGGTGCATGCCACTGAAAATGTTCTGGAAGAAGACCCTGGTTTGCCATTCTATAGCCCAGTCATTTTCTATGTCTCCAATATGCTGTACAATGATAATCCACTCCTTTTCAACCCCCAGAAAACAAGAAAAAGAGTGAATTTAATCAGAGGTGACTCAAGAAATTATGGAAAAAGATGAAACAAAATGTACAGAAGTAAACTTCACAATGAAACAACAAGGCACCAGAAACAAACCCAATAGGAAAGCAAGGGCTTGAACAAAATATCCTATTCCAGTTGGGCCTAACAGACATGTACAGAACATTCCAGTGAAACACACACACATTCTTCTCAACGTGAATATGATACTCTTCAGTGTCAACTATGTGTTGTACTGATAGGAACCCGGTGGGGGGCGGAGGGTGGACGGGGAGAAGAGCATCATAATAAGTATATGCACGTACCCACGGCGTCTGACCTATGACCTGTCTGCTCTGGGTTAACTTCCCAGTCCAGGAGGCACCTGAACAGTAATTGATCCCATTTCTGTAACAGACTGAGATATCCCAGAAGGAGTGAAGTGCTCTAAATCCAGATGCCAGTGGAGGGAGAACCCTGGGAGAGACAGGGTACCATAAAACTCCCAGAAGTTGTTAGCCACGGGGAGTGAAAACCTGCTCATGATAATTAAACTGTCCTTGTTTAACTCAACTCTGGAACAGCCAGTTAGAGATGAGGTGTTAGAACAGTTGCTTGGGAGCATGATGCTTAGCTGGGCTCAGGTTTGCTGGATAATCTCATAAGAAAAGCACATCTAAAAGATTCAATCCCCATCCTCTGTATTTTGGTTTTGGCATTTGTGACAGGCAGCAAAGAATCTGGTATTTCCTGGCAACAATACCACAAATCAAGTCTTAATACATTTAATAAGATTGACATCATGCAAAGTATCTTTTCTGATCACAGAGGAACAAGATTGAAGTCCACAGCAGAGGAAAACTGGAAAGTCCACAAATACGAGAAATAACAGTGAGTCAAGCAAGATGATCTTAAACAAGTCCTAGAGAAATCACAAGGGCAATTAGAAAAATCTTGAGACAAATGAAGACATAAATATAGTATATTCAACGGTGGAAGGTAGTGAAAGCGGTGTTCAGAGGAAAGTGTAAAAGTGTGAATATTTATGTTAAAACAGAATCATTTCAAATCAACAACCTAAATTTACAACTTAAGGAAAAAGAAAATAAGAACAAACCAAACAAAGCTAGTTGCAGAAAGGGAATTATAAAGATTAGGACCAGAGATAAACAAATTGAAAAAACAAGAGAAAATCAATAAAACCCAGAGCTACGCTTTTTTGAAGAGATCGCGACAAGTTGCTGAATAAAATAACTAAGGAAAACAAAGAGAAGACTCAAATAACTAAATTGGAGATGAAAGAGGGGACATTGCAATCGATCTTACAGAAATAAAATGATTATAAGAGAATACTAAGAGCAATTGCATGCCAACAAGTTTGATAATCTCGATGAAATAAATAATGTCTTAGGACATAGCTGCTCAAGACTGAGTGATGAAGAAGTCAAATACATGAACAGAACTATAACTAGTAAGGAGGTTAAATCAGTAATAAAAAATCTAAGAAAGAAAAGCTCAGGATGACATGACTTCACTGGTGAATTCTACCTATATTTAAAACAAATTTCACACAAATCCACCTTAAACTTTCCCCCCAAATTCGAAGAGGAACAAACACTTTGGGCCTCACTCTTTCAGGCTACTGTCACCCTGATAAACCCAGAACAAGTCAGCACAAGAAAACTGTAATCCAGTATCCTTGATGAATACTGATGTAAAAACCCCTTAGCAAAGTACCACAAGTACATTTATAAACCATGACCAAGTGGGATTAGGTCTCATACAAACTAGATAAAGATTAATATGAAATATAATAATATAATAACAGATAAGGCTAAACATGACAGATGGCACATGAGTGGTCTCGGATGTATGAAATCAGAACAGTAGAACAATGACTTGATCGTGCAAGGTTCAAGAGCATTTTTTGGAGTATAAAAAGAAGACTCATCTAGTGCAAGCAGGAAAAACAAATATCCTGAGAATCGACTTACAGGTTAACTTTGATTCTTCCGTGCATAAATGAGTCAATAAATGACAAGGTTCTACCTTACTAGTTAACAGTGGTCTGTGCCATTAAGAGCAATACACTCAAGACTACAGGACAACAGTAACATGTATCAAATCAACCAACTCCTGAAATCAACATGTATCAAATCAACCAAATCCTGAAATCAACATGTATCAAATCAACCAAATCCTGAAATCAACAGAAGTCCCAACTTTCTCATCCAATTTGTTGTCCAAACCACTAGCTTCTACCAGTTTTGTCTAACAAAGATGTTTAAGTTAAACAGAATTGCTTTAATACACTAAAACATCTGCTGCATTTAATAATAATTTTCCTGCTGCTGCACCATATGGTATCATCAGAAAATTTATTCCAGTGCCCCAGAGCATCTGAGACACCTCAAAATGCCATGATTACCATAAGTAGGTTTCAGCGATTCTCAAAGCTGAAAGAAAAACTATTAGTTCATTTTATTATTAAAATAAATATGGGCCATTTGAATTATTTGGGAGAAGTGGGATTATAAAAATTACAGTCATTAGAATCACTCCCCAAAGAGAGATCTAAGATGTGGCTTGCAGGTGAAAACTTCCTCTGGCAGGTCTACGGAAGGTGTTCAGCCCGCCCCAATCTCTCCTGAACCAAATCTGTCTTCAGTAAGCAGAGCTCTCTTTACTTTCACACAGGATGAGTAGTACAGCATGAGCCTCCTGTTCATAGAGGCGGAGCAGGAACAGAGTTTGAATCCAATATAATTCAGTTAAATTAGTATTAATCAGAAGATCTTATATTTCAGTACTTTGCTGGAAAAACAGCAGAGAATCACATGAATTAAATAGAGTAACCTGCCATTAAGTAGTTCTTAATGGCCATGAAAAGAGAAAATGCCGACTAGGAAATGTCATCCAGCATGATGGATTCTATAATAGAGTTAACTCAAAAGCATGCTGGGAGCACAAAAGCATTTTAACTTAACTTGGGAAGGTAAAAGCAAACCTCATAGAGAAAGGGATGCTGGAGCAGAGTTTTCATGGAAGAGAAGCTACTCTGAATATAGTTAAGAGGAAGGTGGTCTTTCTAGCTTGCAACTGTCATAAGGCACAGGGTAGTAAGACAGAAATTCTGGTATCTGACAGTCATTTGCTATCATGTAAGTGATATGGAGGTATAGAAATACCTGGAAGAGGGATCAGGGGCTGGAACCTGGAGGCCTATGGGGCCACACTGTGGGTTTCTGAATTTTATCTTGAAGGGAATTGGCCAGGAAAGGTTTTCCTGCAGAACAGAGGGACATCAATGCAATTATCATCACAGCCTCACCCTTTGCCTTGGGCTAGGAACTGTTGGTCTTTAATTCTTACCACAACCCTTGGTAAAAGTCATTATGTTCATCTTACATATTATGTTATGCTCATCATTTTTACCCAAAACATCAAAGTGTCTAGAAGAGAGTAGATTCCTTAAATTCCTATAACCAGGGATAATTTTCAATGGAATTTCAACTTCAACAAACCAGTCCATGAATGTTCTCAAATGAGTCCTCTTGGGACTGAGTCAATTTGACTGATTCTTATAGATCGTTATACACAATCATGCTAAAGAAATTCTGCAGTAAGGGCACCAGGAACATTAGGGAACTCTTCAGAAAGGGTATTATTATTACCATGCTACATATAGAGAAACTGAGATTTTGAGCTACCCTAGTGCACTGAAATAGTAAGTAACTAAGCAAAGGTTTCAAATCCTGGATGGCCTCATTTGAAAGCCTATGATTTCTTTTGGAAATCTGAAGCACAGATTAATGTCAATGGGAAACAACTTGCCATTGAAAGAGAGTTAAGTAGCTCTAGCAAAGGGGGTGGTCAATACACCAGAAACACACTTTCATAATAGTGAACACAGGGCAATACAAGGTTACAACAGACCTACTTAGAGCTCAGAACAAAGACTCTTCCACCAAAAGACAGGTTTTTCTTGTAAATCATCCATGAACAGAATGAGAGTGGGTGACATATTTTGTATTGCTTTATCTTTGTATCATATTTTTTTCATCAGAAACAAACAGAAGAAACCTATCACTCCATGTATGAATAATGAACCTAGGGCTGAGAGTTGAGTGGCTTAGAAGGCTTAAGGCCCTTAAAGTGAAGAGTGATATGGAAGGAACCCTAGAGAACTTGGACTATGTATGTTTTGGAGTCAATAGGATGTAGTAACCTAACTTGGTGGAGGGATCTTCCTCCATCCTCTCTTATTATTATTTTTTTTTATTTTTAAGTGGGTGGAAGGAGGGAGAAACTAATAATCATTTGTTCTCCCCTCTTTTGATTATTATTTCCTTCTCCTTTCCAATAACTTAAAAATAAAAAAGATTAGAGAATATCCTGGAAGATTCCCTCCACCATGTTGGGTTACTATCCTTAGTGACGCCAAGACAATCAAAGAATGGAGAAAGGAGTCTTACGAGTTTGATAGACAATCATTTTCAGTGTTTCCAGGTTATCATAAACATTAGATGAAATGACTGAGCTTCCCAGACAGTTAATCCACAATTGCAGTTTTGGTTGTGAGAGGGCATCAAGTACAGCTGAATAAATCATTAACAGACGCTTTCTCTGAACTGGCACAGATCCATGGGAAGAGTGACACAGCAGTAAGGCAAATGCTGTGTTTTACAAAGGAACACGATACATGGTACTGGGAGACACTCATGTTTATTGTATAAGGTCATTTCACTCTAAAAGTTATTTTTATAAATTATTTTATAGGGATATTCACAGCAATTACAATAAACCTACTGGAGAGTCTATAGTTGCTCTAAACATCAACTTAGAAATTCCCTAATTCAGAATCCCTTGAAGTCCTCATAGGATTGGGAAATTCAACAGATTCTCTTGTGCCCCTGGCAATGATCTACAGGAGTTGATCATAAGGAGTGGAGTTTTGACAACTGGTAGACTACCTGTCTCCCTCACCCATCATCTCACAGACTCATCTTCGCTGTCCTAAAGCTTCATGTTTTACTGGTGATTTAATCGAATTAAGATGAAGAAAATGTTTTTTGCAGCTACTTTCTTTGTAATTTCCCAAGTTGTGATTGCATGAAATTCAACACAAATAGTGAGTATGCAGAGACATAACTTACAAAAGAGGATCTAGCATGGTAGAACTAATGTATCTACTGAACATAGAACTCCCAAGAGCAAGAATTCCCACATTAATTTAGGAGATTGTGTTTTGTTTCTATAAGCAAGTCTCAAAACTTACTATTATTTCTCTTTGAAAATTGCTTGCAGAGACAAAGTATGCATGAATTTTGAATATATGAATAATTTTAATAGGGGAAATTATTCTTTGAAAACTAATTTCATCTTGGGAAAACACATCATTTGACCAAGCCTTTTTATATCCTTGTGACATCCACCCAACCAGGATGTACAAAACTCATTTATTTTAAACTCTTCAAACTGAAATCAGGCCCCTCAGGCTGATCCAACCTGCTTTTCCTTCTGTATCTCCTATTCTGGATTTAGCATTATATTCCAGAAAATGTACTGTGTTCAATCTTCTGAAAATCAGGATGTGGTATTAGTAACTACATATATACGTGATTTTTCTAAGAGCTTACTGCAATTTGAATTGCAATGTGATGAATAATTTTATTTGAAATACAAATTTACAGCTTCAAAACAGGGAAGCCAAAGATGAGAATGTTCATGGTTTTCAGGGTTCATGGCCTTTTTTACAAACAGCTGTCAGTCAGAGATATCTGAAAATCACATTGTGATTAGAGTTATTTTATTTCTGTGGAGAACAAGTGATTGAGTATGGAGAATAAGACCAACTGTCTTTGATCTGCAAGCCTGATGTTACTACTTTAGACTCTGGAATCGCAGGACACAAACTTTGAGAGAACACTTGCAAGTGAAGATACGTTTAAGGAGAAAACAAAAGCTCCATCTCACGTGGAGATGTCAGATGAGCAGGACACATAGCCCCTCCCGGCAGTACCTGTCTTTGGTTTTCCGTCTCGAGTCGCAGCCGGGCCTCCACACACCTCCGCGTCTCCAGGAAGGCTTGGCGCTGGGCCCGGTCCGACAGGTAGCTGATGAAGATCCCAGCTGTGTTCATACACATGAACAACACGGCCTGGGCTCCAACCTACAACAAGAGCAAAGAGCCTGGTTAGGCTGGAGGCAAAGAGGAAGGAATCAATCAATATTCCCAAGACAAATCTGATAGTAGTAATCCAAGTGCAGGGTTGCAGTGAACAGAACCAATCCTTCATTCCTATCTTGGGTCTAACATCATCGCTTTGACCTCTCACCCAAGTGAAAGCTTCTTCCATCCCACATTCGACTTTGCACTTGAGCTGTAAAGCTTGAAGGAAGTGGGGCTTCTCATCTACCTCGCCCCTCATTTCTGCTTATGCTGCTCTTCTCTTTGCTGTTGGAGTTCTGGCCTTCGAAGGGCTGCGTGGGCTTCCGTGCAATCCTTTTCTCTGCATGTGTCCACTTGTCACAAGTTGCACTTACACATGGAATTGCTTATTTGGTTGTTAGATAACAAGAGATAGCTATTTGCCGTAAGGATCAGTGAAAGGAACAATCGCTTTTCTATGCAGCACTGATCACCATTTACAAGACGTGGTGATGCTGAACTTGAAACAGCAATGAAGGCATAAAAAGCCAGCAAAGATGCTTGACAATAAGGACAAACATGTGAAAGCTGGGGGTAAAGCAAAACACATAACTTTTACAAAGGATGAAAGGAGAGCAGTTTCCTGTAAAGCCGTTAATCTTCTGTTAGCTACGCAAATATGACCCAAATTACTTTTACAGCTTTAATATTATTATAGTCAGGAGCTCTAGGGGAATTTTGAAAGATGATTTAAAGTTGTATCTGGAAGGATATATGAGTTAGTATATCAAAGAAATTTTTACTAAAGAAATATGAGGGGGACTTTTCCCCGCCAGAAGGTAAAAGGTACCAGTGTGGGAAATAACTCAGATTCTGCCAGGGTAGAGAACACCCACAAATGAATGGAATAACTGAGTTTACCTTCTAGCGATGGACAAGAGAACATCGCAAGTTTATATGTCATATAAACAGCTCAATAACTCAGTGGGAAAATAGCTGTCAGTAGAAGAATAATTGGTTAATTATGGGAAAGGAAACAGTAGGTGATCACCTTCTACTTAAAGCTGAAACAAATGCCAGTGGTTTAAAGAAGTTAGTGAGGAAAACAAAAGCACAAAAAGGGAAAAGAAAATAAAAGCGAACATTTCTCCAATTTTCTAAGCTCAAGTGTAAATAAAATCTCAACTTAAAGATGACTGGATTTTTATATGATATGTTGCTGATATAGAGCTATTTAACTCTATTTCTGGATAGCAAATTGGCCAACATGTTGCAGAATTTTACCCATTTCTTCTGCAGATCTTAGGAAAATTGTCAGAAACAAAATCTGAAATTTCAAATTAAGGAATATTCACTGAAGCTTTGCTTATGAAAATAAAGATAAATAAATGGAAGCTGAGTGTTTTTAACAGTAGGGGAAATCATGAAGCCATGGTAGGCATGTACAAGGGAATATGAAATTGCATTAAAACAGTTGATAATGAGCAAATTTATATGCTACATTAAGTAAGATGTAATACTTAAAGTTGTATTATAACACAAATCTATAAATTCAATGTCATCTCAATGCTTAAAATAAAAGGGAGCATATGTGTGTGCGCATGAAAAGGAAACTCAGACTTATGTTTAATTGTGTGTATACGTGCATGCACACATATCTGTAATATGTTGTACATTGAAACAAAAGAACTAAATTCTTTAGATAACTCACTTACGAAGACAATAAAAATCATGATAAAAAGGCAAGATGTAGTAGGAAATAGGCATTTTGGGCTTCTTTCTTTGTAGGGACATCTCAGACACGGCAGCAAACATGACCCAAACACTTGACACTAGGCCTACTCAGGCTCATTCCCAGGCTCTAGGCTCTCCCCAGAGGTCTCCAGAACCTTCCTACCTGGTGGAGATAAAAGTTAGAGATCTGATTTGTGTTAAGAAGCAGTGTTTCATCATAAAGTATGGAGGGAGCACAGACTCAAGGTGAGGGGCTAAATCAGAGTGTAGCTTACTTTTTTGAGTTAATATTGAGCTCATGGTATTTTTCTAAGTGATTTTCATAGCTTTTCTAATATAATCTCAATGGAGGAGGAATTATTCTGTTCATAGGAGGAAGTTCAGAGAAGTTAAGTAACTTGCTGAAGGTTAAACAGCCATCCCGGTAATAGGGTAGGGATTTGTACATAGAAAGTTTGACTTAGGAGAATCCAGGCAAGAGCTGGCTAGGACCTGGCAGAAACCTTTGATAATTCAGAAGAAGTGAAACCCAGTTAGGAGACAAGGATATAATTTAGTAAACAAGCACTAGACAAGGTATGAGGCAGACTGGATGTATATGAAAGATGTGGAGATGTGGGTAAAGACCTTGTATTTTCAGGAATGAGCCTAGTGTCACTCTCTAACAGATAGCCAGAATTTATTGAGCACTTAGTATGTGCCAGGAACTGTTCAAGGTGCTTTGCATATATGAATTCATTTAATATATTAATTCACAATATTATATGTTGTACTAATAACAAATTATCATATGGTAACATATTAATTCACAATAGCCCAACAAGTAGGTAGGATTCATCGGATAAATGAGGGGATTGAAATGCTTAGAGGTTAGTCATTAGCTTGAGATTTAAAAATGGAGCCAGAATTGCAAGAAAAGGGGGGGGGGGAGGCGGTGGTGGAGGGTAAGAGAAAAGGGGGGTGGGAGCCCAACAGACTCCCGTTGGAGGATTATACTTTTGTGGTATCTGTGGTGTAGCAACGTACATCTGAAGAGATGTAAATCTGTACCCCTAAAACATACAGTGTTGTAAATCAATATTACCTCAATAAAAATAATAATTAAATGGAGTCCGTGGTAGAGCTAGGATTTAAACCCTGGTTATTGGAACCAGAACTTGAGCTCGGAACTCTTCAACGTCGGCCCTAGGCCCTCTGTTACTGACAACGGGGATGTGCACTCAGTCACGAGACACAACACCACACAGTGTGACAGCTGCTGGGACTTGCTTGGCTGAGGGAGTCCCGTTGGGAAGGTTGTGTGTCTCTGCCTATACATGGTAAGGCGCGGGCCAAGGAAAAAGTTGCTCCCAAATAATAAATAATTTGGAAGAGTCTGGGACCATGATTAATATTCAGGTTCTTCCACCCAGAGCCTGTGCTCTTTGCAGGCGGGAGGGGTGGGGAGGTTCCTATGTTTTCCTTGCGATGGATGAAAGTGCCGCATTTAGGCCTCTACTTTGGAACTTCCGAGAGAGCCTCAGAGCAAGGCTCAGAGGCAGGGGCACAAGCTGGTGGGGGAAGGTGACACAGACAATGAGACATTTTGAGCAACTCGCTGGGGTTGCTTAGGTTTGGGTCCTGGCAAAGTGAGGGGGTGGCTACCCACAGGGTGGGGAGAGGGGCGGGGTGTGTTTGCAGTTGCTTCATGCTATAACCGTAGAGCTGGCTTCGTGCCCCTCAGCTCACCTTCTCCGGGACCATGAGCTGTTGCTTCTGCCTCATTGAACCTCAAGTTTCTCATCTGGAACCTGGCAATAAACTTGCGTCATGTGATATACATACAGGTGTATACAGGTATGTGTGTATACATATGCATGCACATATGTATACATGCGTATGTGTGTACATACACATACACATGTGTGTACATGCACATACACGTGTGTACATGATATAATTCTATATTTTATATGTACATATAAGAATGTGCCAACAAGTTAAAGAAGTCCAACTAATTTATATATATAGTATAATATATATATAATTTTATATAAATATATAAAAACATGAGGCTATCCTCCCCACTCCCATATCTAATCTCTGGCATAATATATATATTTAAATTTCTGAATAAATGGTACATGCAGAATTTTTTTCTTCCAGGTTAATAATATCTCAAAGGTCCACGAAGTATTAAAATGCTTCATTGATGCTACCATTAAGAAGAAAGTTTACACGCACTGTTTACTATGCCATGGTGGTAGCGGAGGGGTGCTAGGGAGATACCTCTGGAGTCTGACTGAGTGGTCCTTACATCACAGCTCCACCGTCTCCTCATGGGTGACGGAGGCAGAAGAGCTTGGTAAGCTGTGCCAGATAGGTTCAGCAGTGCCCTCAGCAGGTAAGGACCTTGGTGCCAGTAATGCCACTAGCTTGTGTAGGAATTTGTTCCAGTTCTGAATTTTTCTGGCCCTCAACTTTCCTTGTCTGAAAATGGGAATCACTTCCTCAGTATGTTGTTGGACACTTGATGAAACAGTTGGCAGAAGGCGTGTCACACACCGTGATGCACAGTCATGGTGACGTCATCACGATTGCTTTTACCTCATCACGGTTGCTTTTACCTCATCATGATTGCTTTTACCTCATCACGATTGCTTTTGCCTCCTATGTCACGAGAGTAAACAAATGAGCCACGTGGGCAGGCTCATCTTGTAAACAGATGGCGCGGGTGTGGACTGAGAAATAGCCACCCTTTGGATGAAGGATTCAGTGAAGATGAGGATAGATGAAAGTGACAAGGGGGTACATAGGTGTTGTCAAGGCAAACGGAGCAACAAAGCGTACCCACCCACATACTCTGGCAGGGTCAGGGCTCCCCACAGCTGCTGGCTCTGTGACCACGCTTCCTGCCTGCCTCTGTGAATAGCACACACCAAATTGGAAAAAGAAAATATAAATAGCACAGAATGAAGCTTATAAAGTAACAGAGCAATAACGTAGTAAACTTCAGTGAACATCTAAGGACAAAGTAAACAGCAAGGCGAGCTGACCTCAGTCAGCAAAGGAAAACTGAAGAAACCCGAGTTCAGTGACGGGTATTCTGAGACATTATCACATAACAAGGGTGAACGTGAGAATTCTGAAAAATAGTATTAAAGACATAAGGGGATAGGGCCATAAGATTTTTAAAAATGGATCAAAAAACTGACATTAAGGAGGAAGTGAAAATGTTAAAAGCTGAAAATAGGAGGGACTGGAAGTGAAGAAAAAGAAAGGTGATTAAACTTTTAAAAATAGACTAGGTTAAAAAATTATTTTTTTTAGATGTGATACATATATACAATGGAATATTACTCAGCAACCAAAAAAGAGAAACACATGTCTTTTGCAGCAACTTGGATGGAGCTGGAAAAGATCATGCTTAGTGAGATAAGCCAGAAAGAGAAAGAAAAATACCGGGTGGTTTCACTCACAGCAGGAGTATAATGGACCAGATGAGAAAATAACAAAAATAATGAACAACCATATACCAGAGACATTCTGTGGGGGTGGAGTGGGGAATGGGATCAAAAATGGGGGGGGGAAGGGAGGGAAATGCATGGGACTATGGTGGTGGCACAGGGGTGATTTGGTGATGGGAAACCCGCGGGGATTACAATCGAGATGGAAAAAAAAATGTGCAAAATGATGTAAAAACATTATTTTTTTTAAAAAATGAGAAATATAACACACAAAATTTTAAAGGCATATTGTGCTCATACAAAGCAGATTATGTGAGCATATTTATAAAGTCTGGTCCCCTGCATTCAGAGAGACAGACAAAAAAAAGTAGCTACAATGTTCAAGAGTATTTTCCAGCCTGAGATAACTCTACTGCTTAGCATCTCCTCCCGCCTCTCAAGGAGAATGTCTGCTCACACTTCTCTGTGCGCTGGATGCTCTTCTCTGACCTTTGCACACACATTCCTGCTCTTTCAGACAAGAGGTTGACATCCGCCACCTCCATAGAACTCATACACTTCAACAAAAAGAAAACAAATTACTCGAAAAATGGCAGATGAGTTAAGGAGGCATTCTCCAAAGAACATATATAAATGATCATCAGGTATGTAAAAAATGCTTACTACCACTTATTACATGGAAATGTAAATCAAAATCATAGTAAGGTATCAATTCATGACTGTGAGAATGGCTCATAACAAAAATACCAGATCAAGGGCTAGTGAGGATGTGGAGAAAAGGGAACCCTCTTACATTGTTGGTGGGAATGCAGGCCAGTTCAGCCCCTAATGAAAACATTTTGGGAGTATTCTCAAAGGCTAAAAAAATTCCACTCCCAGAAAGTTCACTCCAAGGTATTTCCTGAAGAATATAAAAACACTAAATCTAAAGAAAATGTGACCCCCTGTAAACACTATAGCACTGTTTACAACAACCCAAGCTATGGAAACCACCTAAGTGCCCCTGTTACGGGGCATGATGTCCTAAAGGAACTCTGCAGTCTTATGGACTCCACCCCCTACTCTAGCTTTCTGGACTCTACACACTACTCCAGTGATTGGAAACTACAACTCCCAGCAGCACCAGGGAGAGAACTGCAAGGACCCAAGGGCGGAGCTAGCAGGAATTCTGGGACATTTTGCGGGGATAAATAGGGCGGATTGCATCTCTCACTCTCAATCTCGCGCTGGCTGGCTCTCGAGCTCTCAGCTCTCTCGAGCTCTCTCATCGGACCCCTCTCGCTTGGGAAGCACAAGCAGCTCTCGGGACCCCGGATCGCGTGACTCAGTGTGTTCAGTCAGCCTAGCCATAAGGTATTCCACTTAGTTTGTATCCCGCTCTTTTTCCTGGGTTGTTTCCTGTTCCTTTCCCCGTTTGTAAATAAACCCGTTATTGACCCTTTTGTGTGTCCCTGCAGTTGTGAGACTGGGGGTGAGGCCCCACAGACAGGCGGCCCAGTCCACTCTGGGCTACCCTGTAACACCCCCAAACAGATGACTAGGTTCGGAAGATGGGTATACATACAAAATGGAATACTACTCAGTTGTTAAAAATGATGAACTCTTTCTGTTTGCAACAACATGAATGGAACTGGAGTAGATTATGCTAAGTGAAATGTCAAGGGGAGAAAGACATACTGGGAAGTGTAACTTCCGTGTGGAGTATCGAGAGACAGAGCAAAGGGGCAGAGAAAGCCAAACTAATAACAAACCTTAGAAATCTGACAACAGACCTGACATTAGCAGAAAGAGGGGAAGGGAGGGAGGGGAGGGAGAGAGTACAGTTAGACTATGATGGAGGACTGTCGGCGCTTTGGCTGTGGGTATGGTATAGTAAGCACACCTGAAGGTGGGATCCTACACCTGTAAAGCAGAAACAATGTAAGCCCCAATGTTACCTCCATAAGGAAAATAAAACCCCCACCAAACCATGGCAGGGTTTTGGGCTGCAGCTTTCCCATCTGTGTACGGACACTGGTGGGGGGTGGGGGCCTGTTCTTGCAAGTGGCCAAAAGTGCAGAAAAGGGAAGGAGCTTCTGAAAATGCAAATAGAGACGTTAATTGGTTCTCTCACCAATCCTGTTCAGATCTTCATGAGAAATGCCAGAACTCTCTGCCAGAGGACCTGTGGTAAGCCCCCAGAAGGCCCAGGTGACGCCAAAGGCAGATGCCAGCCTTCCCATGGAGGCATTCTGTTCCAAGAGGAGATCTTATTTTTCTGATGGTCCTGTGGTCTTAAAGTCATCCATGACTTGTTACAAAAGGTATACAAGACTCCTTGGTGATGAGGAAAAAGGGATCACTTCCAATATATATGGGAACAAAAAGAGCACCTTCTGACACAATAGAGCATGAACATAGGAGAAAAGCATGAATTATTCCGTGCATAAATTTATCGTTATTGAATCAATTGTCTGACTTAATTCTCTTACTACAAAGAATGTATATTACCAAATTAACTTGTTATGAATATTAATGACCCAGGGAGGGGGTCAGAGGCCTGTCTAAAAGAAGCCAGGGTCACTTTCATGGTCTGAACAAAACCCCCACAAATGTCCCAGCCCCTCAACACTATTACTAAGAGCTGTGGTTCTCACTGGGGGAGCTTTTTGCTCCCCAACCCCAAGATCTGGGGACATTTTGTTTTTGCATCAAGAGGGGTGCTTCCTGGCATTTTGCCAGAGACCAGTGATGGTGCCTATCATTCTGCAGTATCCAGGGCAGCCTCCTGTTCCCATCCAGAGTTACTGAGGTTGAGAAACCCTCTCGTGGAGTTGAAGATGCTGTGAGTGACTGCTAGGTAAATGAGGGTAGCTTCATTTTTTAAACGTACAAAGCTTGCAAACTCAAGCAATTCTCTTTCAGGTATTTCTAGCCCTGATATATAGATATACTTCCTTGAGTAAATATGACCTGAGATATACTTCCTTGAGTAAATATGACCTGAGAACTGCTCGCTGGAGTTACAAAGAGCTCAGGAGTTCAGGCCTGGGGCTCAGAGACACAGTAAGACATACAATCTTCAGGTGATTTGAGTTAGGACATGAAGCAATTGATGCCTGTCTTGCAAACAGCTGAGCTTGCTAATTAATTGAAAGCATTGAGTGTCAGCTGTGACATAGGGTTGGCTTTAAATGTTACGTCTATATCAACCCACTAATTTGCACAATAATCCAATGAACTGTTCTTATTATTAGGGTGACCGTGGATTTTATTATTCAAGCAGAATGATTTGATGGTGAAATGGATCTCTCAATAATTCTGCTGAGACCAGAGGCATGAGACTCAATAGCTCAGGGAAAGCAAGGATCTGTGGTTTCCTCCAGGAGAGGAAACTGAGGCAAGGAAGGTTAAATACCCTGCTTTATTCAGGTCACCCTTTGGTAAGGTGCAGGGCGAGGTATGGAATCCAGCCAGCTGCATTGGAAGGCCACCATGGAGGAATGAACAACTCCACTGTGTAAAGGCAGTTCATTGGAGGAGAGTCTAATTGAGACAAGGACGTTTGGAAAGTTTCTTGGAGCAGGTGACATTCAAGCCAAAGGTTGAGTAACAGTAGCAGACAGGAAAAGAATGGGGGAAAGGGTTAAGGGCACAGTGCACGCAGAGGTCTGGAGACAAGAGAAAGCAGAGGGAATTTGGTGAATGGAAAAATGCCCAGCTGGAAAGTGGGATGGTAAAGGTTGGGGTCTCTAGATCTGGGTGTGGAGACATGCTAAGTGTGTCACAGATAAGTGCCATTATCTCACTAAATCCTCATGTCAGTCGAGCAGAGTAGGAGTTGGACCATTTTATATGAGCAAATAGTCTTCACTCCTTTAATTTGTCCTTAAATGTGGGAATGTATTTGATATCAAAATCCATCCCACATCACTGCATTTGATCATTCACTGCAGAATATTTGGACCTCCTTATTTTCAGACTCACAAACACCTCTTTCAACATTCTACCTAGAGGTAATATTCTCAAGGGATTCTTTTTTCTTTTTTTTTAAAGATTTATTTATTTATGCATGTAGAAATGCAGTACAGGCCAGAGTTGCAGGGGTGGTGAAAGGCTTCACTAGAGACAGAGTGGGGAGCAGAACAGGCTGACTGATGAAGTACACTGCTGTAGGACAGTGGGCGGGTCAGGAGAGGTCTGCTCCACCATGTCACCTGCAGGGTGGGGATGGAACTCATGCAGAAGTGGCTTTAGCTTCTTAGTGCTGTGTGTTAACCCGTTGTGCCACAGGGAGGGGCCTCGCAAGGAATTCTTACTAACATCCAGGTTAGTAAGTTTTTTAGATGTTTCTCTCAGGTGCCTGGCCACTCATGTCAGCTCGACTGTGACTTTGCAAGGAAAACCAAGTACCCAGTCAGGAAAGCTTTGTCAAATGGGCAAATCTTCCCTATTGCGGCAAGGTTCTCTGTCCCTAAGTTCTACAAGGTGCAAGTTATAACACAATGGCATTTTCCCATGCGTGCATTTCACTGATATATATTTTAATTACAGTTTGGGTTGAGAAAGATGGGGAGAGAGAGGTGCAGGAAGTGACAAAGAAGGGGAGGAGAAAGAGGATGAACGGAAGGAGAGATAAGCACCACCGTCATCTGAACAGAGCCATTCGCTCAGGCTGCTCAGGACCTGTGTGATGAGGGTATGCTGCCTGTTCCAGACCTGTGGCCTCCGGCTGTAATCCACCTGGATTAAAGTTGTGGCTCTTTCATCAACCAAGTCCTGCCACACAAGCCAATTGCTCCCACTGCCACCACACTGGAGGAAACTCCGGTTGTGTTGGATTCTTTGAGACACGATGCCTTCATGAGCTGACTTCTTTGATATTTAAGAGGTTTGTTTTTATAACATGATTTTTGACTTGGTTGTAGTTTTTGAGCTTAACCTCAGTGCAAGTAGCCACAGGGGTTATTCTGAGCTTTGTAACAGAAAACGGAGAAGGGAGCCCAGGAAACAGGCTCATTTGATGCACATAGTCCCAGCCAGCAGAGTCAGGAATGGTAGCTGTGTAATAAATGCTTACTAAATGAAGAAATGAGTGAATGCCGACATGTTGCCAGAGGTCAAAGGCCTCCTCATCTGGGCATGGGGGCATTCTGTCACATTGCATTGGAAATAAAGCCTATAAATATTCACAAGCAGTCAAATGAGGTATGTGTGGAAACCCAAAGTGGACACTAATTCAATTTTCTTCCCTGTCAGCCATTGCATCTAAAGTGGTTTATGGATAGGGCTAGAAGGAGGCAGAGGGTGTGATGGGACCTGTGAAACTCAGTCAGTTTTTCTCCTGCTAGATGAACCTTCCCATCCAGGTCACACTGGCAGGTCACTGATGAAATGATCATTTTTGGCCAGTCTCAGTTCCTAACACACAGGACCTACAAGAGCAGAAGTCAGCTTTAGCTACCTTCCTCTTCCAGGTTTGCTTTGCTAATATAAAAACAGAGATAGTAGAGGAGTTGGAGATTGACTGGGGAGAAGCCATAGCCATCTCCAGCAGCTTCCTGGTGGAACAAGGACATTCTTTACAGCAGAGGAAGTGTGGGGCTGGGCATGAGGCCACAGGATCCAGTTGTGGCATGTTCTTGTCCCGAAGCTGATACTACCAGCGAAGGAGAAGGCATCCTGTAGTCAGTAGTCTCCAAGTATGGCCAATCTTTTGACATTGAGATCTATTTTAATCCAGGTCTCTAAGGAACTGTGCCCAGCTGTAGAATGCAGGAGAGTGGCAAACCAGGGTTGATATAGGGGTGGCCCAGGAGAACCAGTAGCCTGGGATCTGTAGTGGAGTGCTGGCTACTCACAGACTGAATGATTTTATCAGACAACGCAGAAAGTGTCCTGCTGAACTTCAAAATAAGGTTTTCACCTGAGTGTATGGGCTCTTCACGCCAAGAGACAAGAAGAGTCACCATCTACTTAGAGCTATACCCCTAATCTTTGACATGTATGGTTTGAGGGTCTCTGCAGAACCCTGTCATACCATCTGGTCAGGTGCTAAGACGAGCAGAGGAGCAGGCTCGGGGGGGGGGAGCTTAGGACAGAGAGTTGTGAAAGGAGAACATGTGTGTCAGTGGGGGTCCGAGACCAGTCGCAGCAATAGCATCTATAATTTATGTTATTAACGGTCTCATTCTAATTTTCCTTAAAGAAGATTGGACCACCAGGATCACAGAAGAACTTACTTCTCAAAACTCATGTGAAGTAAGTTTTAGTGGGCTCAAGGGGTGGACTGTAGTGGAGAAAATGATGAGCCACTAACTCTCACTTTGGGGTGATATACAGAGAATGGTCCTTGGTTGGATGTTAGACCTCAGGCCTCAGCTTTTAACCTTCTTTATGTATATCCTTGCCGAAGACAGCCTGCTCACCCAAGATCGTGCCCCAAACTGATAAACACAGAAGTATAAATGCTGGTAACTTCAACTTTAGAAAGACCATCCCAACTTTAGAGTTGGGAATTCAAAGTCTCACTGAGATTCTATCTCTACTCAGCTAGTTCCTTACCTATGTAAAGGTGCTCATATCAAAATCACCTCCCCCGTTAAACTCCCTATACATTACTCTCCCTCTAAAAGTCTGATTCTCAGAAGACTGAGCCTCTTTCAATCAGTGTTCATTACCCTTACTAATGTAGTCAACCTTTAAAATTTGTTGAATGAATAAATTTGCTGAACTAATGATTTGATTAATTTATCTAGGCCACTATGTAGATAGACGATGATGATATTTCATAGGCAGTTTCTTCCTTGTTCTATTCTATTTGTAATTATTTACTGACCCTAAGTATGACCTCGGTGCTTTTACATTCTAGTGGCAAATGAGACAGTTAAGGTCTCTTCTCTATGTGGGAACTTTAAATTTAGATAAAATAGTTCAAACCTCTCTGGGGTCAAAATACTTAAACTAAACCTGAATAATGAGGAATCAGATAAAAAAAAAAAGGAGCAGGACAGTGATTCTTGCAGGAAGAAAAAGAGCAGAGGAGTTGACCCCACAGTGACGTGGAGGGAAATAAGAGCCCTTGTTTAAGTTCTGACTTTGTTTTGGCCTGAGGTTCTTGGCGGAAACCACCACAGAGTTCCAAAGTAAACCCCTTTTTGCCAATGTATCTCTGCCCAAGACTCCTTCCTTTCAGGGATTTGCACAAACCAGAATTACCTTTTCCTCGCCAGCTTCCCCACCATCTCCTCCTTCTGGCGACACAGCAGATGGTGGTGGCAAGGAGGTGGAGGCAGTGGTCCCAAGGGAAGTTCTTGGTGTGAGCATGAAGGATGTGCCTCGTAATGTGATGGTTACTATGGCAATTTTTATTGGGTAATTGGGTTTGAAGAAACATTGTGATTCATCATTAGTTACAGAGCCTAAAATAGTGCCTTCCCGTGGCTTGTTTTCTCGTAAATCGCATCTGTTGTTCAGGGTTGAAAAGGTACAGTTTGCACCAAAAACTGGGGCATTTTCCTAAGTCACCGACGTCTTGATTTGACTTCTTCAAAGCAGCCCAGGTTATCTTCTGCTTTACTTTACAAGGAGAGAGGGTGTATATTATTACAAAGAAATATCACATTGATCTACAATGGAAAAGTAATCTGGTTCGAATTGAGCAGTTCAATTCACAGAGGTGATTTTTCAGGGAATAGCTTTCGGCTGTACCATTTTATGGGGTGGGGGTGGCACCGTGGTTCCCTGGCATGCCTTTTCTGTGATGAATACAAGGATTTAAAATGACCATCGAAAGGCAGACCTAGGTCACCATCTACCTTAGAAGAGGGTCACTAGCAAAATAGCAATCCTTGCTTTTTAAAGCTTACTCATTCAGTGCTTGAATCAAATAAAAGCTTCTTCCAAAATTTAAGTATGAGGCAGTTATGAGTAAGTACAATGTGTTTGGGTCTATAATGCTGAGCAATATACCTTGACACACATTAGGTAGTAAGAATATAAAGGAAGCCAAAAAGAGAAAATATCTTCAGCCCATGGTGACTCATCCCTAACACCATCCTGTTTGCAATTTTTTTGCCCCATAAATATATTCTACATTTGAATCCTCAGTCTGCCATTTACAGCTCAGCCTATTTGACCAATTTAAGAAAGAGGCATAATCAAACTTCCATGATTTCCAAAGAGAAAGAGGAGGTCACACATGGAAAGGCCACAGTGGGGTCACCTGGGGAGTACAGAGGTCTGATTCTGGGATTTAGATCCTGGCCCCATCCTTTATTAGATGTGGGAAGAAACATCTACTCTCCAGTTTCTCTAAGTCCACAGCTCCCCATCTGTAAATTGGGCATAACCACCATGCCCACGTCATAGGTGGAGAAAGGTAAATGGGGGAAGGTAATGGCCTATAGGTGGAGGCTGAGTGCAAAGCACATTAACGCTGGTCTCAATGGTAACTTCTTGCCCTTTCTCAAATGAACTGTGTCCCTTTCATAAGGGAGTATGTGTCCCACTGAATTATCTTGGATCACATAATTTGTGGATATGTCATTTGTTTTGCAAACTGGGACACTTCTGAGAGTGACAGGAGACAGGCAGGATCTGGAGTGTTCTGAACACAGCAGGATACTGGGACATCTTCCCCTTGGCATGTCTTGCTGGTGAGGCGATGCCAGCTCTGTCTTCAAACTCTGTTCCTGATCAACTGCTTCAAGAACGGCCACTTCAACACAGTAAGCCTAGGCCCAGTGTGAGGCTCTGTGGATATGGCAGCAGAATAACACTAAATCCCTGTCTTCCTTTTGGGACACAGACAATAGGCAAAGAGATGTATGTTACCTGTACACTGGTGAAAGTGAGGAGAGAGTAGAATAAAGGAGAACAGGAGAAGGAAACTCCTATTTTGTATTGGGCAAGGGAAGGCATCCCTGATTAGGTTAGATTTGAGACCTCAACCAGGTGTCAAACCAAACAGGTACTGCAGGAGTAATAAGACATCCATAGTCTACTGTCTACAAGGACAGTAATTGTAATTGTCCTGATCAGTGAAAAAGGTGGAAGAGGTAAGCTATAAACCCTTTGACTTTAAAGAGGCTTTAAAAATTCACTTAGATATGCTTATTAGCTTCTCTATAATTTTTGTTATTTGATTTTCTGAAAAATTATGATCATAAGTAGAATGGCTAACTTTATTAAGTTTCTCCTGGATGCTTGGTGCTTTATAAAAATATCTTATTCCTAATAGTAGCAGGTCAGTATGGAGGTGATCACACCAACTTTTCAGGTGAGAAGCCTGAGGCCCATGGGTAAATAAACGTGTGAGGCAGTTGGCGAGGTTATGGGGGCTGGGACTGGAGGGCGGTCTGGTGTGCTGATTGAAAAGGCCAGTCCCTTCTGTGTTCAGTCAGAACGCCTAGTAAGAAGCTATGTGCATCTGAGTTGCTCAGCAAACATCCAGTTATTAGGGACACAGTTAGTGCTCAACAAATGACTCTTTTTTTTTTTTTTAAAGATCAATTTATTTGTACATACAGAACTGGGGTACAGGCCAGAGGCTCAGAGGTGGCGAGAGGATTCACCAGGGACAGTGGGGAGCAGAACAGGCGGATTGATGAAGTACACTGCTGAGGGGAGCAGTGGGCGGGTCAGGAGAGGTCTGCCGCACCATGTGGGTCACCTCTGGGGCAGGCGGGGATCGAACTCATGTTGAAGTGGCTTTAGCTTCTTAGTGTAGTGCTTTAACCCGCTGCGCCACCAGGGAGGGCCTCAACAAATGACTCTTAAGGACCTGCTATGTGTCAGGCAGTGTGGTAGCCTGTGAAAATGGGCACCATTTTCTATCTGTGTACCTGCCTTCCTGGTGGAGGCAAATAATCTAAGCATATTATTTGGAGTGGTAGGTGGTAAAATAATTTTTAAGAAATATATAGTAGAGAAGTTTCACATTCAAGTACATATCAGGGTAGATGCTCTCACTGAAAGGGTGGCTTTAACAGTTGCTTTAAGTAAACAGGTTTGTTTGGTTTTAAAGTTAAATATTTCAGTATGTTTCAGGTGTACTGCCCTATATTTTGACATCAGTATTAGAACATATTATGACCTCCGTCAAAAGTCTAGTTTCGATCCACCGTCATTTTACCCATTCCCTCAAGTTCTCCCGGAATACTACTCAGCCATAACAAACATTGCTGGCCCCCAACTGCAGAGTGGGCTGGACTCCTGCTTTGATTAGGAGGAATCCAGAGGATGGGGCATCCCTCCCAGTGGGAGACCCCTGAGGCTAAAGTCAAAGCAGGCAGGAGTCCCAGCTTGGCAGCTGGGAGCACTCAGCCAGCGACTCCTTGCTCTTGCCATTTTTAACAACATGGAGGACCTAAAAGGTATTATGAAAAGTGAAATTAATCAAAGTCAGTTAAATATTGTCTGAGAAAGTTGATTTTGTGCCAAGCCTTGGGGAAGGGGAACAAATGAGTCATGGGGCTCTCGGGGTGACAGACATTTGGGTTGAAGGAACAGGCCAGAGAAGGCTCTGCTCAGAGGATTTCTAAGAGTGAGCCTGGTGCACACAGAGCAGGATGAGAGAAGGGTGAGGAAATGGAGGCCCAGAGGTGGGTGTGGGGGACTAATGAAGGGCATGGGCTGACCTCAGCAGAGTGGGGGAGCTGTGTTGGTCCAGGGCAGAGGAGGACTCTGGCTTGCCCATGTACTGAGTTTAAGAGTTCTGCCCTGAAATACCACTGGCCCTTCCGCAGGAACTGACAAAAAACAAAATGGCAAGCCGTCTGCCTCATGAGCTCCTGCTGAAGGATCGTCGCTGGCCCCCAACTGCAGAGTGGGCTGGACTCCTGCTTTGATTAGGAGGAATCCAGAGGATGGGGCATCCCTCCCAGTGGGAGACCCCTGAGGCTAAAGTCAAAGCAGGCAGGAGTCCCAGCTTGGCAGCTGGGAGCACTCAGCCAGTGACTCCTTGCTCCTACGTCCAGCATGGACAGTTGCCTTGGCTTTGGGCATTATATACAAGGAATTTGCTTGCAACTCTGCTTCTTAGGGATTGGCAGTAGAATGATCTAGAAGCCAGGGAACAGCAGGTGCTGGGGTGCTGGAGGAACTGCCCCGGCTCTGGGTGCCTGCAGGGGACACTGGAGGTTATTGCTCTCTCTCTGATCCTCTCAGTGGGTCTCACCCAACTACCTATGAGGGCAAGCCTGTAGGCAATTCACAACTACAGCAGTTGCAGTTAATTTCTTTGCCCCTCAATTTGCTAGGAATGATGAAGGGAAGTTGCCCATGCAAGAGAAACAGTCCCATGAGGAGACAGACTAGATGGGGGGAACAGCCCAGACTTGTGACCTTCACAATGTTTAGGTGGAAGCTGCCTCTCAGACCAGGTAGCTCTTCTGATAAAGAGTAGGGCTGGAAGTCTGTGCTGCGTGGCCATGTCATCCAGTCTGCTCAGTATCAGAAAGTACCAAATCAAAGAAATGGTATATTTTTTGGACAAGGGAGCTGAGTGGATCATTTGGTGTGTTGGTTCAGAGAAAGAAGTAAGCTTCGAAATACATGTTCTCTTTCAATATTAATCAAAAATGTGGCTCAATGTATCTCCAATACTGCCTCCTTTCCCTGGTATTATTTTTTAAAGGTCAAAGAGAATGCTCAAAGAAAGGAGGCCATTCTTTTCCTTTTCTTTTTCCATTAGCAAAATACAGCACCTTGGAGAAACAATGTTGGTGTTACATGCATTTTGTCAGCTTTCAGTCAAATGGCTTGGAACGATCTATTAAAAATACCAAATCCTCATTTTCATCCTTCAGGCTATTGGCTGGTGCTCTTGTGGGACCTACCACCCACTTTTTCATTCATTCATGCAGGTCTCCCCCGTGGTTCTGTTGATGCATTCATCCAATAATTACTTAGGAAGTACCCATTCACTGCAAGGGGATGCTCTGGGGGCTGGAAATAGGGCCGTGACCTAGAGAAGCTTCTGCTGTGAGCTGATTTGGAAAAATATCACTTAACTGGGGCGATTCTGAGGCTTGACTGGCACCATCTCAGTGAATGCACCCCACTAGCTCCTCATAGGTGTTTACTGTGACTCTCCACTACTACTGAGGCGTCTGGGACCCGGTCCTTGACAGAGTATTCGTTGGTGTCAGAGTGCAAGCCCAGCTCTGGCTCAGAGCTTGCGTTCTCACTCATTTTGCTCCTTCTGTTTGCAGAAGCATACAGGCATGTTTATTTCGCAAAGCCGATGCACAGGGGGAGGGGGTGTTGGTCCTCATGATTGCTACATTCCCAGCTTCGGTCCCCGCCGTGGAGAAGTCTTCCTCACTGGTGCTGGTCAGAATTGATGACACCTTCCTTCTGGCTCAAAACACCTGGCATAATCTCCCTGGCATAATGCTTTGGTGTAGGATCACTGCAGTGGCAATTTGCAGGTCCAGTAGGTCAGCTTCCCTTGGTACAATTCCTGTTTATTTGCTGATACTGAAAATATTTTCTTTGCAATGTCTTCCCCAGAATTTGGACCAGGGAGAAAGAGGCTAGAAATAGCTCAGGGGAAACACCGATGTAGGCCCTGGCCAACCAACCTGGGTTTATCTTAACCTTCATGGACATCACCAGTCTGTTGCCTTACATCATCTAGAGAAGCCAGTTACAAACAGCCAACACTAGCCCTGGGTATTTCAATCAAACAAACTATCAATTTCAAACCTGGGATGCTGAGAACATTCTGGTAAGCAAGCAAGTCTGCCTCATTCCCTATTTTCATTGCATTTGCTGTCTTTTGAGAAAGACAGGCATGAGGCAAATACTCTCACACCACTCACAGTGGTATATTTTCTTCAAAAACCTGGGGAGAATTGAAAAGAGGAGAAAGGTTCCTTGAACTGAGGAGAGAAGAGCACTTCAGGCAAAGCAGGAACAGGAACTTAGACAGCTCAGAGGCATAAGACATGGGTGTTGAGGACCTGAATGAAGGTAATGGTGATAGAAGAGTGAGATCAAGAAGAGGAGGGAGGCAGAGAGAGGCCCCTTCTCTCAGAGATGGGCCCCAAGAGGGAGCGCTGCCTTTATCTTGACAGTGATGGGGAGCCCCTAGTCCTCATGGGAGCGCTGCCTTTATCTTGACAGTGATGGGGAGCCCCTAGTCCTCATGGGAGCCCCTAGTCCTCATCAGAAGCAAAGCTCTTTGGTGACACTGTGGACTGTGGAGTGGAGAGGATACTGTAATGCAGCAAAGGGGCAGTGAACCCTGAACTGCAGTGGAAGGCACACATAGAAAGCGGGTGCAGTTGAGGCATTTAGGAGGCAGCGCTGTCGGGAACCCCTCACAGACTGACCTGGGGACAGAGCAAGCAAATGACAGGGATTTAAGTCTTTCTGGCTTGGGCACCTGCAAGGATGGAGTAGAAACGCCTGGATTCACTGAGAGTTAGACTCAGGGAAAGGGCAAAGATAAGGGAACTAGGATGTCAATGTCCTTTCTGGAATTTAGGAGATTTTCCAGACTTCTTGCCTTTTTAGAAACCAATTATTCACATTTAACCAATTATTTATACTTCAAAAGTCACAGAGTCATAAACTGCAAATTAGGAGTCTTAGAAATCATTAAGTTCAACCCCTTTCCCTTCGCCCCATATCCCTGGTAATGGACATTTGGCTTCTGTGGAGCACCTCCAGGGAGGACTTTTTAATCTCACAAGGCCTGGTGCAATTTCAAAGAGTTATAAATAGGAAGGCATTAGTTCTGTCCCTTGGGAAATAGTCCCACAAGTCTTCTCCAGCCATAATTATCGCCTGGCATTTAGTGTTATAAATTATATATCAGATGACACAACATCTGATCTGGGTCTTTTTGTTCCACAAATCTTAAGCTTGGAGCAAAAAAAAAAAATCACAAAATGAAAACAGGTCTGTTTGTCTTAGATGTTCAGAGCATCAAGCCTAAGCAGAGCTGTGAAGTTATCTTAAGCAGCAGTCAACATTAGGTTCTTGGGTGATACACCGTGAATATACTTTTGGCCAGCATTGATTAGAAGTTGCATTTGGATGTTGATAGTGGAAAACTAAAGTAACAGTGGATGAAACAAATTTGGAGTCTATTTTATGTCATGAAAAAATATTCTCTAGGGATGGAGAGTCTAGGACTAGTTTGCGATCTCAAGTGTCATCAGAGTCCTAAGATTATTTTCTTTTGGGTCCTCTATGCTCCTGTGTGACACCATCCTCAAAGTCTGCTCATGGCTCCTACATACATTTGGCTCTATGTGGCTGGCAGAAGTGCTAAGACAATACCCAGAAGGCTACAAGATGATTAAAGAGGGTGCCAGGAGGAAAAAGGCAGACCTCCCTGATGATCAGCATCTTTTCAAAGTGTCCAAAACCCTTTAGTGTTGAGTATAGTTCAAATCCTACTGGTCACCCCTAATTATACTGGAGGTGCGTACATACACACACACATACAATGTATTTATTCATGCATGCAGATTTATTAATGCATGCACGCATGTATCTATCAATCAATCATCTAGTTATCTCTCTAGCTAGAAACATTACTTCCCAAGATAAAATTTTAACTCTTTGGGAAGCCTTTGTATATAAAGAGACAGGACAATGCTTATTGGTAGCCAACCAGTTGAAACACAGCCTGTGAAAGCTGACCTAGCTAGACAAGCATGTCGCAGATGATGTAGTATTTTAAAGCATCAGAAACAATTTAGGGTAATTGAGGCTCCTATGGGCAATATGGTTTGGGTTATTTTCAGGAATATAAGTAGGAAAGAAAGGATTTCATTTTTGAAACTAGGGATTTGGGTATAATAGGGCTTGGTCTGCATATTTTCAATAAAATACACAATGATTCTTTGCCTTCTGGTAGACTCACTCATCTAGTTTCGGAGAAAGACGATGAGCTGTGAAGTCATTAGGATGTTAACTTTTTCTAAGTGTTCTAATATTTGTTCCCAAATATTAGTTTTACTCTAGGCATAGCAGCCTGCATGGAAGGTAAAGGGGCACAGTGTTTCTCAGATCTCTATAGCATCAGTTTATGAACCCCACTTTCTCTAGAGTCATCATAGCAGGTGACTCAGAGATCAACAGATGTCCTTGTCTTTCTTGCCTTCTTGATGTGCTGATGACTTGAAGATAGGATAAATGCCCTTACTTGAATATTCATCCTCAATTTCAACACATTTGTTAAGCAACTAACAAATGACAGGAACGTGCAGTATTAAATGAGCATGCACATTTACTTTGTTGGGGCTGGTGGTGGGACCCAGCAAAAGCCCAAGTATCTTTGGAGTCAAAGAGATTTGAGTTCAAATCCTCAATCAGCCACACTAGGTCTAAGTGTCTACAGCCAAATTGATGGCTGACCCTCAATTTCTTCATTTCCAAAGTAGAGGCTGTACCGCCACTGGGCAGGAATGATGTGCAGAGTGGCTGGGAAGTGTGTAAGCCTAACACAGAGGCCCACAAGGCCAAGTGCAGGTGCTTTAGGGACATCTAAGCAGAGTTTTCGCAAAGTGCAAAGATCTGAAAGAGATCTTCAAAGGCATGTTTCTCAAACAGGGTTCTGTGGAAGCCTGGCAGGGCCTTGACAGGCTGGACAGAAGCATCTGTGGGAAAGGCAGAGCAGGTCTCTATCTGTTCTTTCCAACGGCAGAACCATGCTCATCGGTTTCATGCTTTAGAGCTTAGTGAGGAAAAGGAGTATCTGCTATTCTCAGATCTCCGTGTGTTTATCCAGTTATTGGAAGGAACTTGATATTTACCACACTTTGAGTTTTCCTACTAATTTTATTCACAACAGAATGGTGTTGCTGCCATTTAAATATTGTTTAATTTTGAATGGATTTGGATTATATCTTCATGCATGAGATTAATCTAAAATACTTAAAGTGTGCAACTAGATTTTAAGATGACCTATAGAGAGGGGTTCTTGCACCCACATCACCTTAATCCAAGGTCCTCTTTTCAGGATGTCAAGGTAAAACTTGTTTGCACCTTCACAGAATTAAGGACGCAGTAAGAGGAGAACACCTGGTGATCTGTACATGCTGACGTAGTAGCGTGAAATGAAAAACAGCTTTTCTTCCTCACAAAAATATCCTAGAAACATGGTCAAGGCAGGATTACTAAAGACTGGATTTTTTCACAATTATTAGTTATTGCTGGAAATGATAGACCTTTCACTTCATCTACCCTTCAGACAAATCACCTATAGGGTATTGTCTTGTCTGGCAGAGCAAGGCCACCTGCCGGTTACTGACTGGCCAAAGCAGACCCCTTTGCTTACAGAAATAATACCATTCAGCTCTGCTTTGCGCTAGTATTTATTGATTCAAAACTATTCCATATTCATCAACTTCTTTCATATTTGTAAATGGCGAAGTTTGACAGCAAACACACTGTTTGTTGTATCTTGTTTGGGATGGAATCACCAAAGCAGGAAGAAGTGAGTTCCTCACGACCACAGGTCTGCTTCCTGGGGGTGCTTAGACAAAGCAGCAGCAGCAGCAGCCACAGAAAACAGTTGTGGAGACTCAGACTGTGCAAACACACAGCTCAACCACTTCTGGGTCACACGGACACAGCATGGCTTGTTGATCACAACTGACACCCACATTAAAAAAAAAAAGATTTATTTATGTATGCAGAATGGTGGTATAGGCCAGAGGTGTGTGTGTGAGGGGTGGGGTGGTGGTGAGAAGATTCCCAAAGACAGAGTGGGGAGCAGAACAGGCAGATGTATTGAAATGAACTGCTGAGGGGAGCAGCTGGTGGGACAGGAGAGGTCTGCTGCGCCCTGTGGGCCACCTCCCTGGCCGGGGATCGAACTCGTGCTGCAGTGGCTGGGATAGCTTCGCAGTACTGTGCTTTAACCATTGTGCCACCAGGGAGGGCCTGACATTCACACTTTGAAAAAGCCAGAAAGGTAGTTCTGAGGAGGGCCACAGAGTCACTAATTAAATATTCAAAAGAAGCAGTTGTCATCAATTAGGGATCTCAGTTACTGCTCCCTTTGAAACAAATCAAAGTGTAAAACGATGTTGACGTTACTGAATCACTTGCAGAAATTAAATATTAGACATCATCTGATGAATAATTCTTTCAGCATTTGCGGAGTTGTTACTCCCATTTCTCTGGGAGGCCTCATTCCCCCAGAGAGCTATGTTTCTGTAAGAATTGTCATTATCTGGTTTTGGAGCCCAATACAGCATGGCGGGTTCAACAGGCACATTCATCTTCATTATAACTCAAGTAAGACACAGCTTAGAGCTTCATAGGGCCTGGTAAAACCGTTTGACATTGGTAGAATTTTAGAGTTGTGAGGAATCTGCTTGGCATTCCAGCTAAGTTGGGCGTGTCCTCAAAGGCACTCCACATTGGAGGTGAACTCCATGGAAGCATGTGGGTGGCTCTTCAGGCGCCATGTTGGGGTCCAGTGAGTTATGCTCCTTGGTCCACAGAACAGTGATGTCCTTATCGGCACTGCTGTCATTTGTAAGGCATATTTGACCTTCCCAACCCATTTTTTTACTTCTAACTCATTGCCTCTGAAAACAACAGAAATTGTTGTTGCATCAAATCAAGGTGCAGTTTGGAAATGAGACATGGTTTCCATGTCCTTACTAACCAGAAGGATATGAAGCGACTGCTCTGAGTGTGGTGTCCTCAGCCACATCAAGGGAAATGGCAACAGGCTGTTCAGGCATTGACTCAACAAACCTCAGCTATGAGTATCCTTTGTGGTGTTCCAATGTCTGCTCCAGGATGTACAGGACCATGCCTGTCCTCATGGGTGCAGGGATTAGTAGTGGAAACAAAAAAATAGTCACAATTCTAAGAATACCTGCAACCTCTGTTCCTCTGGGTCTCAATTAATGAGGAAGAATGCTCACATCTCAGTTCAAGTCAGGCTTTTCCTTTTAAACAGAAACCAGGAGAAGAGTGAGGATAGGAAGCCAAATGCCTCCTCAGTTTCAGAAAGCAGAAAGCTTCCTTCCAGGAGCTTTGTGTGTGTTGGGGGGTCAGAAAGCACGTCCTTCTGGGAGCTGTGTGTGTGTTGGGCAGCAAGGTCAGCACCTGGGTGCCTATGCCCCCTAAACTCAGCACCAAACCATGTCACCTGGCTTAAGGTACTTGTCTCATTTTGAAACTATTTACACATTTCTTACTCTAGATTGGCATCCCTCTAATAGGAGGATCCTGGATTTTCTCCCTCACCATCGTCTCCCTGCTGCTTGCACCAGCACATAGTGGGACTCCAGAAATATGTGTTCTATGAAGGACTAAGTGGATGAATGCATCAGTGAAGGGTGGACAGATGTCTGAGGGGTCAGGAGAGCACAGGGTCCTCAATGCACCTGGTAGCCTGGCCAGGAGCCGCCAAGGTGGGGGAGGGTCTGTGCTGACCTTCAAGGCCATCTCCCCAAATTAACAACAATGTAAGAAGATAACAAACAAACAAACAAAAACAGTGGTCTTCTCCTGTGGGCTTTGGCAAAGTCCTGCACAGCCTGGCAAAGGCTGGTGCCTGAGCACCAGCAATATGTTGGGTCCCCAGATTCAAAGGTTTTATCCAGACCACCAGGTGAGTCCCCCACACATTGCTGTTGTGGGTGGTGGTCCATACAAATACCAGGCTTTAGCCAGGGGAGGCCTGGGAAAGGACCGCTCAGGCCAGTGGGCTCCAGGGAGAAAGGCAAGAGCACTGAAAATCCAGGGACAATAAAATTAGAATGTTGTGTTCTGTGGACCAAACCCAGATCCAAACAGACTGCATGCATTGTTCTTCTCTGCTGTGTAGTTATTGTAGTCCCCACTTTACCTCACTGTAAAGCCAGGTACAGCCAGGTAAAGTGAGGTACAGCAAGATGAAGATGCTTTGGTGTCATGAAATTAACCAACAGCACAGCTCCATCCCAGCCTCAACATCAGAGGGCTACATCACACAGGGAGCAGTCCAGGGGCTCCCCATCATGCACCCCAACTGCTACTGCAGGGCTTTCCTGAGAGATATGTCCTCAATACACGTGCTTCTTATCGATAGAGTCTGCCTTGAAGGGCCACTTGTCTTTTTCTGTCAAGTTCTGGAAAATCTGCGCCTCTGTGCACTTAAGCACCTAATCTGAGCTCAAATTCTTAACATCAGACATATATGATTCCTCAACCATGTGAAATCCATTTGTTGCTAAGCTGGCGCAGGTCTTGAAGAAGGAGCACAGAGAAGTTCACTGGAGCTGGGGCCTTCTCAGTGGACAGTGCTAGACAGAGGAGGGAGAAGGAAAAATGTACAGGATATCTAAGAAACTGGGGCTGGGTTTGGTGATTCATCCCATGGGAAGAGGCGGTGAGAATGCCTTGGGAATGGCTGTGTCTGTGTGGCACGGACATGAGGGAGGCTGGACGGGCACAAGGAAGGGGAGCTTAGAAATCCGGGGACCTGCATTGCAACAGAAGGCAGCATGGAGGACCCTGGGCAGTTCCCAGGAATGAGGGCCACAACCACCGGGCTTCCCTACAGGCAGTGATGGGAGACTGAGTCATCCGGAGGGTGCTCCAGTGTGGGGCCCCCAGAAGGCCACTAGATCACCTGGCCAGGTGCCCAAGAGAATGAACTGGGCCGGAGGGACAGATGCAGGAATGAGTGGCATGCAGACATGTCGTAAGCCAGGGAGGGTTGTGGGGGAGGGACTGTGGGGTGGACACCAAGGAGCCCCAGCATGAAGGATGAAATTGCAGGGTAAGAAGCTATGAAGACATTTGAGAAGATCCAGCCAAGGATTAAGTCACAGAGCACACCCTTGGCTCAGGTGAGGCCCTGCCTCTGTGGGGGGGCTCACAGCCCAGTGGGCAGGAGAGATCAACCACGCCACCTGTGGCAGGAAGGCTGGGTGGTGCAGGCTGTGTGTGAGAGAAGTTGCAGCTCCGTCTGGGATGCGGGGAAACCCTTACTAACCCGGTACCATTCTCACTACTCACAAATCCTCTGAGACATGAAGATTCTCACATCTGAAGAAGCCAAAGCCATTTGGCCAAAGTTACTGGAAAAAAATTCATGGCAAGAATAGGATGAGAATTTGTGGCTTCTATAATTTTAAGGAAATGTACTTACAGCTTCAAAAATATCTCTAAGTGTCCACTGGCATAATCCACATTTCCTCTCTGGCTGAAAGGCTTGGGCAGGTCCCCAAGTGCTGTTTATGATGTCATTATTTGTTGGTAGAGACAAAAGTCCTATCTCATAAAGAAGGAAACTCTTCCTGAACCCATTCTCAGGGTCACCCCCACCCCCACAGGAAGCCTCCCCAGCTAAAGGGCAGAGTGACTTTGGCCTTGAAAGAAAATGAGCTTGCTCTTACTGACTTGGATTTTGTTGCTTGAACTAATTACCAATATAAAGTGAACCAATTGGGATAGTCTGGGAGAACTAAAAACAGAAGACATTTTTTTGGACTTCATGAAGACCCAGAGTTAATTGCCTTTGTCTAATATCTAAAATCAGGCTTGCTTTATTTTGTAGGCAGGTACAGATAAACTGGTCTCATTAGGGGACCAAGGGCCTTTCCATGATACATTTTGGCCCGAGGGGTGCTGCCTAAGCACCTACCCAGCAAAGTCACTGTGCAGTGTTCTCTGAGGAGTGAGCAGACTAGTCCCACTGGTGGGGAAAGCAGGAATCGGGGGCACATGAGAGCCCCTCTTGCCTGCATTTGCACCTGTAACAGGTCAGATGGTGAACAGTCATCGGTGGCCAGCAGAGCACCAGTGGCCAGTAGAGTACCAATGGCCAAAGAGATGATTCAGGGCACAGCTCAGAGCAGTGCAGGCCTGGGCTGTGTGCAGGGTCAGCACCCAGAGCCAGGGTGCTGAAGAACCAAGGAGGAGGCCAAGGAGGAGGTTCATACCACACATGGATTCATGTGCCAGGGCCCTATCTGTCTTAAAACTTTCAGGAATAATAAATAAACACCTATGGAAAATTTAGGTTATTAACATTTTTTCCCTTTAGTTTTGTGTGTGTGTGTGTGTGGGGGGCTTAAATGATCTGTATAAGTGCTTTTTTCCTTCACACTATCAACTATAATGTCTTTTAACACACAGGGAGCAAAAACTCAGTTGAAGCTCCCCTCCCCGCTACCCCCCACCCCCAAGACTTCCTGGGATAACATTTGGTGTCTTTAAGCCTAGACTAGAGAAACTGACTCTCACTGGCTTTCCCTCCTGGTGGCCGCCCCTGTGTGGCTGTCCATGTGGGGAGTGGCCAGGAGACTGGAGATGGTCATGTAAAATCCATTCATTTACTCCATAGCGTGACGTTCAGAACAGTCAGTGATAGAAGGGACACGGTCCTTAACCTGAAGGCGCCTCAGTCTGCTGGACACATGGGGACAGTATGACCTTGTCTGGTAGGAGCCTACGAGAGGCAGCAGGAAACCAAGGGAGGAGTTGGGCCTCCCTAAGCTTGATCTACCCAACCCTGTAGGGTGCCGAGTCACCGGGAGGCCAAGGCAGCTGGCCAGCGATTAGCCGGGGCCGTGCGAACACAGAGCATGTGAGGCTCCTGCCGGGTAGACCAGCGTGACCTCTTCCAACACGAGGGGACGCTCCTTCATGCCTTGTCTTCCAGTCACCAGGGGCAGGCAGCACTCAGTTTGTGATAATGTGACGGTTCAATAATTGACCTCGTAGCCCGTCCCCAGAGCCCCTTTGCACTCTCGTCCAGGAGGGAAGATCCATACTCATTTATAATTTCTGCTAGAGTCTGACCTTTCCTTTCATGTGATTCCTAAAGAAACCCACTGCCGCTTTGATTCTCATGCTTTCAGGTCTGCGGTAAGGCAGAGCCCATGACTTGCATGTGTGTAAACTGTGAATGCTGAGGTGTTCCAAGAGCCAGGTGCAAGGCTCCCGCCCCTGCACCCAAGTCACAGCTTCCTCAGCCCAAATGCAGCCAGCGTCAGCCTCATTGTAGCAACAGTCTTGCCTGCTGGAGAGACAGCTCTGCCCCCGAGCCTGGAACCCCAGCCCAGAGGATTCAGCAAATATTTGCTGATAATTTACCTATGCAGTCCTCTCTCTCCCCTTCTTCCTCATGTAATCCTCAGTTTTTTGTTTTTTTTTTTTAAAGATTTATTCATCCATGCACACAGAACTGGCCAGAGGTACAGAGGCGGTGAGAGGCTTCACCAGAGACAGAGTGGGGAGCAGAACAGGCCGGCTGAGGAAGCACACTGCTGAGGGGAGCAGTAGGCAGGTCAGGAGAGATCTGTCGTGCCATGTGGATCACTTCTGGGGTGGGGATCGAACTCATGCTGAAGTGGCTTTAGCTTCATAGTGCTGTGCTTTAACCCGCTGTGCCACCAGGGAGGGTCCATAATCCTGACTTTTTGAAGGGCAGTGAAGTTTAATCTGCGCCATTTCTTTTCTTTTTCTTTTTCTTTATTTTTTTAAGATTTATTTATGCATACAAGAACTGGGTTACAGGCCAGAGGTGCATGGGGGGTTGTTAGGGGGGAGGTGAGAGACTTACTAGAGTGGGGAGCAGAACAGGTAGATCAAATGAAACACACTGATGAGGGGGAGCAGAGGGGGAGACGGCAGAGGACTGCCGCGCCATGTGGGTCAGCTCTGGGGCTGGGGGTCGAACTCTCAGTTGAAGTGGCTGCGCTTTAACCCATTGCAGCACCAGGGAAGGGCCCAATATTTGTCATTTCTTTTGCCAACAGCATGGCAGAGCAGAATTCTGATTCCTGAAATACAAGCAGATGTCGCTGGGCAGGAGTCTGAGAGGAAAGCCCGGGAGGACAGACCACTCATTGGGCAAATGCACTGTGCATCCTCATCTTTGCTTTTTTTATTTTTCCCTGTTTGCAAAGTGGACATGATAATGGCTTGAACAGGTGGCCATGGCTTTCGGTTGACCTTGAGGACAAAAGCCTCTCTATAGGGGAATCTCCCCAAGACATCCCTATCACGTGACATACCACTTTTCTCTTGAAGTATTCCCAGGCAGGGAACATCTTCAAATGGCAGCCCTCTGGGCATATCTGTTTGTCACAAAACTTTGCCTTTAGGTGAACCAAAATCTCTCTTGCATTAGTGCCATTCATCTGTCTTCATTCCGCCTCAGTCTATCTCACTATGGCAGCACCTCAAGTATTGAAGACACTCACCAAATCTCTGCTCCATCCCTTCTCTCCCAAGATCTCTTCATGTTCTTATTTTTCGTCCTGTTATGTTAATTTCTTACGCTGCATTTCTTCTTCTGAGTTAAAGAAATAACATATTTTTGATTATGCATTCCTTAATCCTAGTCATCTCTATTTTATAAGCAATCATGTGTATTCAGCCTATAATCACCAAGGAAGAAGGCGAGGCTCTGCAGCCGTTTCCTGCACAACTGGAAAGGGGGCTGACGCAGGTCTGGAATATGTTGTTTACAAAATGGAGTGGTTAGAGGTCTGACTTCCTGTGAACATTTTCTATGTTGTGAAATTTATAGAGAGATGGCAATTTAAAAAATTTACTCAATGGGAAAAATTTCAAAGCATCAATATAGTAGATTTAATTTCACTTGGAGCCCATGCTTTCCATTTGAATAATTTTATCACTTCATGATTTAGGAGAGTGTTGCACTTCAAAGATATTTGGCAACTAGCCACACCCGACCTCAGGCATCTTGGTCAGGATGTGGGGTGGAGGGCTAGACAACCCGTATAAGTAATGAACGATGAACGCGCAAAGCCTTTCACATATGCAAATGATCCGTCCAACATGAACTTGTTCAATGAAATTCAGTATCGAATCACATACATGCCCCATCAGAGTCCAGTGCCAATATCACAGAAGCAAGGAGTTGCAGATTCAACTGACAACACATTGTGTTATTAGCCCTTTTCACTCAGGGAGGACGTAGTCACGTTCACTGGCAGAATATGTTTTATTCCTGCTAAGATGTGGCCTGACCCCCCTTGGAATGTCTGGCACCTCAACAGTTAATTAATCTGCTCTGCATCCTCCCTCTCCCCTGCAGGGCTGACTGTGAAATATCTTGCAGTGAGAAAAGCTGGCTTCTGAAGAAGAGCTGCTTAAGTGACCTGACTTCTTAAAATAGCCCTTCATAAACAAAACATGATATAATTTGAGTGTGTAAATCCAATTACATTTTCTGGGGAAGCATGCGGCAGGTTTCTGCTCTGCTTGGCAGCCAGGGAAGCAGCATTCCTCTACTCAGCCTCCCAGAGACTGCCCTGGAAGACCTTATTACAGAACCCAGGCTCCTGCTAACTGAGGTTCAGAGCTACCTGTCAGTCACAGGCATTCGGAAACCTTCGGGGTCTGTTACCTGGAATTCCAGCCTGGAGAAAGCAGAGAGCAAGCACCAGAGGCAGTATGTCAAGTGAGCTGCTAAGCTCTCCCATTGTGTCTTCTGGCCCTGCTGATGTCTCAGAGAATCAATATTGTGCCCATTTGTTGGCAAGAGGAAAGGATTGAAGTGAATGTTGCCAGTGTCTCCTGGGCTCCGAAAATAACCACATGTAGGACCAACTCAGACACTTGTGAAATGCATAAATTAGCATCTTAAGAAATATTTATACAACAGTGAAATGTCACATCAGCCTGCCTGTAGTAGTGTCCTTTGATTACATGTGGCTGGCAGCGCTGATTTTGGGGTAAACTTTTTAAAAATCTTTCCTTTTTATGCTTTTTTTCACTTCTTTTTGATGAGCTCTTAAACGCCATCCATCATCAAGGTGTAGATATGACTAAAGCACGCATCCTACTTAGTGTGATGTGTCAGCAGCTGCCAAAGCAACATCCCTAGTCTTTCCAGTCCTAATATAATTATGCTCTGACCACAGACACCAGTCAGGTGACATTACCGGATATGAAGGAAAACAAATTCAGAATTCAATCTTGAAAAACACACACCACACAATTGTTTTATAACCCTCTCTAAATACACATAAGCCAAGTACATCTGTAAGTCCAGGACAAAGGTGTCTACAGGCCAGAGCTGATGGATTTGATTGATTAATTGCAGCAGACTTTAAAAGTAGCCTTTGCTTGGCTCTCCCTGGTGGCGCAGCGGGTTAAAGCACATCACTAAGAAGCTAAAACCGCTTCCGCATGAGTTCGATCCCCACCCGGGAGGTGACCACATGGCGCGGCAGACCTCTCCTGGCCTGCCTGCTGCTCCCCTGAGCAGTGGACTTTGTTCGTCAGTCAGTCTTTTGTGCTCCCCACTCTGTCTCTGGTGAAGCCCCTCACTGCCCCTGCACCTCTGGCCTGTACCCCAGTTCTGTATGCATAAATAAATAAATCTTTAAAAAAAAAAGTAGCCTTTGCAAAGCTTACATTTCATTACACACAAAAAGAAAAGAATAGAGAGAGGAAAGAAGAAAGGAGGGAAGGCGGGAGAGAGGGAGGAAGGAAGACCCAAAGAATAGTCTTTTGGGCATGAGAGAATCATATTTCCATTTCCTGGTATTCAGAGGACCCTCTTGGGAACATTATCACTCAAATCTGTTCCTGAAAGTCATTTTCTCAGACATGCAGGGATGCCGCAGTAGTATTTTTTAAGCCTATACGAATTTATGGAAGGAAAATGTACAGAAATGGAGGGGGTTTAAAAGTCACACAAGCATCCTAGTGAGGTGCATTAGGTGGGAGCCAGTCACACTCAGGTAATGGGTATTTGTGTGTTTTGAAGTGAGCATCTTGATATCAACTACCAAATCAGGGCGATTTGCTGTACATTAACTCATCATATAATTCCCTTTCATTGAAGTGAGCAGAATCAGACAAAGAACATTTACTATTTTGCGCTTATGCTTAAATTTGACAGATGGAGGAAAGATGTCGACAATTCCATTATATTCACTTTACTGTCTTTACTATGAAGTCAATCCTTCACATAAATGATCAGAAATGCATATTTTAGCCACACACGAAGCCCGCCTCTGTCCTGATCCCCTCCTACTCATACTATATAGCACTATCTCTACCAACAATGCTTTCTTCCTCTCCCCAGTCCCCCTCCCCAGCCACCAAAGAGTTTTTTTAATGGCGCAATAGTAAAATATCCTCATTATCAATCAAATTTAATGATCGTAATTTAATTTTTTTCTGATTCTGGTCTCTACTGTTTGATAGGAGGTGTATAAAATAGGAAAGAAAATATTACAAGGGAAATTCAAGTCTGACAGCGTGACCCTGAACACTAACTCAGCTGGATTTGCATCCTTGGCTACTGTTACTGGTAGTTATCTTGGAGAAATCGTCTCCACGTTGACCCTTCAACCTCCCCAAGAGGTATAGCCAACTAATTAGCCACTAGCCATAACATTTTAGAATCCCCAAGAGAGAAGCATAAGACCGAGGTCTTTCTGGTTAAATATGGCCGCTTTTCAGTTTTCCGATAACTAAATGCTTTTTGCCATCTTTTCACTAATGAGCTGAAGAATAAGAGGAGTTTCAAATGGAAGGAAGCCCAACTTGTTGTCACCAGCAATTAAAATAGAGCAAAATGCCAATCACAGCAACAATACTTCTGTGCTTAGAATTTCTCTACCCTGTAAAAGGCCCTAGCAAATATCACCTTATCATTCATATTTTATTTATACCTACAATGTCATTTGGAATGAATTTTCAGATGGATACATTAACTAGCAGGGTAAACAAGTTGTTGAAGATGTGGAGGTCATCGGTCACAGAGATGATACAAAGGCATGACAAGCTTTGGTTTGAAACCCATCCATGAAGTTGATTCAATTTGAATTGGGTGAGACATCCCCAGGGGCAGGTAACTATAGGCCTAGTGGACCTACAGCTGACCTTGATCAGGGTGAAAAAGAAAGAGGGCCCTTTGAAGGCATCTCTTTGAAACTTCAGGAGGCTTTTCAGCATGGCCACCATCACCTTGAACCTATAAAATAATGAGAGAAGCCACCTCTGTCCTGGACAACCACCTCTACATTTGGCTGGGGAGTCCATGGCTAGTCTCTGTGTGCAGCAAACATAAATTATCTCTCTCCTGACAGCAGGGAGTCTCATGGGTGGCTCATTGGGCCCCATCTTGCTGGCACAGTGGCAAACACAGGGTGATTGCAATGAACATGGGCTTTGTCTCTTCAGTCAGCATGTGTGTGGAGAGGTGCCGCTCTGATCCTGCCCTGTCAAGCCACAGCCTTCATTTCAGGAGGGGAGGAGGAGAAACAGACTCATGGTGCGAACGAAGGGAAGGCGAGCATAGGCTCATTTGTTACTTTCGAGAATGACATTTCAGTAGTGAAACAGCTGCAGAGGTGTGTGGACGCGAGGCTCTCATTCCAGCCACCTGCTTCTTGAAAATGTTAAGTTAAATGTGAGCCATCCTCTTAATGAGAATTGGGATTAATGTAGAGACAATGATATTCCAGTGTTTATGGGCCTTCAGTTGACAAATTTGTATCCTGCTGTGCAAGATCATGAGCTAGTGACAAAGTCGATTTATGGCAATTGAGTCATTTTCTCTCATGAGTTCCCTTGGGCTTTTTCATTAAATGTTAATTCCAGTATTATATGTGATATTACTCTCTTGAGTAGTGAAATAGGTACTCCTTGCTCTGGAACCATTCCACATGCTTATGTGCTTAGAACGATAACCCCTAAAAAGCTTCCCAAGAAAGTCTACCCTAAGGAGAGCTCCTGCTTTCTTCACTTCTCAGGCTCATCATCACTGGGAGGTCCCTTCAAAGTTTCTAAGCATCTGTCAGTTCTCTGAAATGGACCTGAAGCATGATCCCCATGTTAGTCATGGTTAGGTATGCTAATCTACGGATAGGTGCTTAGTTACATGTAAAATATTATACGGATGTCAAGGAATATTACTATGCTTTCATTTTTCCAAAAGCTGTTTCCTTGCAAAAGACTGCCTTAAACATACATGATGTGGATATCAGGGTGTGTGTTACAAGTGAGTGTAACCTTTAGCAACACTACATCAGGGGTCTGGGATCACTTAGGATTTTCTGACGGAATCAATAGTCTTGTTCATTCAGGGTCTGCTTGTTGAGTAAGTACTGTGCCTGGCAATTTTTGCTCCTATGTGTCACATTCCTTTGGGGGTGTGCGGGCAGGGGAAGCACCGTTAGCATAAGCAAATAGGGCAATTTCAGGCAGTGCATGAGCTCTGCAAGGGTAAGGGATCTCCTGCAAGGACACAGCATTTGAACTGAGGGGAACAATGAAGATACGTCAGACATGTAAAGACTGAGAGAAATTGATCTAGACAGAGAGTGCAAAGTCTAATTGGTGAGGGAAATCTTGGGATGTATGACAGATAGAAAAATGGGGAGTATATATGGAGCCTGAGAAGTAAAGGGGACATTTAATCCTAGAGACAGCATATAGAGGTTGGAGTAGCCAGTGGGAAGGATTGAGACTTTGATCATAAGTTGTGATGAGGGATCTTGAGCAGGCTGTGAGCATACATTGTCTATTACCAAACAGGGAAAACTAAACAGTATCTATCCAAAAATCACAGATGAAAACAAGCAATGAATTCATCTCCTCCATCTGCAAGGTATAGGACAGAAACTTGAACCTCTAGAGGGCGCCAAAGGAAAACGTTTGGTAGCCAAAGCCACAAAGGCCCTTTCAGCACCTACAGGAGAGGAGAGCGCTCCTGTTGGTCCTTCTGACTGTAAAAGGTGACTGGAGCTAGGGAAACGTGCTTCTCCTTTAATTCCTACCCAGATCCAAAGTTGAATGAGCTTGGCTTGTATGTACAGGACCATGTTTTGTTTTTTTTGTTTTTTTTGTTTTTTTTTTTTTTACTGGGAAGGATTGTTTATGATGGGGTGGGAGTGGGAAGACGACATTTTGGGGTTATTTTTAATCTTCTCCCATCTGGTAGTATTTGAGTAGAGTATAAAACAAATATGGAGCCAAGATTTACTTTCTGGATTCATTTGGCAAGAAAAGTGTCTCTATACTTAGAATTTTGAAAATAGTCATCATTTGCCACTTAGGATGTGTTATTCTAAATACTAGCCCAAACTTACTTGATGAAATGTTTTAGTAATGTGTATGAAGATTATGCATGAAAAGCAGCAGGTTGTAATAATGAAATTATAGACAAATAATTAAACAGATATAAGATATTGGGAAGACAACTCAGTGAAGAAAAGGAAGGAGAAAGGACGAGGTGAAGGAGAAAGAAGACGAGAAAGGGGAGCGACAAGAGGAACAAGGTGGGGGGAATGATTTAGGGACTTCACATGGGAATGCACGAAAAAAGAATGGGATCACTTGAAAGAAAGGGAGAGATTTAGACCACACTGGGGTTCAGATCCCCATGTAAACAGAATCGAGAAACACAACTCAATACAATTATATCCAACTCCGGATTGTACTTTCATCATATGTGGGTATTAAAGACTCAGTGCAAGTTTGAGAAAATATTCATCACTATCTCTATTAAGGAAAAGTTCAGCTGGTTATGCCGGCTCTCATCTCCCCATTTCATGCCTCGTGATCACAGCCATGTGCTTTATATGCCCTTTGCTCTGCCCTGGGAGACTTCAAAAAGCACCATAAAAGCAATCAACCATATAAGTAACCTGCACAAATGATATAAAACCATCCAAGAGAGAGAATCCCATATCAACCGGTAACCCAGAAGGTCAACGATGGGGAAAGAGCTCTAACAGTGCTGGAGCGTGAAAACTCATGAGCAATTTTTGAGGCATTGTATCTGTTTATTCTAAGAAGCTTCAACCGGACCACAAAAAGAGGTGTTTTTAAAGCTTCCACTTCCACTAGAGCAAAAATGGTCCCGAGCCTGGAGCAGAACAGGACCCACAGAGCAGCCCTCTCCCCAACCTTCTCTTTGCAACCTTCAGCTGTCACGTTTCCCTCATTTTACTGAGAAGCTCCCAAATTCACCCCACTGTTACCCACTAGACATCTGACAGAGAAAGTGCCAGGCCATTGGTTTCCTCTTAATTTTAATAGACTTAAACAATAGAGTCTGTGTCTACCTTCTCATTCACAAACAATGGTGACTGTTCACATAACGCATCCATATTTAATGGTGAGAGACAGAAGAAAGGGGGAGAAAGACACCCAGAACATCAGGTTCCACCTGAATATTTCAAACTATCTACATGACCTTTCAATTAAGAAAACTGGCATCCTTTGTCAATGACAGCCCCAATTCCTGTCGCTACATCCAAGCCCTAAGTTTCTTTAGATCCCATAATAAGCAAATATATCATCTTAGCTGCCTGAGGCAATAAAGATTCCCAAATACAACATGTGTCACAGGATTATCTACGGGATTGGGTGAGATAACTCATGTGGGCTGCTCAACTCTGGCAATTAGTACGTGCCAAACCAATATCAAGGCATATAACAATTAGATTTGTGGCACCGAGTTATAGAGACACCCAGCCAGAGTCCCTTCCACCCTGCTGTGCCTTTTATGAGTAGAGTTGTCAAGTCACCTTCTAACCCAGGGAAACTGTCCCCTTCCATCTTCTGTTCCAGGGGATGAAAGACCCAGGTAGAAGGCAGAGAAGCAGAAAGAAGATGGGTTCTTAGCTGATGCCCGGGAACTACTCAGGGAATCAAAGTAGAATCGGAGTTAGTGGAACTTCAGAGGCCATTTAGTCCCAGCCCCTCTGAGAGGAGACACCAAGCCTCATACCCAGGACCTCCCTCGCCCCTGGGGAGGGGACTCAGCTATGAATGACGCAACCCTGCCCTCCAGAAAGCAGGGGGCTGGGGGGGAGCAAAACAGGGAAGACTTACCTGGTTAATGGAAATGACCGCCAGGCGGGGGATGAGCACCTGGAGGATCACCTGCAGCAGCGAGGTGCCCAGGCCAGCCAGGATGGCCCAGGTGAGCGGCAGGGGCAGCATGCTGTAGGTGGCGAAGAGTGTGAAGAGCACGTAGCCGATGCCGATGCCGTCGCCCAGAAGCCCGTAGCCCAGGCCGGCGGCCAAGATCTGGGTGGTCATGGCCACCCAGGTGACCACGCCGCTGTACTGCAGGTACGTGTGTGAGGTGGTGTCCTTCCTGACCACCACCAGGGCGCAGATCACCACCTCGATGCCAGTGAAGAAGCCCAGCAGGGTGCCCTTGAGCGGGTCCATCGGAGCCGAGGCCAAGCTCAAGTGGAGAACCAAGAGGGTGAGTTTGGTCAGCACATCCAGCACGTTCATCACCACCTCTGACTTGCGCCTCTGCCCGAGGAAATAGCGCTGGTACAGGCGCTCCAGATCCCGGGACTTGAAGGAGTTGCGTAGTGTGGGGAAAATGACCCCTCGGTAGCTGTAGCCCCCGTTGAGGAAGAAATCCGAGTTGCTCGGGGCGCAGTCGAGGTGCAGGAAGCCCAGGTCGCCCCCACCGCCGCTGCCGCTGCCGCTGCCGCTGCCGCTGCGTTCCGGAAAGACTTTGGTGCCGCCGGTGCCGAGCGCTCGCTCCCCGGGGCCCAGCGAGTACAGGGGCAGCGCCGCGTCGCCCGCCAGCTGCGGCGCGTGGTGGTTGGGGCCGCCGCCCGCAGGGTCCGAGGCTTTGCCGGAGCCTCCGCTCGCGCCGCCGCCGCTGCCCGGGTGCCCGTGAATGAAACGCTGCTCCGTGATGTGCCGCACCGCCGTCTGCCACAGCAGCCGCTGAGGCCGCGAGCCGCTCGCGCCGTCGCCGGCCGGGGGCGTCGGGTGGATGGTGTAGAGTTCCTCGCCGCCGCTGAGGCAGCGCACATCGGAGAGCTCCATGGCGCCGGGCCGCAGCGAGGAAGGCGCAGAGCCTGGGGGAGGCCGCGGGGGAGGGGGCGCC
>NW_004567110.1:6703214-6706900 GCF_000260355.1 Condylura cristata | reverse complement strand
TGCAGGGCGCTGGCCGAGGGCGACCGGCGGCGCAGACGGGTGCGAAGTTAGCGGCGGTGGCTGGAGCAGAGCCCTTCTGAGAACTCCATTGCGCCGGGATGGGGAGCCGGGGCGGAGCTGGGGGCGGGGGCAGGGAAGGGGGAGCAGTGGGGGACGGTGAGCGGGCGGGCGCCCCGCGGGAGGTTGGAGCGGTGGCAGTCCTGGCGCCAACAAGTCACCCAGCAGTTAATTTGGAGGCGGGGGTGTGCTGAGGCTGCCCCTCGGCTGCTTTCGGGCTGTCGCCGCTCCCGGCGAGGACTGGCGGCGCAGCGCAGGCTCTGACCAGACGCGGCCCTCGGGGAAGGGAGCGAGGCTCAGGGTCCCAGTCGCGCTAGGAGACGAGGTGCACGCGTCCAGCTGGGGCTCGCAAGGGGCGCAGCCCACAGTTCTCATCCCTTGCACTTCGCTCTTTGGAGTCCTTTTGGCCCGCAGCTGCGAGGAGCGGGAGGCGGGAGCAGGAAAAAGTGGGGAGGACTCCAACGCCTGCAGCTCTGACAGCGAAGAGAAGCCCCCGAGCGAAGCCCTGAGGCTAAGGACCGAAGCTTGGTGGGTGCGGCGGGTGCAAGGTTTGGGTGAAGGGGAGGCCGCGGGAAGGTCGCCCCTGAAACACCTTGGGGTCCAGGGGAGCGCCGCGTGCCACCCGGGCGCTCTGAAGCGCGCTGCGGGCATCAGGCGATCGGGAGGAATTTGGAGACCTGTCAGATGGGTCAGACACCCGCGACGACTGGAACCCGCCTTCCTGCCAAGCCACGCCCCCGGAGTAGGGGGTGGGGCGGAGTCGAGGGAAGGGACTTGGCCGGCAGACCCAGCCAGGGCGCCCCAGATCTTGAAGGCAGCAGCGCGCAGAGCCTGGCGTGGGAGAGGGCGACTGCGGGCTGAGGCGGGAACCGGGTCCGTGCCCTGCGCGAATAGCCGCGCGCCAGCTGGCCGCGCTGGCCCTTCCCACCGCTGCTCTTTTTTAGGCTCTGGCTCCAGTCCATGCAGGTGCCAAACTGGGACTCCTAGGCCGCGTGGCCCACGGACTCCGAGAGCCCAGCGCGACTGCCGCGAGGGTCTCGGTTCAGCCCTCCCCACCGGAGCGTCTTTTGGCAAAGCCAAAGGTCTAAAAGCAAAATAGCTCCGAAAGCCGCGATGACAGAGGCGGGCTGGTTCCTACGGGAGTCCACCCGTCCCGAGGTGGCTGGGTTAAAGGGGGAGCGCCCCCCGCGACCTCGCACAACAAATTCCTCCCAGGTTAGATCGGGGGTCAGGAGGGGGACGTGGGGAGGGCATTTCCCGCCGCCCGCTGGAGCCGGATTTCCCGCCCGCCGCGCAGCGCGCAGCGATTGCGGACAAAGCCCCTGGCGGCGCTCTGGGTGCACCGAGGCGCAGCTGGCTTGGCGCGGGTTGCCCGCGTCCCCGCGGGGCGCAGCTGGGGACTGTGGGTGCGGGGTCCTCAGGGCGATGCGGCCGCCCCAGCCCGAAGCCCGGCTGCGGGTGGCGGAGCCGCGGTGGCTGCCACTTCCGCCACCGGGCGCCTGCAGCCGGCGGAGCCCGGCCCCGAGCAGTCAGCTGATGGCCAATGACGTCAGGCCTTGGGCGCTTTCGCGACTCCCCGCGGCGTCCCGTGAAAGCCCGAAGATTCGCTTTGCAGCCGCTCAGCAGCTCCCGAGCAGGCGTTTCCCCTCGCTCTCCAAAAAGCGAAAATTCCTTCCCCTTGCCTGCCCTGCGGGAGAATAGCTTTCAGGGTCCCCGGCCCAGCCACGCACTCCCTCTCCAAGACAGTGTCCTCGGTGTGCCCCAGAAACAGCGACCAGATAATTTCCTTTTAATATTATTTCTTTCCTTCGCACTTGGGTTTTGATTTAAGCCCAGAACCGGTCAGGTGCTTTGCAGAGAGACTCTTAGAAGAGGGGAGATGCTTCTAACATTCTTCTGGACCCCTGAGTCAGTGGATTTCTGGCATATGGTACCCACCCTGGAAAGGAGAATTTTAATCCCAGTCCGTGGGGTTGTTTTCTACCATCCCTCAAGAAAGGCAACCAAATTAAACACTCACTTTTAAATAGAAAGAAGGCCAATTCTATTTTAAACACAATTTGTAGATGCATTAATTTGTTATCCATAAAGACCTTCCAGAGCAGCTGGTTTGTCCCATGGGGGTAGAAGTTTAGGACAAAGCACACTAAAAAAGCTCAGTTTTGCAGTTATCTAAGTCTGGGAATTACATCCCTTTTTTCTTGCTTCTCCTTTCCTACATCCCTTGGGCTCATCTGCTTAGCCAGCTGCCTTTCTCCAGAATCCCTAGGGTGGATAACAAGCACCTGGGCTACAGGAGGGACCCCAAACAGGGCAGAAGTGGGGGAGGGAGGAGGCGTCCTGGGGAGCTTGTGCCAGGAAGCAGGGGGAGCTGTGTCCTCTCTAGGCAGTCCTAGCCCGAAGTCATCTGCGCTAATGACCATATTAGTAAACTTGGCAGCAGAAGACACGTCTTTATTTCCTCAATTCTTTCTCCTTGGGAGCCTGAGAACTCATCCTGAATAAATGAGGGGTTGAATACAGATGGAACTTTCCTATGAAAATCTTCCTCTTGGACATCCCAGGATGATTTATTCAACAGCTAAAGGAGGCGTGCCAAGGAGGGGGAGATTGGACCCAGTCAGATAAAATGACTCAGCCTGATAAATGATCATAGCTTGCTACAGAAAGAAACTCAAAGAATTCCATGAACTTCAAGATCGAAAGTAATGCATGAGGGTGAAACCACAGCATATGGTGGCCTTACTCCTGCGACCTGCTCTTTGCTGGAAGGGGATGAGGTTGTTTTACCATAAGGAATGAACGACATGACTAGATTCAGATGGTACTCTTGTTAGGAAGACATGGTGCCATTCAACCAAAAGATGCATTCCTTTTAAGAATGACGGCATTGGTCCAGCACAAATATTGAGATGCTTTTAGGAATATGCAAAGCATCAAGGATTTTCACTTAGAACAGAAGGCTGCATGCTGCTTTGAGGCTATGGGGAGCCACTCCTTAAGCTTTCATTAATTCCCCTCATTCTTTAATGGCCCTGTCTCTGCTATGAACCAGGAGCAGTATTTTACCAAGCCAGTGCCTTTTTGTACAAGTCCCCTCTTCTTGGGATTACCTGCCATAATCCTCCCTCAAAATACAACTCACCACATGCTTCAAAGTCTGAGCAACGTGACCTAGGCATGCTCTGATGTCTCTGTTCTCTTTGGTCCCACAGTTTGTTCTGCGTATTTCGACTCTGGCCCTTACTGCAAGGATGAGTTAGGGTCCACTTGCTGGCTCATTAATCTCTTGCCTCTCTCCACAAACCACTGAACCCCTTGAAGGGAAGAATGGATTTTCCTTGTGCCCATACTCCCAGTTTCTAGCCTCTTGAGTAAATATGTAGAGAAAACAAGAAACTCTGCAGTGATTTGTCAAACGTGCCTCCCTTAAAGCCCTTACCAACATCTCACTTAACCATCCTAGAACCTTCTCAATTATTTTCTTTTTTTAAATAAACTTTTATTGTATGAAGCCTCTGAGTTTTTTTTTTTAAGATTAATATATTTATACAGAACTGGGGTACAGGCCAGAGGTACAGGGGCAGTGAGAGGCTTCACCAGAGACAGAGTGGGGAGCAGAACAGGCA
>NW_004567110.1:6661225-6703009 GCF_000260355.1 Condylura cristata | reverse complement strand
GTCAGGAGAGGTCTGCCTTGCCGTGTGGGTGACCTCCGGGGCTGGGGATTGAATTTGCACTGAAGCTGATGCGGCCAGCTCACAATGCTGCATCCTAAGCTGCTACGCCACCGGGGAGGGCCCTCAATTAAAAAAAATAATAATAATTCCACTATATTGGCTAGCGTGCCAAGGCTTCGTGTGGCTTACCAACTTGCCCAGGATCTCAGAGTGAATTGCAGAATTTCAGGAAGCAGATTTGAGTTGTATAAAACTAGCATCCAAAAGCTCAAAAAGTGTGACAAGCTGTCCAAAAGTTGACCTATATTAAACAGGACGGACAGAAATGAAAATGTCAGATACATTTTGACTTTCCAAATGCATATGAATTAAGAGACTTCTGAGATCTTTAAGCTTTGAGAAGTCTGGTAGAATGACTCCGAGTGACAGATGAAGGCAGCAGCATTCATCCTCATTTGGATAGATGGTATATGAGCTTTTGCTCAGTTCAAGTCAATGACACTGCAGCTCATGATAAAACAAATTTTCACATACAGAATTCAATTAAAATAATTGATTCTGTCAGTTTCATTTCATGTGGGTAGTGGGGGCAGAGGGGAAACATCCTCTTGCCCCGCTGGAAAATAGCATATTTGTTTAATGGTGTTTAATGTTTAATGTTCTTGCAGCCCTGTGGCTACATTTAGAGTAGAGGTTTAAGAAAAGGAAACCTATTTTCCTCTGATGCATCTTTGACTTCCTAGATTAACTCTCTTAACTTAAATGTTATATGAACTGTGTGTGTCCTTTGCAAAATACCCATAGAAACTCTGACACTGAACAACATATAAAATATTCACATGTAAAAGAAAAAAGATGGACTCAGTCCAGGAAGAGGAGTTGAAACCAGAGAGCTCCTGTTTCTGCTGGGAAGAAGGGTGTTGGTGACAGGCAACTTCCAAGGCTGGAAATCCTTAAAGGAAAAAGAGATGCAGTTAGCTTAGAGGCTAGAGTTTGAATGCTCACAACAGAAAAAAAAGAAAGAAAGAAAAAGAGAAAAGAGATGTAATTACATGAGATGGTAGCTACATTGATTATCTTGATTGTGGTGCTTAGTTAATGTGTATATCAAGACATTGAGCTGTAAACCTTAAATATAAGCCATTTTATGTCCAATTACTTCTCAATTAAGCTGCAAGGAAAAGAGCCTGTTGCTTTTTGCACGAAAGTGGTATTTCCTAGGAAATATCAAAGGCATCAACTGTTTTGAGAGACATGTTTTAAAAATATTTTATTTATTTATTTTTGTGTAGAAGAACTGAGGTATAGGCCAGAGGTACAGGGAACAAGAGGATTCACCAGAGGCAGTGAGGAGCAGAAGAGCCAGATCTATTGAAATCCACTGCTAAGGGGAGCAGTGGGGAGACAGGAGAGGTCTGTTGTGCCGTGTGGGTCAGCTCCCTGGCCTGGGATCAAATGCAGGCCACAGTGATGATAACTCTGAGACTTAAACCCTAGACCACCAGGGAGGCCTGTTGGAGAGAACTGGAATAAGCCGGGGTCCTCTGTGAAGCGGTCCATGCATTAAAAACTTTGCACTCACACTTCATCAGGAAAGTGCAGCAAAGTGCCAAGGGCAGGCGGTCTGTGGGCTCCTGGTTTGTTTCCCGGCCTTGCTAAATGCAAGAGGGGGAACAATCTGTGTATACCTTTTGGGTCTTTACAGAAACTGCTTAAATTAAATGCTGATGTCTGGGAGGAGAAGAGTCTCATCAGTGGGAAAACAATTCTGAGACAAGAAGGAGAATTCATCAGTGAGGCAAAGTCACGGGCGTACAACTTCAAGGAGGAGGTGTTAGACACTTGTTTGGGTCCATCCCCAAAGCGATTCCTTTATCTCTTGTTTAACTATGATACAATCTTTTTTTATTATTATTTATTTTAAAGATTTATTTATTTGTGCATACAGAGCTGAGGTACAGGCCAGAGGTGCAGGGGCGGCGAGAGGCTTCACCAGAGACAGAGTGGGGAGCAGAACAGGCAGATCAACACAGTACACTGCTGAGGGGAGCAGCGAGCGGGTCAGGAGAGGTCTGCCCACCATGTGGTCACCTCCGGGGCAGGTGGGGATCGAACTCATGCGGAAGTGGCTTTAGCTTCTCAGTGCTGGGCGTTAACCCGCTGCGCCACAAGGGAGGGCCATATGATAGAATCTTACTGTGACATCACTTATTAAGTCCTCACTCACTGAAACCACAAAAGAACACACACGTGCACACATAGACAGAGACCACTGGAGAAATGATCAAGAAACTAACAAAGAAATACTGGAAGGTAAAAAATAAGAGGGTTTCCAGCTAGCTCACCCAGCTCACCAAACCTTGGCTATGATTTAGGATTCTGTTAGCGCAACATACACCTCTTCCCTGCCAGACTATGATTTTCGATTTGACACAAATATGTAGACTTGGGACAAAATGTTCAGATTCAGTGGGAACAAAGCAGGTGGGAACAAAGCAGGTGACTGTGTTACGTCAATCCCACAAAACTTCTTAGTAAAATAATTTGCCTTCTTACTGCTCCTCTCTCTGGTGACCTTTGAGGTCGGTGTAGACTGTGTAGGCTAAACATTTCTAGCTAATATTGTAACATACATGTGTTTCCATGTAGCTGCGTAGCTAGATCTTAGTCCATTAATTCAGTCTGAGAGAAACATTTTGTTCCCTTCTGAAAATCATATATTTCTGTTTTCATCTAGTGGGTGAGACACTTCTTGAGGCTTCCAGGAAATCCTCCAGCCTGGGTAGCCATCTTAGGTCCAGGCTTTTATACAGTGCCCAGGTGTCAGGTGTGTGTGGCGGGGAGGTGGGGAAGGGCACGCCCCATGGTTTGTGGGTATCCATACAGGCACCTCTGAGTCCACTGTCCACTGTTCTTGGTCCTACTGGCTGGCCCCTCAGGAACTGGCACGCTGCAACACTCCTTTGAGGACGGGACAGTCCTCACAGTGTCACATGCTTCCATGCGGCTGCCTGGGACTGCAGGGCCCCTGTGCCACGTGCCCAACCTTCTGGGAGCTCCTGGGCCTAGGGGTGGAGCTGAGTGGCCGGGGGAAGCTACGTGACACAGAAGGCAGGCAGGTTGGGGTCTTGGTTTCTGAGGCCGACTGGAACACCGGTAGTGCCAGGAAAGGAACTTGGAGGAAACTGGAGAGGAAAGACTAGGGAGGTTCACAATGGCAGCTGTTACCGTGCGGTGGTGTCTGCTGAGTCTCAGTCTCTAAGGCAGGCACCAAGCCCTTGCTGTTCCTCTCCAGAAGGTGCCTTAGACTTGTAGTAAGCTTTTCTGTCTTGGAAGCCCTGTGGGCCATTTTGCTGGGCATTTGCCCCCAGGGATGGGTAATTTGGGAGGTATTGATGGGAAGCTATTATTAGGAATATTCTTTCTTCTTTCTCTGTGAATATTAATATTAATAAGGTCTTGCACACCAAGAGTCGGCTGCTGTGCCTTCATGCACACAGATGGCTGAACACCTTTAGAGGATGCGCCCCTTAACAGTTTGGGGTCCTCAGGTGACCCTCAGTCATGCTAATAATAGGTCTGCCTGGGCCCTCCCTGGTGGCGCGGTGGGTTAAAGCACAGCACTAACAAGCTAAAGCCACTTCAGCACGAGTGCAATCCCCACCTGCCCCAGAGCTGATCCACATGGTGTGGCAGACCCCTCCTGACCTGCCCGCTGCTCCTCTCAGCAGTGTACTTCGTCAGTCAGCCTATTCTGCTCCCCACTCTGTCTCTCGTGAATCCTCTCACCGTCCTGGAACCTCTGGCCTGTACCCCAGTTCTGTATGCACAAATAAATAAATCTGAAAAAAAAAATAATAGGTCTGCCTATGGTCCCAAGTGTACCTTCTTTTAGGATGCTGGTCCTCTCTAGAGCACTACCAAAAGCCATCGTTTTGGAAACATGTCTGTCTGTCTATCTGTCTCTCTCTGTTTTTTTTTTTTTTCCTCTCATATTCTGCCCTAGCTTGGGATTATCTCCTTTGGTCTTGTGAGACTCCTGTTTTATGTTTCTTTCTAAGTGCACCTGCTTTTCCTGTCTTCTTCCAATGCCCCCCACATTTTATTACTCCTTCTTCCTCTAAAACATTTAAGAACTCTTTGGGGATTATACTTATATATATAAATATAAAAGATGGAAAGATTACCTATGTTTTCTGTTTTTTTTCTTACTGGAAATGGTTTGAGTAAAATGCTTGAATGAAAGAAAGAAAATGAAGTATAAAAAAGTCCATAAATTAATATCTCAAAAATATGACCCATATATGAAAAACACATGGGTTTTTCTCCCCTCCCAATTAGTGTCTTTTTTTCCCCTTAGTATGATTTTAACTAAACTGTAGGTTCTGAAATTAATGGGTCACATGAATACTTAAAAGTATAAACTACTGAAAAAGCAGAATAGAATCATAAGGATAATTATGTCTTGCCACTCTGTACAAAGATATCCTTTTTTTTTTTTTTTTTTAAATTTATTTATTATTTATTTGTGCATACAGAACTGGGGTACAGGCCAGAGGCTCAGGGGCGGTGAGAGGCTTCACCAGAGACAGAGTGGGGAGCAGAACAGGCAGATCTACGAAGTACACTGCTGAGGGGAGCAGCGGGCGGGTCAGGAGAGGTCTGGCTCGCCATGTGGTCTCCTCCGGGGCAGGCGGCAGGCGGGAATCGAACTCATGCGGAAGTGGCTTCAGATTCTCAGTACTGTGCTTTAACCCGCTGCGCCACCAGGGAGGGCCACAAAGATATCCTTTAAGATCCAAATTCTTCCTCTTAGAAGTCAACAACAGAAGACAATTTGATATAATTTCAAAAAATAAGCCCTATTACATTTTTGGTCTTGAGTCATCTGAAATTCACAAAACATAAAGATAGGTTGAACATGATATTTTTTGAGTCCAATTTGATATCTGAACTCTCATTATCCAATCAGCAAATAAATTTGGTAGCACCAGCTAACACACACATACACACTCACACACACTATTAAGTGCAATTTAAAGTGAATATATATATTGTAGTAACAACACTACTTGTGATTGGCTTAATCCTAAGTCTTTAAATTATTAAATATTATGTTTACTTGAAGCCATGGTTTAATGAAATCAGTTCATTTTGTAGTTAGGAAGAATTATTTTTGAATTCTGATTTTGCAAAATGCTAGCTCTGTGACTTTGATCAAATTAACACTTTAGAACTTTCACAACATGGGGAAAAACAGCAACTTTGCCAGGTTTTGTGCTAACGAAAGGCAATTCACATATAGCACCCAGTACAGAACATTACACATTATTAATGCACAGCATATGAGCACGTATCCACCTTACCTGGTCAATAAACAAGACCTAGTAACTACTGACAAAATAGCTCACAGCTTCCTTGTATCCTCCACCTCTGCTTCTGTTCTCTTGTTTCTTGTGATCATCCTCTTGGCACCCAGCAGATTTCGCTAGACTAGCTTGTCTCTCTCTTCATGGTCGGTTGTCTCTTTCTCCAGCAGCTGTGATGACTTCAAATTAAAAATATGATCATGTGACTCTTTTCACTAAAGAAAAAAAAAGAGTACATAACATAAAATTCACATTTCCAGCAATTTCCAAGTTTGTAGTACAGTATTTTCAGCCTTTCACATGGTTGTACAAAATATCCCCAACTCCCCTTCTCATCTTATATGAACGAAGCTTCACATCCCCCAAGAAGCCTCCTCACCACCCTTTCTCCAACTCAGTCAATTAATTCACTTGCTTCAAATATTTCAATAATTCTGCTTTGCCCTCATCAACCTTAAAATCCAGGTATTCCTAAAATGATTAGAGCTTCTGTCTTCAAGGCTCTCTCCTACTGCTAGTCCTCTTGCTCACGTCATACAGTGGCATTCAATTTAATTTCCACTCCCCAAATGTATCTTGCTCTCTTTTCTCTCTGAATTTGTGGATTTGATGTTCCTTTTGCTTGTAGCCCTCTTCCGACTCATCTTTCTCTTCTTATCATAAATGTCGCTTTCCTGAAGATTTCCTTGGATCTCACAACTGGGTTCGATACTTCTATCAGTCAGAAATGTATTCAGTTACAACAAAATGGAAAAGCTCAAGGAAGAAAGGCTGATAGATCTGCCAAGGAGCAAATACTCAAGATCTACAAAGAATTCACATAACTCAGTGAAAACAAAACAAATAACCTAGTCAATAAATGGTCCAATGAGCTTAATAGATACTTCTCCAAAGCAGACACACAGACAACCAACAGACACATGAATAATTGCTCATCATCACTCATTATTAGGGAAATGCAAAGCAAAACCACAATGAGATACCACCTCACTCCCAATAGAATGGCACATATTACAAAGACAAAGAAGAAAAGAAAAGAAAACAAAAAGACACACAGAAACAACAAGTATTGTCAAGAATGTGGAGAAAAAGTAAACTTTGTACATTATTGGTAGGGATGTAGGCTAGTTCAAGCCCTATGGAAAAATAGATCTAAAAACATTAAAAACAGATGTACCAATAGATCCAGCAATTCTAACTCCAGCCCAAAGAATGCAAAAACACTAATTTGAAAGGAAACAAGCTCTCCAATGTTTACTGCAGCACTACTACAATTATTTACTAAGGGAAACAGCTTAAGTGTCTATTGGCCGATGAGTGGATTAAGAAGTTGTGGGCCTTCCCTGGTGGCGCAGAGGGTTAAAGCACTGCACTGAGAAGCTAAAGCCACTTCCGCATGAGTTCGATCCCCACCTGCCCCGGAGGAGATCCACATGGCGCGGCAGACCTCTCCTGGCCCGCCCGCTGCTCCCCTCAGCAGTTTACTAAGTTGATCTGTTGACCTGTTCTGCTCTCCACTCTGTCTCTGGTGAATCCTCTTACCCTCCACATCTCTGGCCTGTACCCCAGTTCTGTATAAATAAATAAATAAATCTTTAAAAAAAAAAGTTGTGGTGTACACATAATGGAATATTACTCAACCATAAAAAGACAATTTTGATGTTTATGACAATATGGATGGGTGTTGAGGGTAATATGCTGAATGAAATAAGTCAGATGGAGAAAGACAAATGCCATATGAATTCACCTACACGTGGGACACAAATAAATAAAGGAACAAATAAAACAAAGACAGGGTACAGAGAATAGATTGGCTGTTACTAGAGTGGCTGGGAATTTGGAGGTCAGTGAATTGGGCAAAGGGGTCAATTGTGTAGTGACAGGTGAAAACAAGACATTTGGTGTTGGTCATGATATAACAAACAGATTTCAAATGATAGTGCGAGTGCTGGAAATGCACATAATGTTAAATTCAATGTGAACTAATAAAAATTGATTTAAAATAACAAAAAGAGTCTGGGTAAGCCAGAAAGAGCCAGAAATGGTGTATGTCTCGTCTTAGGTTAGATCACAGAAGACATTTAGCTTCTTCCTTGGACTGTCTTTCTTTGGGAAACCAAGCATCATTGCGAGGATTTTTAGGAGTCGAGTGGAGAAGTCCATGTGGACTAAGGTATCCTGATAGTTAGGAGGCATCTGATGTCCTTGCCTTCAGCCACTGGAGGGTGCTATCTTGGAAGTGAATTGTCCTTGTGAACTTTGCACAAAAGGCTACTCCTGCTAAGAACTTGACTGCAACCTCCTGTGACATCCTGAGTCACAATCGCCACCTAAGTTGCTCTTGAATTTTTTTTGCTTGCATTCATTGTGAGATAATAAATATTTATTGTTTCAAGCTCTTAAGTTTGGAGCTACTTGTTATGCAAACAGATTATCTGGCTGTCTTAGTCAATAACATTTCTTAAAACAAAGCACAAGTAAGACAATAACAAAGCACAAGTAAGACAATAACAACAACCACCTGAACTTTTAGCAGCATAGTAGTTGACGAGGCAGAAAAGTGTTTCTTCTTTTTTAAGTCATAAAACATGGAAAAGAGAAACCTTATGTGGTCTCAACAGCAATTTTTGTTTTAATGAAGTCATGAGTGATTTGAGATAATATCACTTCATTATTTATAGTTTTTTTTTCCTAGCTCCTTATGGTACTTAAGAATATTTCACACAGATTTCAATGAATTTATTAGTTAATTGATGGATAAATGGATATATGCTGTGAAGGTACCAGGAAAAATCATTTGCTCCAGCCTTTGAAAGACAACTTAACACTGAAGCTCAATGGTTAGCTAAGAAAGAAAGATAAAGAGGACTAGCTGGTCTTCACTAGAACTAGGAGTCCCCTCTCTGTAGAGTGCTTTTCCAGATCATTCTTGCCTGTTCATTCCAATCTCACTCAGACGACATCTTCTCAGAGAAGTGACCCTGGACATCTTACTTAAGATTCTGGCCTCCAGAATTTTTCAACCAAAACATCTATTGTAGACATCATACTGTCTACAAATCATAATTAGGAGTTTGACTAATTGTTTTCTGCCTTCTCTGAGTAGAATCTAAGTTCTTTGAGGTAAGACTTACTCAGGACTCTCTCCCTAGTGTGTGGCTTATAGTAGAAGCTTAGCAAACAGTTTTTGAATAAATGAGTGAATAGTGACCCAATTTTGGTAGTTATCTGGTTAGGCACTCTGACACAGAAGTATCAGAATAAAAATAAGCTAAGTTAGGATAATCCATACTTCTCCTGTGCTAGAGAACCTGTGGAATATTTGATTGGGTTCTAATAGGGAGTTCTTCATTGAGTTATCCCTCCCAAGTATAAATGAGACTAAGTGTTTAGGTCACCTAATATGTACCAGGCTTAGGTCCACTGAGTGCATTTTCATACATCGAAGATAACTCTCCTACTCACATCTGAATTGTTGGACTCTATTTCCAAAGGTCAGAAAGGTATTGATTAGTAATATTTTTAGCTATATGTATAGCTGTTTCCATAACAAAATACCATCAAATGGGTGACTTGAAAATAAAATAACCTATATTCATTTCTCACAGTTCTGTAATTTGGGGAGTCCAAGATCATGGTATTGATAGATTTGATCCTTGGTGGGGACCAGTTTCCTAGGCTACTGTATGATATCTGCTCTCTTCTTATAAAGCCACTTACCTTATTATGAGAATATACCCTCATGACTTCCTATAAATCTACCTCCCACTGGCCCCACAAGAAATGCTGGGAAGGGCTTCAATATATGAATTTGGAGTGGAGGGGGCCCAATTCAGTCAATTCAATACCTAAATATTCAGCTTAAGTAGAATATTATATAAATAGTGTCTAAACATGAGGATTAGTGGCCAGGAAGGTCTTTTTCTCGAGTTAGGTGATTTCAAGCATTAAGTCAGAATCTCAAAGATGTTGTGGTAGAAATGCTTCTCATTCTCATGGTCATAAGAGGGCTACTGTAGGTTCTGTCATCTCAGCTGCTTTCAAACTAGAGGAAAAGTATGAGGGTAGAGTTCTGTCTTCCAGACTTGCTCATATATATCTTTTTTCCTGGTAAGAAAAACAAAAATTTCCTCCTTCCAACCACCACTCTTTAGCAGACTCTACTTAGATGCCACTGGCAACACTGGATAACACGACTGTAAAATTGTTGGAAGGTGGTAACATGAGAAACAAGATTGTCATGTCTGGTTTACCCCTTCAGACCCCATTACTTTGTTAAAAGAACATTCCTACATGATTTGAGGTTATGAGTCATGCAGAGAGAAGTGACTGATTCCCTGGTAACTGTTAAAGTAGGTTAAAACATAAGCAATCAAAAATTCAAACAAAAAAAAACCAAAAAAACAAGAGGCCCTCTAGATTACATACAGTTCACTCAAGATCATGTATGACCTTGACTTCCACTGAGAGTGCTCAACTATTTGAAACTCTCCAAGTATATCAGTCAGGCAATTTACTTCTCTGTGGTGACAAGGAATGAAATAGGAGAATCCAATGGGAAAAGTTGCTCCTTTCCACCCCTCCTGCTGCTCAATCTGTTTCATTGTATAACCTTTACCAGCCAAGAAGGTGTGAGATATATAATCTTAATCCAGTAACAAGCAATGAACACCTTTAGCCACTTGGCTACTTCAGGTACTCTTCTCTTATTTAAGGCTTTTACAAATTTTCCAGCCTTGCCAGACATCCAGGTAAGTTTCAGATCTACTATGTTGTAAAGACTTCAGGTGGTAGAGGGAGAGGGAGAGAAAAAGAGGCAGCCTGGAAAAAAAGAAAAGGCTGAGAATGGAAACAAAGGACCACTGGTCCTTTCTAGCAGATACAACTACTAATAAATAAAAAGAAGGAAAGGCAGGCAGGGGAGGAGGGAGGAAGGGGAAATGGAGGGGGTAGAGATGCAACCTCCTCGAGCTCACACAGCCCTTCTCTGACTCAGAATGGGACCTGTGTTACCATGTACATATCATGTACTTGACATTAAGCCACCGGAGGTATGATTCAAAATGAGTGGGGACCTGGAGGAGACAGGCCAAGGGAGGCAGGATCCCAGAGAGAGAAAGCAGACAGCCTGAATTACAAGAGGGGACTCTGGTGCCCTTTGTCTTCATTAAAGCCCTGGTTACTTTTTAACTCCAGGACACACTCTTAGTCAGATGGGTTAATCTGACTCCAGCACGGTGCTTCCAACCTGGGGAAGGGGGGGGTGTGCGGGGGTGGGGAACTGTCGATAAACAGTGTGTAGACATGTGGACTGGAGACTCAGAAGGAAGCGACCTCAATAAAACTTCATTCTTTGGCTTCATTTCCTGCCTTGCTCTGAGGGAGGATTTGGTCATGATTCTCCATATTCTTGGAGCCTAAGGCCCCCCTCAGGTTTATCTGAGAGGACCGGGAGGGGAGCTGTGACGCTGGGGGGGTGGAAGCACGAGAGGTTCATTTTTCCCTGGCCCTAAACGGACAAGGGGCCACAGAGCTGCCCTGTGACCTTCTATATCCTCCAGGTCACTGCCACTGTCTTCTCTTGCCACCGCCCATGGTGTCCAAGCAGGACCTGAATTGGACGCTGAAGGAGGGTGAGCTGGGAGATAACATGTAACATGTACCATTTCTCTGCAGAAATGAAGTCACGCTTGTTCTTGAAGGCTTCGAGATAGTATTTTCTGGGAAATACTGACATTGATGACTCTGAGGTGAAAAGTTGTCCAGGAGAGACCCCCACCCCCAGCCTCCAGCCCTTCAGGACAGATTCCCGTTTATGTCACTTACAGTTTTTTTTTTTTTTTTTAACGTATGTTCCAGTGTGAGTATCTTAAAAGCAATACTGAGCTCTGCTTAAAAATGCTCTGCACTAAGTTTAAAGTCAAAGTTTAGTTGCTAGAAAGCATTCTTAGTGGTTCAATTAGTAGCATTTTCTCTTAGGGATAAATGAAAGGATGGAGAGTCTTACAGTAAACGGTGTCTAATATTCTAAAAGTGCAGCATGTCGTGGTGATCAGTAAGCTATCGACTTCCAGCCTGAAGGAGGGTAGACACTCACATCCTTTCGTGGTACAGGTGCAGAGAAGTCAAGGGGGCTCCCCAACCCCGGGGCCAGTGTCCAATCATGACAGGCCAGGTGACCCACCTGTGTGTGAGGCTCACAGGATGGAAGATGATCCTGCTTCAAATGGAAGTTCTATGGCTTTAGCTATGTAACTTAATTTTTCCTTCTCAGTGTTCCTCATTTGCAAGTCGGAAATAACAATACAAGAATATTTTCCCCCCAAACTATCTGACAGGTACAGATGAATACGGGAAGTCCTGGCACAGGTGAGGATCCTTTGCGTAATGGACACTGCCTATGTCTTCTTAATCGGTTTCATTTTTGGGGAAGGTTAAGCCAGCCTCTTTCTGTCTTTCGTCTTCCTTCCCTCCCTCCCTTCCTCCTTCCCTTCCCTCTTCCCTTTCTTCTTCCGTCCTTCCTTCTTTCTGTGACCCTTCCTCTTCTCTTTCTTCCCTTCTTTCTCTTGCCCTCCCTTCCTCTTATTAAGGAAAGAGACACTTAAAAAGGATTTCTTACTCTGGAGTGGGAAGCTCAGCAGGCAAAGTGTAGTTCTGTGAGATAAAGAAAAGCTCAATCTTTGGAAGACTATTCTGGCCCAACGGAGGAAGAGAATTATTTCTTCTGGGGGAAATGGGGTTGAAGATCAACACTTGATGAAGGAAAGTGTGATCGGTAGGACATTGCTGCAAATTTGAGAAGGAAATGTCATGGATTCCAGGGTAACAAGAATGCACTCATTTATCCACGAGCCCGGAGCTACTACTCGGAGCCACTGTTGTCTTTAGCTTAACTTCTGCCATACCTGTTTTCAGTGGAGTTTCGTTGACCTTTAAAATTTTAATTACTTTCTTGGAGGCATAAAGGGAAAGGTATGTATCTATTTAGGGGGAAAAAATAGCTGGAGAGGAAGCTAGTTACTTTTGGCAGGAAGTGACTGTGGAGAATAAACAACTGTTTCTTCTTGTTTTGTTAAAAATGCAACATGGCCATGGCGCCTCAATCACAGCATTTATCTGCCCTTTGAGTCCAGAGTTAAAGGAGAAGATTGTATCTCAGGCGTCCACTGCAGGTAGGCGTGGTCAAAGCTGGGGGCGGGGCTTCTGCAGGGCTTGAGAAGCACAACCCCAGGCCAGTGCAGTCTGTCTCCACAGCAGCCCAATACATCTGCTCTATTTGTTGTTGACACGTGGCTCAGTGATGCTGGTTCAAGTCCTTTAGTCCAAATTTGGTGTAGAGGAAAACAGTCTTGATAATCAACTATGCTCCCAACTGAGAACTTCTTCGTTACTTTGAAGTGATATGAAAATGTTTGATTGTACTTGAAATCTGTTCAAATTACCACAAGAAGTGTCTCAACACTGCTGACACGTCTGTCAATGAAAGAAGAGAAAGATCTTTCAGCTTCTGTAAATTTAATTTCGACTATGGCAGATTTTGAATGGTTGCAAATTCTGAAAGGTAGGTGTGATCTGGGAAAGTAGTTTTACATTTGATAATCACCCACTTGTACAGCTTTAATGGTTCTGACTGTTCAAACTTTGAAAAAAATCTCATTAAAAAGTATCAATCAGAAGTTGAGTGTGGCCAATTCATGAATACAATTCACTATAAAATAAAAGTTATTATCAGAAAACAATTCACTCTATTAAAATTTTGATGGGATTTTATTTGGATGTTTCACTAAATAAGAAGATATTAAAAATGTTTAATATCTTCCACACTACTTTCTATTTTATCTATTTTTATCATAATTATATGTTATAAGAAAATTTAATAAGGTTTTCTCTACTAGCAACATTACTGCTCTAAATAATAGCATCACATTTCCTGTTGCAGTAAAACCCTACACTAGGGTGCTGGCACTCATTAGTTCTTTTACAATTTCCTATCATGGTAATAAGAATGATGCTTGTTAAACGTGATTTATTGTTTGTTCTTAAAGAAAACTCTCACTGGCTTACTTAACAACCTGGGGAAGAAAGCTAATTGCTTTCTGTCTTTGTGAGGATGAGGACAAGGATTTAATGAATTTGAGTCTTACCCACATTCATGCAAACTGTGGATGCCATGTCATCTGACTCCTGAGTTTTGTAGACTCAGGCAAAATTCCTCAGGAAACCCTCATTTGAAAGGAAACTTGCACTCTTGTTTATGGCAGATCTACTTACATTAGCTAAGATATGGAAACAATCCAAATGTCGCAAAAGAGCTAGATGACTGGATCAAGAAGACCTGGTCAATATACACCATGGAATACTACTCAGTGATCAAAAAAGATAAACTCATGCCATTTGTGACAATGTGGATAGAGCTGGAAGGGATTATGCTATGCTAGTCAGAAGAAAAAAGATAAATTGGGATGGTTTCACTTATAGGTGGGCCAGGAACAAACATCAGGAAAAAAGTAAAACTTGCAAAAGATAGGTCAGAGACATGCAACAACGGCGGGGGGGGGGGGGGGGTAGTGTCTAAACAGGGCAGGGGAGAGCACAAGGGAATCTAGTGATGGATCATGGGACTGCGGGCATGGGAGAACTACGGACACTACACCTGAGGGGAGAAATAAAACACTGTCCAAAAATGAACCACAACACAAGAAAATTAAAAAATATAATAAAAATAGAGCTGACTCACCATGCGAACTGTAAAATGAAGATGCTTCTTACTTGTGAGTACCTCTGTTGCTTGTGTTCTTGTGTGCTTGTGTGTACGTCTGTTGCTTGTGTGCTTGTGTGTACCTCTGTTTTGTTCATTATCTCTAGTGCCAGCATGGTCTTTTGGATACAAATCCGGTCAACAGTTGAACAAACCACATGTATCCTAAACTCTTCCTGTTAAGGGGCAGGATGTCCTAAATGAACTCTGCAGTCTTGTGGACCCCACCCCCTCCTCCAGCTTTCTGGACTCCGCCCCCCTACCCCAGTGATTGGAAACTACAACTCCCAACAGCACCAAGGAGAGAACTGTGAGGACCCAAGGGCGGAGCTAAGCAGGAATTCTGGGACATTGGGGGATAAATACGGTGCCATTGGGTCTCTTGCTCTCTGCCTCGGGAATCGGCTCTCCAGACTGTGTGACTGCACGTTTTCAGTCAGCCAAGCTGGCAAGGTATTCCAGTTACTTTGTGTTCCGCTTTCTTTCCCTGGGTGTTTCCTGTTCTTTCCCCTTTTGTAAATAAACCCGTTATTGACCCTTTAGTGTGCGCTTGCAGTATCACCGAATTGTGAGCGCGCGGGTGAGGGTCCACAGACAGGCGGCCACTCTGGGCTACCCTGTAACACTCTCACAGCCTTCGGTTCTTCTTATGTAACAAGTGCTTGGTAGACCCAGCCTGCACCCCGCCCTGGGCTTCACGCCACCATGAGTCATGTTCTTGTTCTCGTAAACGCTCCTCGAGGGGCCTCTGCCCTCGTGGTCCTTCCTGAGTCTTCCTTCTTCCCTCTCATTACCTCATTTAGTCCTTCGTGTCCTTGACAATTCCCCTTCCTTGTTACAAACTCGGAGACTTCTTCTCTGACCCCTCCTTTAGTCAAAAACCCCTCACAGGCTCTGAAAAGGGGCATGAGTTTTTTCTAGGTTGTTCTTTTTGCATCTGCTATTTTCATGAATGGGCAGTTATTTAACCAATGTCTGTTTTTCCACCAGACCGTTTACACTAATGAAGAAGAACTGTGTCCATCTATTCCTCCCTCTTGGGGCCTCAGAATCTGGGACCGAGTCTGCCCCCCTATAAATGCTCAGTGCATTTCAGCTGCTATTTGTTATTAACTGTCGCACCCCCCCACGACCCCCCAACTCCCCATCTAGCCTATGCCTGCTATCTTCTTGTGTTTCAGTCACCAGGCCTTGCCCTCCTTCCCCACAGAAGCCACCTGGCTGCTGCTCCATCCCTGTCCTACCCTGTCTCCTCTGGGGCTTCATATGGCCTTTCAGGAGTCCTCTGTGGAGGGGACTTTGGCAGCACGTGAGACTAGATGAGGCTTCTCCAGACCTCAGGCTTCCCAAGAGGCGGTGGGAAGGGCCAGGGAACACAGCCTCACCCCAGGTGGAGCAGATGCTGGGGATGAGCTTGGATCAGCGAGCACAGGGAGACAGGCAGCAGCTGTCACCCACATGACCCTCCCCTCTGAGGCAGTGACACAGTGACCCCTTGGCATGTCCAGGATCAGCTAGGATTGAAGCAGGAAGTTCCCAGTCTGCTTAGATTCTGCCACTTTCCCAGGCCTGCTGCTTGGGGGAGTCTGTTGCTTGGATTCTGCTGCTTGCTGGAGCAGAAAGTCCCTGCAGTGTGCTGCTCGTCCACAGTACAGCTGTGGCTACCTTGACCCCTTCCCAAGCAATAAAGAATGCTATGCTATGATGGATGGGAGACCAGGTTCCTCATACAACCTGTATAAAACCTGACGATTCCTGTAATTTGGGGCTCAGCCTTTTGGGACTGATCCCACTGAGCCCGCCCATGTCACAAGGGAATCTCTCTCCACCTCTCTGAGTGCCGACTGATTTCTCTGGGAAATTGCTGTACCAAGATGGCCACCCAACCTCCTTGGTTTGGTCTGAACCTGGGGCCAGTTCCATGATGCTTGTGCTTGTCCTCCCTTCCTCCCCCTCCCTGTTCCCATTCATCCTTCTGTCTGGCCTTCCACCCCTTGAGTGGTTAAGGTTCATCTCAGACCGTTTTTAGGGGATCCTGGGCTTAGCTCAACTCCTGTATTGTTTTAAGCATCATATTCGTTCCTGGGGGCACCCATCTAAGTAACCAGACAACACTGGGCCTAAGTCCTGTGCTTCTTAGTTCCGTATTTGTTGAAGCCGTGCCAGGAGGGAGGTTTTCTGGGGGAGCTTAGGTACAAAGATGCAAAGAAGTTATTCCTGAATTTGAGAGCCACCTTTAGGGCAGGCAGTGGGAAGCAGACATGTACCAGCTCTGTGTTCACCAAGAAAATAACATCGACTTTGCCCAGAGCTGCCAGGAGGGGATCCCGAGCGACCTGACCCTATGAAGTGGATCCTGAGAGGAGGAGAGGTCTTTCCAGAACATGAGGGGCTGGAGTCAGGTGGGAGGGACAAAGGGAGCGGGCACAGCGAGAGGGCAGGGAGGTCAGGGCGCAGCCGTGGCTCCTTAAAATCACTTGGACGGAATGAAACCAGGGAGGGCTTTTGGCTCAGAGCTGCAGAAAATTCTCACCTTGTACTGTAGACGGCAACTGTTTCTGAAGAACAGAGTGGGCAGGGTGTAGGGAGACAATGGAATGAAATGAAGACGGTGACGGAGGACCCTGGTACAAACCAATTTATTCATTCTCTGCTTCGCTCTGCAGCAGGACTTCAGTTACCCCGAGTGGGGATAGGGTCGTGAAGCCAGCAGGCCTAGCTGAGGCGGGACCTGTGGGGAAGCTGCTTGTCCTTAACACCTCAGCCACCTGGTGGCTCTGGCAAAGCAGCTACCTGTCCCACATCTGATTAGGCTGGGCCTCGATAGGGAGGAAATATCCTCAGGAATAATCATGAAAGGGCATGAAATATTTCATATGTGGACTCGAATTTGAACTGACTTAGTAACAATTTTATACCTCGCATCTCACACACTTTCCTATTTTTGAAATTTAAGAGGAAATAAGGACTCCAAGGCTTCCCAGGCAATGGTTGACGTGAAACATTCCAGGTGTTTCTCTGCATCTTACCCTCAGTGCTTCTTTCTCCTGGTTACAGGAGTACGTGCAGGTACAGACTATACCTGTACCGTAGTGAGTTCAGTGAGTTCAGACTCTTCCAGAATGCCAATAGACGTGTGTGACTGGGTCGGCCCGCGTCGGGGAACTTCTTTGACTCATCTTCCATCTTATTAGTGGACAGCACTGGGGATCTGAAGTTTTTACAGCATAAGTGAAGCTCAACAGAGATAACAGGTGCAATTTAAACTTGGAACAAAAAAATAGTTTAGGGAAACATGCATTTTCCCACTACCAGTGTCCAAATTACCTGTAATTATGATAGTAAAGCTGTCCAGTGGTTAGTTAGGTATATTATTGTTTTTCAATTCTTTAAGGTATTGACCATCAATATTGCCCCCAGCTAGGGGGGTTCATGCTAGGTCCTTCCTGCCCTGTTCCCTGGGACTTAGGAGCATGGATTCCAGAGCAAATGCACTAGCTCAGGTCCTGCTTTCTATATTTTGGTTTGTGTGATCTTTGGAAAGTTGTTCAAACTCACAAGGCATTAGTTCCTTGCTGAAAGATGCCATAACTACATCACTGAAGAATTACCAAAGTTCCATATATTGATGTGTAAAGTTATTAGTTGAGAGCCAAGCAGAATAGGCATTGAATAAACTTTAAATTCTAGCGCATCATGTTCACAAGGGTAAAGTGAGACCTGGATCAGACAGACAACCTTTCAAAACAGCCCTTTCAAAACCTTTCAAAACAGCTGATCGTAGATCTGAGGCATCCAGGATGGGGGGAGGAGGAGCGAGAACAAGGTGAGGGCAAACACAGGATGCTTTGGTGGTGGGAGAGCTAAGGGGACCGAGCTGACGGGAGAATCCTATACGTCAAAATACTAACAAGGATAATGTCATTGTTGCACACTGCTGCCCCAGTTGGTGAGGAGAACCCCCATCTCAGTTTGGCATCAGGCATTAATGGAAGGAAAACGAGGTGGTTACCTGCAATAGCCTCACACTCTGCCCCTGCTTGCTGCTGAAAAAAAGGGTGTTTCTATTACTCTTGTGACTCCACTTGAGAGTTGTTTGATAGAAATGTGATGCCAACCACTGATGCGTATCACACACGTGATTTTAAATTTCCAAAACAAAGGGTCAGACAGAATCAAATCGAAACAAATACTTGAAATCTGACAGTAAAATTAAGGCTACCAAGGGGTGAGGAGGAGGTTGAGAGCAAAGTGGGAAGGGGGCGCAAGAGACTGTGGTGGAGAACTCTGGGGGCCTTGGTGGTGGGTGTGGTGTGTACATCTGTGTGAGCCTGTATTTCTGAATAATGCAGTTGTATGAACCAGTGTTATGAAAAATAAACTGAAAAGCAATTTTCAGTAGCTACACTTAAAAAATAAAACACAAAATGTCGAAATTAATTTTAATAATATATTTAATCGAGTATCAAATATTATCATTTCAACATCTGATCAATACACAAATGATTAATGAAATATTTTACTTTTTTCTTACTTAGTCTTTGAGATCCAGTGTTTGTACACAGGAATGTATTTGAATTTGAGTTGGTCACCTTGCAAATTCTTCAATGGCTCATGTGACTGATGGCTCTGCCAGACAGTACAGGAGAGACAGTTACTCCTAGAGGAGCATTGATTGAGGAGTTTTTAATGGTGCTGTTGCTACATATAGATTTTAAGTAGACAAGTGCAATCAGAGATGTTTAGAGGATGTCCTGAATCTTGAAATGTTTGATAGTGTGTGTGTGTGTGTGTGTGTGTGTGTGTGTGAGTGAGTGTGAGAGAGAGAGAGAATCCAGTGATGTACAAAAGCTCTTTGTAAATGTCCAATGCAAGGGAACCAACACCAGTAGTGGTTTTTCCTAGGGAACAGTTTGGCTTCTATTGGTTAGATTTTGAGATTTGATTGCTTTGCCCTTTCTATTTCACCTGCCAGGAAGCTCATAGTTACGTTGAGAATTCTAATATAGTGGTTACCGTCAGTCTAATGTCTTACTGGGCTCTTGTTTTATGTTCTAACTGATTTTATCTAACTATTTTTAACACAACCATGTATTATTATTTACTGAAAATTATTTGATAATGAATATATATAAAGGAGTGGGTATATACAAGATCCTGAAAAGTAACCATGGTACCTGCTTCAAACAATTGGGCTAAAAGAATTACAAATATATGTGTGATATAACTTAGAATTTAGTGTTCTTATAACAGTAATTCAACTTCAAACTATAGATTCAGAAATTATCAGAGCCTGGAGGGATTGAGAGATGATCTTATCTGACTCTCTGGGATCTCAGAAGTTAAGCAACACTTTTAAAAGCTGCATGATGGTTAATGCAAAGTGGCTGTTAGGCAGGTCTTCCTTCCAGTACAAACTGCTTCTAAGTCTGTTTCAATAAGATTCTGATGAGCTAATCTGAATCAGCTCTTCTTCATGGGTGGGCTAGAGCATCTTGACTGTGGTAGTTTAAATCTTGACATTTGTTGGCACATTGGACATGGGATAATACAGATTTATCTCTCACTTGCCAGGGCAAACCATGCTAGATCTAATCAATCTATCCCGTGAAGGCGACTACACTATCTAACCCTGATAATGGGGCTATTATTCATGTGAGCTGACACTCCAGTATGGATACAGACTTGTTATCAACTACACTCGACAAAATTATACAACAATCTCATTGTTGAAATATTTAACAATTTGGCATTGGTTTGGGCGAAAAGCAAACACTTTCATATCTCATTATCTCATATACTTTTCTCAAGCCTTTTTGAGAATAGCTTGCTAATACATATTTGAAGTATTAAAAATGGATCTATCTGTTAGATCAAAAACAGTTTCTAGACTAAAAGCTTGTAAGTATTTATTCTAATTCAGTCAGATTAGTCTCTGCTTACAACGTGTGCATGGCATTAAGTACAGTGTAGTCCCATTTCCGAAATTCTGTGACCAGGGACGTAAAACAGATTCAATTATTCCCATTTTACTGATTAAGAAGCCCAGAGTTGAACAACTTTAGGTGACTGTCTTATAAGACAGTGAGTAACCTGTGTGACCTGTAGTCAACTTACGTGTGTCCCTGATTGGTAGGACTGTGGATACTGAGGTGAGTTTCCCATAAATTTTCCCCGTTGCAAGGTATTCTATGGACGATTCCAAGTGACATCTACAGGACATCTGAGTACATCAATGTAATGAAAGCCAATACCAACGTTTATTCTTTGGAACAACAGAATAAATTTTTAACTGAAAAAAACCAAAGAACCAACCTATTGTTTTACCTATTTTAATTTTTATAACAACCTTATGACAAAGGAATATTCCCTTCATTTGAAAGGGGGGACAACACTGTGACTTAAAGAGGAGCAGAACTGGGATTTGAAGGGTCATGTTAATTGTATGATTCTCTGCGCCTTCATTCCATGACCATAATTTCCCTCCATGATAATTCACCTTTGTGAGCTATTTAAAAGTGACTATTTTCATAGTGATTTTTGGGATATTTCTAATATTGACTTGGGTAAAGGCATTGATTTGCATGCAATGATATAAAGTAAAACCCAATTTGCAGGCCAAGTGTTTGGAGCAACCCATGCTGAACCTGTTCGCCACAGAAGGACTTTTAGCGCCCTCTGTCATGTTCAAAGGGCCTCATTCTGAAAAAACAAAAGGTGACAAATTCTATTTCCCACATCACAAGCTCCTCCTCTTAGACTGTTTCCCAAATTACTCTCACAGTTCCCTTTGTGATTAGTTCCTAATTTATAGAGCTGATCATACTCATTGACAATTTCATGCATAATCACTGCTATTCTTAGATACATTCTTGTACCTACACATGTATAAGTAGCACAATTATTTTATAAGGATAAATTACTTCCAATAAAAATCCTACAATGTGGGATTTCTGGATGAAATTGTCTTAAAATGTATGCCAAATTGCGTTCCAGCTGTATTCCAACTTACGCTTCTGTCAGCAGAAGACGAGGGTGCTGGTTTCCTCACATTTAGGCCAACACTAAAAAGAGAAAAACTATCTCGCTATGGTTTTAGTTTGAATTTCTATCTAAGTAGTGAGGATGAGTATTTTTTCTTAAATATTTATAATCTTTTGAATTTTTATTTTATATTGAGGTATAACTGGCGTATTAATTCCAGGTATATATAATATAATGATTTGCTGTTGTTATAGCTTGCAAAATGATTACTATAATAAAGCAAGCTAACATCCATCTCCACATATATTTACAAAACTTTTCTTGTGATAAGTCCTTTTAAGATCTATTGTCTTAGCAACTTTCAAATAGGCAGTACAGTATTATTAACTACACCAACCATGCTGTAATGATGTCCCTATGGTTTATTTATTTGCAACTAAAAGTTTGCACCTTTTGACATCCATGTAGAAATCCACTTTGAATAGGCCTATGGAATTTGTTAAGTTCCCTAAAGAAGAAAAAAAGTGAGCTTGACCCAGAGGCCTCTTTTACCAACAGGACTCTCGCCCTTACTTAATGCTTCTTTCTTCTCACATGTCTGCTTCTCATGTCTTTTGACTTCTGCTTTACTTCTCTGAGATTACAGAGAAGCTGCTTTATCCTCCTCTGCTGCCCCCATTAATCTCTTTCTGTTCTAGTTTGAAAAATTTTGGAAAATGCCTATGATTAATTGGAACAGTTTGGATTAATAGCCAATCATAATAGCCAATATTCATTGTCTCAGGAATCCCTAGAAGTACCTCAGATTCTAAGTTGTAGCAGGAGAAGATTGTTGGATAGTGGAGACATTTTGCTGGTTACTAGATTCTAGGTAGCTGCATCAAATATAGTCATTTAAATTAGGCAAATAAAGGACACTGGGAATTTTCCAGGGTCAGAAGTGAACATTCTAAGTCTAGCTGTAAAGTTTGATTAAAACTGGAAGCAGTATTAGGTATAGAAAACCAAAACAGAAAGGAATACACAAACAAACAGAATCCAGGTGTCCAGCATAGAAAGTGGCTTTTAAAAAATGGACATTTTTGTTTGCATAAGTATTTAGCTGCATGGACAGTTCAAATTAGAACTAAAAGAATGAAAAGTTTCAAGCGGAAAACTAAGATTGAAATATTTATTTTGCCCTTTATTGTTTTTGGGATTTTCAGTAAATTACTTAACATGTATGAGTCTCCATTAACTTGAATTCAAAATGGAAGCAGTAATTCCTGCCTCATCTATGATATTTTGCACCAGATAAATGCTACATGAACAAGTTACAAGCATTAATAGTCTTGTCACAGTGTCTTGTGAACTGACAAGAACCCTCACTATACAGGATTAATCTCAGCTGCAGTAATCATCTGAATCATTTGAAAATACAATGATGTGGATTAAGGGCTCTGAATTTATTTATTTAATATGAAGCAGCTTTCACCTACTTTAGCCTGGCAAGAAAAGCAGGGCACATTAATGTCCTGTGAAAGGACGAGGGACACCTTATCAGTGTCTTCCAATATTCAGTTTTCTTTTCTTCCTGGGTTTGGGGGACCAGAGGCTTTTCTTACTGTTGGAAAAGTTCTTGGGACAAGAGCTGCCCCATGAAATGAAAAGGGGAAAGTCTTGTATGACTCCGAGGTTGAGAGTCTGAGCACCTTGCACAATTTGCAGGTTGCTTTTACTTGTCTTCTTAGTGGGATTCTTGGAAGAGGGTTTTGGGTCTTCTAGGCTTAAATAGCTGCTTAGGCCACTATACCGTTCAGCCTCTTCCAGTGCAAAGCCCATTTGACCTAAACTTAAAGGGTGCAAACACCTACCCTGTGAGGTTCCTCTCAAGTTGAACAAGAGCAGGAAGGTTAATCCCCTCCACAATGAGTTTAGTCAGGAGGCATGACCCGGAACACCTGGGAAGCTGTCCACGGAGAGGTCCCTTTGCCTCCCAGAGACCGTTGAGCCAAATGCCTTGTCAATAAGACGGGCAACTCGAGTGGGGATGGGAAGCTAACTTTCGATCTTCAAACACAGGCCATGAAACTAATCTGGATCCCCAGACTCACTTCCCCCCAAAGCCTAGATTACCTGAGCATACATTTGCTTCCTTCGAACTTCTTTCTCTTTGTTCTCCTGCCCCGAGTAATGGACTCTGTAACATCATTCAGTCAATAAAAAGGCCAAGTTTTGCCTTACTGCAGCATCCTGCCCTAACAGCTCCTTTTTCTTTGACAGTGTGGTGGTGTCTGAAGCAACAGAGGGTCATGTTGAGATTCCAGAACCCAGAAGACTTGCCTTAACCCGGATGAAATATGCAAGCCTGAGAGGTAAATGTTCATCATGTGAAGTTGTAGAGATTTTCTTACAGCAGCAGCACAATCTAGGCTGGATAATACAACATTAAGCTCAGTCCCCTGGCACCTGTATAGTATCCCTCTAGGGATACGAGGCACCTTCCCTCCTGCAGACACCCAGCCAGCAGCCCCTAGTAAATTCCTCTCCACCCAGGACCATCATGTACGTATGTATGGCTCCCTGGGTGAAAGGGTGGTTTTTACAACTCTACACCATTCTCTGGGGTGTAATCTTTCAGAGATCCTGACTTCTGGTGCCTCAGTCTGAACTTTTCACCTTTGCAGCTCAAAGCCCTAGAATCTGCCTAAGCACAAATGTTAAACCTTATTTTTTATTATTTTCTGAAAGATTTATTTATTTGTGCATACAGCACTGGGGTACAGGCCAGAGGCTCAGGTGCGGCGAAAGACTTCACCAGAGACAGAGTGGGGAGCAGAACAGGCAGATGGACGAAGTACACTGCTGAGGGGAGCAGCGGGCGGGTCAGGAGAGGTCTGCCACGCCATGTGGTCACCTCCGGGGCAGGGGGGAATCGAACTCATGCGGAAGTGGTTTTAGCTTCTTAGTGCTGTGCTTTAACCCTCTGCGCCACCAGGGAGGGCCCTGTTAAACCTTATTAATGGAGGTTTACCACTTTAGAAATCCCCTTCTTTGTTTTCTTGAAAGCTCAGCTCTATACTTAAAGGAGTATTTTTGTATGTTTCCTCCAGTGCTTTTAGGCATTTTGGAACAGTCAGGGTGCTTTTTGTCTCTTTGGTATTACCTGTGTGCCTGCCCCCTGCGGGGTGTTAGTCGTGGACTTTGTTTATGCTCCTCCTTTTGTCTGTTAGTCTGTCGTCTGTCTGTCCACCTACCTCCTTATCTTTTTGCATTCCTCTGTCTTTCTATTATTCTCAGCCTCTCCCCAGCCTCTCCTGCTTGTATTTTTTTCCTCTGTCGCCTTTATTTTCTCACTTTTTATAATCTTATTGTACATGTTTGTCATTTTGTTCCCAGAGTCTAGTTTAGTTCTTGACACAGTGTAAGAATGCATTGAGTATCTATTGAAGAAAAGAATATGTTGTATCCTGTTTGTAAAAGGCAATTCCCTGCTTTGAATCTAAGCCAAAAGTGTAGAACCTGTTAGAAGACAGACTTACTACCTTCCACCACTATTACTCCTACCTTACTACTGACTAAATGTCAGTTGCTTAGGTGTGCTTAACACTTATTCTCAGACAGGAATATATGAATTCATAAAACCCTCATCATCTACTTAGAGGGCAGATCCTCCCATTGATGCCCTCTTACCAATGATGAAATTCAATGGCTTGTTTTAATGAGTAGTTAAATAACTTGTTTTAGGTCAGTGGCTCTCAAGTGGGAGTAACTTTGCTTCCTCTCCGGGGATGTTTAACATTGGAGATATTTCTGCTTTTTCCAAACAAGGATAGCAGATGCTTCTGCATCTCCTGGTAGAGACTAGAGATTTTGCTAAGCCGCCTATAATGTGGAGGGCAGACATTTACCATCAGGAATAGCCAGTCTCAAATGTCAGCAGTGTGAAGGGTGAGAAACATTTGGGCTAAATAGATATACAAGTTTTCCTTACATTACTCTTAACTTCATGTGCATTTTGTTTTGCATATTCCATTTTGAGGTGTAGGAAGTAAGTGGGGTTTAAATCTAAAATGCCAGCCAGATACCCCTTCCCTATCAACCCCCCAGACATCAGGTGGAGTCCAGAAAGCTCAGCCTCCTGCTGTCACGCTGGCTGTGAACGCCACCCCCTGTCCAAGCCTGTTCTCACTGCTCCTTACGGGCGAGCTGTGTTAACTTCTGTTGATTGCAGTTTTTGATATAGTTGGGCCTGTCAAGCTTCTTAACTGTGAAGGATGTGAAGTGGGGAAATCTTCTATTGCTTCAATAATAACCAAAACTCACATGCACTAACCCGGCAGTTTCTGGGCACTTAGGGTTGCTGCTAGAGTTTTTGCTTTGTTTTGTTTTGTTTTGTTTTCAAGAAAGCAAGACTCCTGAATTTAAATGCAGAAGTGGGACTTTGTGCAAATCATGTAACTGTCCAATTCCAGCTTCCTCACCTGGAAATGGGGATAATTTGCTACCTCCCACAGTGACTGTAGGCATGATGCATTAATGCCATAGAAGGGATCAGGACAACTTGAAGATAGGGTTACTCCTTGATGTTGCTGACTTTGATACTATAATTTAATACTCACTATAATTCAGAGGGCACCACTGGTATGTTACTCCCTCTTTCACCACAGACATGGAGGTTATATTGGTGAGCGGGGAGGTGGTGCAGCGAGGGTAGGAATCTGTCTGTGGAGTAGGACTCTGAGCTGACACTGGGTTGAACTGTGTCTCGTCCAAGTTCATGGAACCTTGCTTGAGACAATCCAAATGTCCAGGATGGATAAGGAAAGCATGACGTATATGTGCAATTGAACACAGTTCAGCCTTATACAAGAGAACAGCTCTGCAACATGTGATAAATAGATGAACACTGAGAACCTTATTATTAAGTGTAATACGCCAGTTACTGAAAGATAATTACTGTATGATTCCCTTGCAAGAGCTATTTAAAATAGTCAAGTACCTCAGGCTGCATAGAACTAGAAAGAGGAAATGTTGCAGGGGATATCAATAGAATAAGATGTGTGGTGTCTGTGTAATGGGCATATATTTTAGTTGAACAAGATAAACAAGCTCTAGAGATCAATTGTACCATATCGGACTACAATGAATAACAGTGTACTTAAAATTTATTTGTGGAGTAAATATGATATATTAAATGTTCTTACTACAATGAAATAAAATTAATAAAGACACAGACCCTTGCACAGGACCTCGTTTGGGATTTGCAGGTACCAGCTAAGATGAGGCCATATAGGACTGGAGACCAGGGTCGACTCTCACTCTGGCATCACTTGTTTGTCCTCATCAGAACAGAAACAGGTTTGCACGGGGGAAGACATGGAAACATGCAAGCAGATATTGGGCAAAGCATAGACAGCCAGAGGATTCCAGGAAGGCTGGCAAGTTAGGATGCTTTCTTTCCCAGAGCCATAGAGGAAGTGGCGTCCCACAAACCCCTCTTGGGGACTTCTAACGTGAAGTTGTGAGAAATTAAGCATCTGTTGTTTTAAGCCACCCAGTTTGGGGGATAGCCGTGCTGGGAACCTCATCCAGACACTGCATGACAGCTGGCCGGGCACCAGCCCCACCACGCTGAGGAGCTCATGTTTGGGTTGGGGGTAGAGGGTGTAAGATTCTCTGTAGAACCTTTCCTGCGCCTGACTGGCAAGGTTATTTTTAACTTTAGCTTGTGAAGCTCATAATGAGGGATTTTCTCACTTTTCAGTAGGAGTCAGACTTTACACCCCAGCATGAAGGTTTTAAAAATGGCAGAACTGCAGTCAGGGCTTGTGAAGCTACCCAGAGGGTAAAGCAGCCTATGCCTTTGTGATTGTCATCTCCAGGCTGAGCCCCAACTCCTCATCACCACGGACAAGACCAAGCATCATTGTGCCATGCGCTGGCCGAAACACTCTAAGAGCTTCCCCGCATTAACCTCACCACACACACAGTCTGGGGTAGTTCCTATCACCTCCATTTTGCAAATGTCATACAACCCCTAGGGTCAGCGGCCATTTTGCTGGGGGAAGCACAGCTGGGCAGCAGCCTCTGTCTCTGCCCTAATTGCCAGTCTTGATGGACAGGAGCTCTGAGACAAGCTAGAAACTGACAAACCTTATTTGCTCCTAGTTTCTCCATCCCATGTGGTGTGGATGAGTGTCTCGCCATCTACCTTGAAACCTACATGTTCTGCATGGCAGGAACTCAGTAAAATCAAATTGTTATCCTTGGTTTAAGAAGCTACGGAAGGAAAAAAGGGAAGGAAAGAACAAGAATCAGGTTAGTTGGGAACCAGAAGCTGAAAGTCCCATTTGTGTAACCCACTAAAACAGTAATATATTGAGATGATGTCAGAGAGTGTTTTCATCCTTGATATAGGCAAAATTTTCATAGATCAAGTTTAACAAAATGCAAGACTTTAAAACAAGGGGAAATAAATGCACAGTCCTGGTGTATAGATATTTTCACACTGATTCTGACTGCAGCCTGCAAGGTAGAACAGTAAACATCCCTACTGTATGGGTTGTGTAATTGGAGGTTGGAGATGACAGGTGAGCTCTTTGAGGTCACATGAGCTCATGCTCTGGTTCTGAATGACACTTGTAACGTCACAGAACGTTTCAACCCATTCAAAGAATTTAACAAAGACTGATCCATAAATCACTTGCTGAGTGTAAGTTCCTATTGATTATGTCCAGCACCAGAATGGACCTGTGTCATGTTTACCCCCCGCCCTGCTCTGGGTCTGGGAGTTCTAGATGCCCTGGAATTACACCCAACGAAATCGCAGCCTAACTCAGGAATCTTTGCATCTACTGATGCTGACTCTCATCTTCCCCCTCCTACCCTAATGCGCTCAACAGCTGAGCGCATTCCCTCAGCCGGTGCCCTTCTGCCAGGTGTGTCTGTGGGCAGTGGGAGACGTCGGTCAGCAGGCCAGCACGTGACAGGGTGGCCGGCATGGAGACACTGTTCTAAGGTGACTTTTGTTTATTTTGTGAGCTGCTGGGGGACTGGGCTTCATGCCTTTCCTGGGCCTTTGTTTCTTTTCGGCAACATGGGGACATTGACTCCCTTACAACTTTTAGACGAATGTACTTGCATGAATTTTTAAAGTTTCAGCTAGTTTTCCTTCCTGCTTTGGAGCCTGTCTTAATTGGATCCTTGCATCTATTAACTCCCGAAGCCTCCATTTCCTTAATTGTTTGAAGATGTGAGAGTGCTCACTTTCACACCCAGGTGAAGGCACCTGGGACTCATGCAGCAAGGGAGCATGGCCCTCAGTTCCAGCCTGGACCCTGCAGGTAGTCTCGCCACACGCTCATGCTTTTCCACCAAACTTTCTCCACACAATCGTGTTGACATGACTTGGATTCCACCTCTGTCCAGCCTGAAACTCTTGGAGTGAAGATCAGTTGATGGGCAGAAGCAAACACTGCATTCTCTAGAGACAAGAGCTGGTACCTGGCATTGTCTGCTGGGTGCCTTGAGTGAGGCTTGATCCTGCCTGAACCTGCTCCACTCCTTAGCACAGAACTCATGGTGAGCACCTTCCTCAGGGTGGTCAGGTGGAGAGGGAAGAGTATGGTCTTCTGTGCTGGGGCAGGTAAGTTTAGAAATAATTAATTTTGGCTCTTGGGCCTTCCTGGTGGTTTAGGTGTTAAGTCTCAGTGCTGACACCTCAAAGGTCTGAGTTCAATCCCTGGCCAGGGAGCTGACCCACATGGCGCAGCAGACCTCTCCTGTCTCCCGCTGCTCCCCTCAGCAGTGTGTTTCAGCACATTTGCCTGTTCTGTTCCCCACTCTGTCTCTGGTGAATACTCTCACCCTGCACCCCACTTCTATGCAAAAATAAATAACTAAAATCTTTTTTTAAAAAAGAAATAATTTTGGCTCTTGCTGGCGTAGCCCTTGGGAATGTGTCATTTCTCCAAGTCTGCTGCTTCCTGTGGATAATGGGGACAGCAACTTCCTCTCAGGGTGCTTGTGCTCCCACAGTATCTGGCTGCTGGTCTGCAGAGGCTGTGATCAGTCTGTGTCGTCACTGCGTCTTCCCTAGATGCCCCGGCCCCATGCCTTTCTGGGTTGGACACAGGCAGTGCACACACCTGTCACACTTGCTGCTGTGACCCCCAACACCCAGTGCGGAACCTGAAACAGAGTAGTAGCATATTGCTAGTTCTGAGTGGCCAGTTAGGCTGCCTAGGAGTTGGGATCCTATCTTATTAACCCCTGTGCTCCCGGTTCCTGCCACACATAAGTGTTATCTTCTCTCTCCCAGCTCTTGCCCAGTGTTGGGGCTCTCCTGTGCTTTTCTAGGAGATAGCAAATGAGAATAAGCGTGGCTCAGGAGGGATGAGACTTAGGGCACAGATCATATCGGAGGGGCTGTTTCAGGTAATGATGATGATGATGATGATGATGTGTGTGTGTGTGTGTGTGTGTGCTTGTTTTCTGTTAACTATGAACCACATTTCCCTGGATATAGCTAACAGTAGTTAGCTGATGGTTTCTGTAGGTCAGGTCCAGCTTAGCCGTATGTTCTCAGACCCTCAAGGTGTCAGCAGGACTACATTTTCTATCTGAGGCTCAACAGAGGAGGTCTCTGCTTCCATCTCATTTGGCTGTGACTGGCTTCAGCATCTTGTGGACTGTAGCCCTGAGGACCCCAGCTTCTTGCTGGCAGTTGACCAGAGTCCACTTTCCACCTCACTCTGGATATGGCCTGTTTCCTGCTTGAACTCTTCTCCATGCCCAGGAGGCTGACTTCTGTGGCTCGCATCAACTTTGCACTTTCCTTCATCTTCTGGTTCAGTGGGATTCATGGGAGACATTGGCAGGATATGCAGAGGAGGAGACTGGCGGTGTTATCCTGATTTCCTGGGTCCTTCCCACCAGGGCTTGAATGCTGTATTTTCCTAAGCAATGATTAAAGCATTTCTTTTTTTTTCTCAGCTGCTGCCTCCAGCCCCAGCTCCTGTCTCTGAGTCCTGGTGGCAGGTTCTTTCCTTGCCACTCGGGCAGCAGATGGTAATGGCTCTCCCAGTTGCCCAGTTTGGTAGACTAAGACAGCACAGATTTATTGTTCTATAGTTCCGGAGGTCACATATCTGAAAGACGTGTCACAGAGGGCAAACACCAAGATGTGGTTGGGCCATGTTCCTGGGCTCGAGGGGTGTGTGCATTTCCTTGCGTCCTCAGCTTCCAGAGGCTTCCTGTATTCCTTGGCTAGTGGCCCTCTTCCATCTTCAAAACCTCCAACTCAGCTGAGTCTTTCTCCTGTTGAGACACTCTGACCCTCCCTCTCCTCTACTGAAGAGGACCCTTGGACTGACCTTGGGTCCACCTGGATAATCTAAGATGCTCTCCCTGCCTCAAGGACAGCTGATCAGCATCCTTAATGCCATCTGTAACCTTCCTTCTCCTTGCCAATTTCCATAGAACAGTCACAGATTCCAAAGGTAGGACATTCATATCACCTGTCATGACCTAGATTTCAAACAGCTCTTATTTTAAAATGTCCAACAAAGGGAACATGGACATAACAATAAGCTCAGCCTTGTCTTGCTTCTTTTAAATCCTTACCTTTTCATGGTGAGGAGGGTAAGCACCTAACTAACTTGCTTACCTCTTAGTGGAGTTATCTTATGTGCTGTGTTCAAAGAACACTACTGACTTTAACAGTTCTGTTCACAAGTAGGCTATATTATACATGAACTTCATTTCAGACAATGAAGGAGTCATTAGATTTGTATGTAAGAACGGGAGTGGTGGACCCCATAAGACCGAGAGCTGCCCCAGCAGATACAGCTTGGATTCTCAGGGTTCCTGTGCCTAGGACTGGCACTTAGCTGGAGCTCAGTGAATATTGGGGGGAGGTAAGGAATGGGTGACTACATGACCTGCCCTCAACGTTACTATAGTGTGTTTGAATGACAACTCTTTAAATAGATGTCAACCTCTACAGCCTCCACGCCATTGACTTCTGAGATTGGGGACAATCTATGCAATGTTCTGGTCCCTGAGAATAAGGCAAACTTGATGCCAAGAACACTTCTTGCAGGTGGCTTTTTTGGGGGAGATGAAAATGTTTCTTGTTTGCTCAGTATGAATCCCCTAGAAAAACATTGACTTGAGTGAACTCAGGAACAGAGCCCTGAGGGGATATAAATAGAACAAGCAAAACTTTCCCAGCATTGTTTGAGGATACCTGTGCCAGGGACCTCGGTTTCTCTGATTCTTAGTGCTCTGCCTGGCTGTTTCGTCAGCTGCTCCTTTATTCTGCTCTGAGAACTACTTCTCTCCCTACATGTCCCACCAGCCCATTGTCCTCTTGGACTCTTCTTCCTCTGCCATATTGTTGTGTGTCGCCAGGAAGTTAACACCAGCTGGAAGATGTGCAAGAAGCACTTGTAGGCAAAGCTGTAACCTGGGAGTAACCTCAGAGCCCAGGCTTTTCACTTCATTGACAAAGAAATAGCAACTCACAGGGCTGTGATGCCTTCTTTCCGGTTGCACAGCTGGTTAATGTCAGAACTGGACTGTGAAAGCTTCACTGAGGATTCTCAGGTAATACATACAATTTTGTACTTGGGAGTGAGGGAGATACAGAAAAAAATTATGTGAAATCCTAAGAATATGGCTTCTTTGATGAATAAAACTTCACGATATATATGTACATACACAGATAATGCATGCTTAATTTAATAACTTAAACTACCATGTGCCATTAAAAGGCACCACTTGAATCTGGAGGAAATTTGCATAAAATATACATATTTAAGTAAGACTAGGAAACAGAATAATGAAGAAAGGAGAACTTAATGTGCTGAGAAATTTACATACTGAAACAAGAGTCTTTGAATGGAACATACAAATATATGTAAATTGGCCTGCCTATTTAAAAAAAAGATATGCAAATATATGTCCACAGAAATCTGCTACTCTTCATGTTGAAGGAGAATAACAAGATGCTTAATTTTCATTCAGATGATTTTTCTTTCCAAAATGTCCCCTGAGGAAACTCTAGGACCATATTATGGCATGCCCAGTGTTTCAGTCATCCATTTACCCAAGCGTCCATGTCACTTCAAGCCAAGCATTGGACAGGAAGCTGGAGCTAAAGAGATGAGTCAGACGCAGAAGGAATTAGACCTTCAGAAGCTCAGATTCCAATGAGAGAGGAAATGTGGGTGGACTCCCCAGTGCTCATTGGGACACACTCATCATAGGCACGCGTCTTTCAATTCGGTTGCAGTAGAGGGTCTGTGGCGCCCGGGCCACGGGCTGCCTGCTGGTGCACCTCCTGGCTCCCTGGTGTATGGAGGTGAACATGGGGAAGTGGGGCGCCTTCCACTCGTCCTCACAGCACCCTGTGCCCTGCTGTGTCAGAGCCTCCATTTAATCTTTGGTTTCCCTTCTCTTTCTAACTCCTCACTTTGGCGTTATGACCTTCAAGCGTCTCTTGATTGTCTTCAGTTTTACCCAAATTCTCATTGAGGAAGGCCTGGTTTGTGCAGCTCTGTCTGAGATTATCCCTGTGTGTCCACACTGAATTTAACACGAACTGGGTCACAGGGAAAAAAAACTCAAGGAACAAGAGGAGAAAGGAATCTGCTCTTCTTTTCAAAAGCATGTATTTTGAGGGGCACACATTAAAATTCACCTCCTCCTTTCTTAGTTGTCAGATCATGGATAAGTCACAGTCACTTTGGAACAACAAGAGGTAATACCTCCCTGGAAAGGCTGTGAGGAGGCGTGAATATGGTCACATGGTAAAGTCTTATCCATCCTGGCAACTTCCAGGCTTCCAGGTTACTTCCAGAAATAACTGACCACTTGATAATCCTACCTGAACTTCTAGGATATTTTAAATTTGATTGAGTCAATTTTATTTTTAAAAATTGTTAAAATCCCGGCCCTCCCTGCTGGCGCAGCGGGTTAAAGCACAGCACTGAGAAGCTTGAGCCACTTCCGCATGAGTTCGATTCCCGCCTGCCCCGGAGGTGACCACATGGCGCGGCAGACCTCTCCTGACCCGCCCGCTGCTCCCCTCAGCAGTGTACTTTGTCGATCTGCCTGTTCTGCTCCCCGCTCTGTCTCTGGTGAATCCTCTCACCCTCCGCATCTCTGGCCTGTACCCCAGTTCTGTATGAATAAATAAATAAATCTTTTTAAAAAATTGTTAAAATCCCTTTTATGTATTAATTCTCTTGTTCAGAATTCTGTTTTTTAAATTTTTATTTATTCATTTATTTTAAAGATTTATTATGCATACAAGAACTGGGGTACAGGCCAGGGGTGTGAGGAGTGACAGATTTCACCAAAGACAGAATGGAGAGCAGAATAGGCAGATGTATTGAAATAGAGTGCTGAGGGGAGCAGTGGGCGATACAGGAGAGGTCTGCTGCACCATGTGGGTCACCCCCTGGTTGGGGATCAAACTTGTGCTGCAGAGGCTGTGGCCAGCTTCCTGGTGCTGTGCTTTAACCTGCTGCACCACCAGGTTAATCTCTAAATATGTCTAAACTATACTTTTGATCCCACCCTCTGAGCCCCTCTCCCCCACACAGCTGTTCTGCACATGCTCCTACCGTTATTAGCCAGTGACCACTCCTGTGGCTCAGGCACCCCAGGAAGAGTCACCAGTGACTACCGTCTTCCTTTAACACCCCCTTGAGAAGGCCTCGTATCCATTGTCGCTTTATGCGATGAGAATCCGACATTCTTACGGCCTCCCCTGCCTTGCTGTGGCCTCGCCAGCCCAGGCTCTGAGCTCAGCTGTGGCAGTCACCTCTGCACTATTGTCCCCACTTCTTTGTGTTCACCTCTCTGCAGCAGAGAAGCCAACGTGACCCTGAAAGTGTCTAGTCAGACCAGGGCACTTGTCACAGCCGACGTGACTCTCCATTTCACCCCGGGCAGCAGCCAGAGCCTGTGATGACTGGCAGGCCCTGCGGGCCCGGCCTACGTGCTTGTCCTGGCCGTGACAGGTCCCCGTTCAGTTCAGCCTGGGACGCATCCCTGTCGCCTCTGATGCTGCAGAGGCGTCTCTGTGGCTGGGAGCCAGTGGTTGCTCTTGGCTGGGTTTTTCTCCCTCCTTGGGTCAAAGCCATGTTTCCTCACGCCAGACACCAGGTCCCATCGCATTTCTTGAACACGGCTATTGTGCTTCTCCCCAGGAACAGGCTCATCCTCTTCCCTGTTTCTTCTCTATGGCAACCACTGTGTCACTCACCGCCAAGTTTCACAGTTTTCTTTGTTGAAGGGATTTTCTCTGCCTGCGTGTGAGAAGTTTCTTCCTTCCTGGTCACAGGGTTGTGGCTTCTCTGCCTTGTCTGGGCTGGCTCTGCTCTCTGTTCTTGATGCTTGATCTTGGAAAGGGTGATGAGGGAGAGAGGATGGACCACGGGCCTCCCCCAACAATGCAGTCCCTGGGACAGTGGACCGAGCACCTTCCTACTTGGTGAGTTTTTCTTTCTAGTGTGACGGGTCCTGTTTGTGGTGGTGACAGGCTTATTAGCCTTTTCGAGCCAGTGCACTTCCAGCCACGTGGGCTGTGCACTTGGAGTTTCTCATGGCTTCTCTCAGCTCTGGTGGATTAGGACCAATAATGTGTATCATCCAAACCCAGGCGCCTTTGGAGTGGGAAGTGGGGACTTTGAATAAGCATATGAGAATATAAGCACACACTCACTCTGCTCTGGGCCTGTGAGAAATGTGCAATGTACTGATGGTACATTGACCACTGTGATTCCAGCACCAGTGCTAATATCATCCCAGCTGTCACGGCTGTAGTCAAATCGTGATGAAAATGCTGTTACCATTATGTGACTGTGAATATAAAAAGTAGATGTTAAAGATACTTAATACCGTTAAATGTCGTGTAAATGGTCTTTGTTTAATTAAAACCTGAGGAGGGGGAGAGCAGGTATCCTTTGACAGTTAGGTTACCTGTTCACTCAGGGATGAGCTTTTTTTTTTTTTTTAAGATTTATTTATTTATTCATACAGAACTGGGGTGCAGGCCAGAGATGCGGAAGGTGAGAGGATTCACCAGACACAGAGCAGGGAGCAGAACAGGCAGACTGACGAAGTACACTGCTGAGGCAGGTCAGGAGAGGTCTGCTGCGCCATGTGGTCACCTCCGGGGCAGGCGGGGATCGAACTCATGCGGAAGTGGCTTTAGCTTCTTTGTGCTGTGCTTTAACCGGCTGCGCCACCAGGGAGGGCCCCAGGAATGAGCTTTTTGAAGGCAGGCAGGGCTTTGTCTTGTTCTATTGGGTGCTCTCAGTGCCCCCTGGAACTGCTGGCACCTGCTGGGCGCACGTCATGATGGCTAGCTGCGGATGTCGTTAGAATAAAGCTCAGAAGGAATGGTGGGCATGACAGGTGTTTTCTTTTTCCTGGGGAGATAGGTAGGAGGTACGGGTAGAATCAGGCCTGAGGGTCTGGATAAGTTATGGCTGTCAGAGCCCAGAATGGTGCCTGTAAGCCTGTCTGCTTCTGTTGTGTTTGCACTGCAGGCTTCTGTCCCAACGCTTGTGCTTCGGGGGTGCTCAGTAAATGTCACTGAGCGAAGCAGTGCCCATAGTTATGGTCCATATGCTCGAAGAAGAATGTGGGCTTTCCTAGAACGTCATCAAGTGGTTATGGATGTTTGGCCAAGAGAACAAGTACCTGGAGAGGGGTGGCAGAGGTCACCGACAACATCGGCTTCGTGCGGCCTCGTGCGCTGCTGCTCATCCTCGTCTGCAGGGCTGCCTGAGTCTCTCACCCTCCCCAACCACATGTCTGATGGCCAAGGGGGCCGATCCACCTGCTTTCTACCAAATGATTTTTGAATTCAGCTATTTCTTTCCTAATTTAGTCTTCCATGACATTTCAATGAAAGGAATCTTTCGAAAATATTGTACACCAGACACATAAAGCTATTCCCTGGTCATAATGTCTTCCTTGTATAAGGCAAGAGTAGAAGCCATAGGCTACTAATCAAGAGCTTCCTTGCCAGTGTCCCGTGGATAACAGATGAGAAGAGGCAATGTACAATTTTTCTCCACCTAAAGACTCCCAATGCACTTTACAGACTCTGGAAGTCCTTTGCCAAAAAAAAAAAACAAAAAAAAAACTGTTAAACTTTGTGAAATACAGAAACCTCTGCATTAGTTTTCTCCTTTCTCACTTAACAACTTGCAGCTCAAGAGATTAGTCTAACACACCTTGAGAAAAGCTGGGTTGGAAAAAATTCCAACATTCTTTTCTGTTTTAAAACCCTACTGATCTATTTCAAGAGAATAGCCAGTGGCCTACCCAGAGAATCCTGAGTAAATGCTATTGGTTTCTAAATCATATTTGAGGGATTTTTGCGATTATTAGTATTTTTTACCATGGAGCTCCTGTTGCTAACGTTAGAGGAGCACGCACTGTCAGGAAACATAAACCGTCCTCCTGTAGAGCAGCAGCCTCCAAGAAGCTGCCCACATGCTGGCTCATGTGGGAATCTCTCAGGCCGAGGGAGAGGTCTGTGATAGGGGCCAGCCTCAGAGAGGGCTGAGAGCTGCTCACTGCCTGCAACTGAACAGTCAGCAGAGGACGAGATTGGGGGACTGTTTATTATAGTTCAGGGGCTGATTTGGGCCTGGGGAAAGGTTGCATTTGGGGTCTTGCCTGCAAGACTTGGAGATCCTCAGACAGTGAAAATTGGCACCGTTTAGGGAAGAGTCTTCACATAAGTCAAAGCAGGTGGCTTGTGTCCCTCTTGCTGCTTCTCAATCAGCTAATTTAAATCAACCTTCTTATTATTCTTTTACATTACTGCTTTCAGCTTTTCCAGTCCACCACCATGGGAGAGGAGGGTTCCTTGGCAACAGAAATTGGGTGTGAGGAAAATGGCAAGCCCAGCTCTTGATGTGGCACATGGCAATTTTCCAGAAAGTTCTCTCTTTAACTCCATCCCCCATAGAGCTCCAAGTTGTTTCCTCATCTCTAAGTTACAAAGGGGCAACCTCTGTTACCAGGGGTCTTAAGGTGCTCAGCTTCTAGGAGACAACTCTCTACAGGGGTCTGGCAGTGACCCAAGGGCTTGAGATGTCCTAGGGAGGGGAGAGCGGTAGGGAGCTCCTGCACATCCGCGATCCACCTGGTCACTCCGCACCCACAGATGCAGCCTCGGCGAAGAAGGGTACCCTAAGGACACACGAGAACTGGGGCACCCAAAGGAGGCCCGCCAGTTGCTCTCCTGTGGGCCATTATCGCCTGCACTGGGGATGCACAATCAGCTATAAATAAACACCTTTCAGGCATGCTCCCATATAATAAATCACTCAAATTGCCTCTAAATCTTGTTTCTTTTTGCATTTTTAATGAAGGGGCCTATTTTTAAAGCATTTCTTTTATCTAACTCCAAATCACACAGGCAACATTACCTTTATTGCGTTTTCCCCAGGGTTTATCCGTGGCTGACTGGGTCTTAGGCGCCTCTCGGTAGCAGATGTCATCTCCCTCCCGTTCCTTTTGTCCGTCCCTGATAAGTGTGCTCCTTTTTTATTGAATATTTTCAGGTGAGGTAATATTACGGTACTACCACCAGGTAGCACCTGGTGTAGCCATCACAGGCCCTCGTCACACTCCATTGTGGGGCCCTCTACTCTTGTGCCTTTTCCAGCTCCGCCATCTCCTTCTTTATATACCTGGACCAAAAAATAAGAAAGAAGAACAGATTATTCTACCAAATGGCCCCTAAATGTGCTAAAGCACATTTTAGCCAACAAATGTCAATCTGCTACCCCAACACTTTCCAGGCAAGGATATTTGGATGGATTGCAAGTAAGTTTTATTATTTATGGAATTAACCAAACTCCATTTTGTCCCAGTTTACATTCCATGTTATTATCTATGGGCTTTTCTACAACTTTGAGGCACTTCCACGTGCCAAGCATTCTACCGACTTGTCCAGGGATTTATTCTCTTATTGGTTGTTGCTGTGTTGGCTGGATTTGGTGCAGTGGCATAGCTAGGCGTGGGGAGAGGAATTCTCAGCTGCAGTTTGGACTCTGATTTCACAAGCCTCCAGACCCGGAGCAGATAACAACCTTCTGGATTTCATTTTTTTTTTTTAAAGATTTATTTATTTATTCATATAGAACCGGGGTACAGGCCAGAATGTGGAGGGTGAGAGGATTCACCAGGAACAGAGTGGGGAGCAGAACAGGCAGATCAACGAAGTACACTGCTGAGGGGAGCAGCGGGCGGGTCAGGAGAGGTCTGCCACGCCATGTGGTCACCTCCGGGGCAGGTGGGGATCGAACTCATGCGGAAATGGCTTAAGCTTCTTAGTGCTGTGCTTTAACCCGCTGCGCCACCAGGGAGGGCCTGGATTTCATTTATTATTTGAGATTGAGTTAAAGACAAAAGTGCATTTATGTGCTTTAATAAACTTCCTTTTTATGTATGTCTGTGATACACAAGGTCATATATTCTAGAACCTCTAAAAATAGGTTTGGGGGAGCAATCACCTCCTGTACTAGAGTCTAAGAAGAGCTAGCTGGGGAGACATCGAAACCCCTCCCATGTATGTTTATTTTTGTAAATCCGGCCATTTAAAATATACATTTGCCAGACAAAGCAGTTCTGCTTAAATCGAGTTTCTGCCAGGGCAGTTGCACACACGTGCATTGGAGGTTCATTGGAGACTGTCTTCCTGCTGCTGTGGCCACTGCGGCTGCCAAGATAAATTGGAGACATCTGATCCCGATGCTCTAGGTGCTCCAGGCGTGGGTGTGCTCCCTGGGAGCTAGTGCAGAACTGGCCTGTGGACAGAGATGTGGCCTCCTGGCCCCCGAGCCCAGGCAAGGCGTCAGCGTCCAGGAGCCAAGAGGGCTAGTGGGGACACCACTGGCCACCTGCCCAGGGCAGCAGGGAGCAGAGGCTTGAGCAGGGAGGCAGGGGGGGGGGTGTTGAGATACAGCGAGGGTGAAGAGGAAGAGGACCAGCCCTGGGGGGGTTCCCTTTCTGTGTTTCTGCCACATAACTGCACCTCCAGTCTCATCTCATTCAGTGCTACCTGTCCATTTTTAAAGATTCATTTATTTATGCAAAGAAGTAGGGTGCAGGCCAGAGGTGCAGGGGATGAGAAGATTCACCAGAGACAGAATGGGGAGCAGAGCAAGAGGATCTACTGAAACATATTTCTGAGGGGCGCAGTAGGTGAGACAGGAGAGGTCTGCTGTGCCACGTGGGTCACTCCCTGGCCAGGGATGGAACTCAGGTCCCAGGGGTGGTGATCGTTCCATAGCACTGCGATTTAACCCCTGCATCACCCAACCATTTTTTAAACGGATGAATGAAGCCAAACCCCTGGTGTTGGCGGGGCTCAGATCTGAGCAGACTCTGTCTGATGCTTTCAAAGTTTGCTTCTTGATCCTTCCTTTCAACTGTCTATCTTCATTTCACAACTGAGCGCATTAAAGCTGCCCAACGTGAAGGTTGTATGTAATATGTGGTGGAGGTGATTTGGGGCTTCTGGTTATTATGACCTCCAGCTTCAAAACTCTGATTCTTCTGTTTCAGGAGGGCTAGAGACACAGCTGAGAAATGCTCTCAGCTCTCAGCTCTCACGGACTGCACCAATAGATGGTTGCCAATAAGAAGTAGGAATAGATTATCCTTCGTAAAAATTACTTACTATTTTTTTTATTGTGTAGTGATACTGTGACATTAATTTGAAATAATTTAGCTAGCACGTGGAAGCATGGAAAGCACATAAAAATGATCTGAATCCCACCTCAGCCCTTTGGGATTATATTTTTTTCCCCTATAAGTGAGGGCACAGTAAAGAATCACAGTCTTTAGTGATCTGCTAATCACTTAACAGTTTCCCCTATGGGTGGCTACTTGTATTCCCTCTCATTAATATGCCATGAGTTATTTAACTGGCCTGGCAGACTGAGCATTTCTTTTCCCATTATTTATTTGGCCAACACATACATTGATGTATTGATTGTTCATACTGATATTTCTTCATATGTTTAATAACTTCTTTAGAAATGAGATTTGGGGATAAAATATATTTGGGGGGCATCTATAGAAGGCCATATTACTTTTTACAAAGCCTCCTTATATTCTTATCAATATTCTGTAAGTTTGGTTACCCTGGCTCACTCTGTTGCTGTGACTATTGTCCTTAAAAGCAAGACAAGAAATTGACACCATCTAAAAGTGAAAGTTGCCCTAGTTGAAATGAAAACTATGTTACTATTGAGTCGTTGAGGAGGTGAGGGAACATGATGACTTTTTATTTCCTCCCACCTCTTCCGAACTGTGAGGATGCCAGATCCTGGCTCTCATCCATTGTTCAGCACTTCCTGTAAGATTTATCCCCTCCTCACACCTGAGTGAATTTTCATCTCCAACATCAAGATGGCGTAGCTTGCTGTCTGAAGAACACCTTATTTTATGGGCTTCCTGCAATCCACACCCTTTTAACTGACCACTTTAAAAGAAATTGAATAATCCCTAAACAATTCACAGAACTGGCTTTTAGTGCAGCTGGCTTTAAAATCCAGTTTTTGTACCTAGTACTTTGATGTTATTTTTCAAATTCTTTTTGCTATGATCAAAATCAGTGTTGAACAGGCACTTGAATGGGAAGCTTGCAGGAGACCTTAGCCTGATCATAGATTCAGGAAAGGCAAAAGAAGAGTATACTTAGGAGAATGGGTTGGAAGAGAACTTGAATGTCACCTGGTCCAATCTTTCTTCCAATTTTGCACCTGTGAACAAGTCCATGCCTTCTATTCCCTCTGATAATGGTCCTGCAGGAATAGTTGTGTAGGCCCTGCGGTTTCAAACACCCTACATGCGCAATCTCCCGTGTTCTCACATCTGAGCCGACAAAGTAGGCTTGCTAGTATTCCCATTTGCCAAATGAGGGCAAGGAGATGTAAGGAGATTAACGATCTTGTTCGTATTCCTTGGCTACAAAGTGGCACAGCACAGATGCAAACTCAAAGAACTTGATTCCAGAGCCCATTGCCCCTTCCATTTGCTTTTTATCCACCGTGGAAACTAGCCATGCAGATTCACATTTCACCCAGCTGGTTGGTTTCCAGCTGGGTTGGAAACCCATGGTTAGTTTCCTGGACCTGCTCCCCCAGCTGTGTGGTGGGTGCTGGCAGGTGGCGTGATGCTGAAAACAGAGCCTGTTCCTTTATCTCTGTCCTCACTCTTCCTCTTAGCATGCTGCTTTGCACGGACTCAACCCATCTTATTTGCATAGTGGGAATCACACTAATTACTTAGCTGTTACTTAGTTGTGAATTTGCAATGAGGACTTTAACCAGTGCCTAGGAAATAAGGGGCACCCCCTCCCTGCCTCCCACCATTTTTGGTCATAAGAGACAGTGTCTCAGATATCCCAGGGTACCACTGGACATCATTTTATTCTAAAATATCCATGTTAAGGAGGGCTCTCCCTGGTGGCGCAGCAGGTTAAAGCACAGCACTCTGAAGCTAAAGCCACTTCAGCATGAGTGATTCCCTCCCTGAAGGTAATCCACAAGGCATGGCAGACCTCTCCTGACCCGCCCGCTGCTCCCCTCAGCAGTGTACTTCATCAGTCTGCCTGTTCTGCTCCCCACCCTGTCTCTGGTGAAT
>NW_004567110.1:6646514-6659380 GCF_000260355.1 Condylura cristata | reverse complement strand
AAAAAAAAAAAAAAAGGAAATAACTTTGAAGACCATGATCCTTTAAAGCGAGATATGAGGGTGTCGTGAGAGGTGCATGACCAAAGGTGTCCCTGGGGTAACCATTTCTGAAACCTCAGCAGCAACCTTGGTTGAGGTCTACTCATTAACGGAAATGTATGTTTGGATGAAGAGAAATCTGGGTGGCAATTTTCTGGACACCTAAGGAATCCCATAGTAAGAAGCCACATCACCACCTCTGAAATGAACATGAGAGGTTACAAAGGTTGTTTAGAGGCTCAGGAAGGTAGATTGTATAAATTAGTGGGATTGCTTCCTTTATGGATGGAAAATGTTATATTAACACTTGATGGCAAATTTCTCCAAAATGAGTTTCAAGGTTATAGACTCTGCACACCATAAGTTGTCTTGTCGTTGTGAACATGATCACTATGTTTTTCAGACACTGCTGTGTCCTGTGGCAAAGTACTGGAATAAAATTTTACCTGTGTTAACTGATACATATCTTAGAAATACATGCTTTGTACATTCTGTGAGTATGTTGTAGGTGCCAACATGATGTTTTCATCTTGTTTAATTATGTGGATTACTTCAAAAAGGGAGCTTATGCTTGATTTTATAATGGACTACACAGAGGTTGTGAGGCCTGGACAGAAATGCATTCATTACAGAGACCCGGGCGTCCCTACTTTCTCACGCACCAAGAATACTTCGAGGAGAGAATATGAGAAATTAAAAAATGGGAAGTATTTCTATTTATTTGGGTTTTATTTAAACATTTTTGGACTTTGAACTTTATCTTAAAATGCCAAATACTTTGTTTTGGGAATGAATTCCTTTGGATTTTAACACGCAAAGGCCTTTGGTCTTTGAACATTGACTTCTTCCCAAGACTGGGGCAGTGGGGAAATCTCTCTGTTTCCAGCATTGTGGAATAGAGATTCATTTAGGTTGACATTTGATCTCGCTGCAGAATGGAAGCTAATGAGCTCTTTTGGGTTAGGAAACTGGAGACAATCTGGTAGAACAGAGAATATATTTTTCAGTTTTAGCTACAGGATGGCCTTGGAGTTAATTGAACTAATATCTGTCTGGCACATTTTAGCTCACTTGATTACTCATCATCATATATAGTTTTAATCCATGATGCAATTATCATGTTTATCTTCAGGCCTCATCAGCTTCTGCACTGGTTTCAAGGCATTGACTGAAACTCAGTGAGTATAAAAACATTAAACAAGTTGCTGTCTGGATGTTAAATCTAGCTCTGCAGCTGAATTGCTACAGGACCTGGAAGATCAAGACTATCCCTGGGTCTGAGCTGTCTCAGATGTACAGTGAGGGGAGGGGAGAGCATAGGGTGTGAGGTCTCTTCTTACTGTGAGGTACTGTGGCATTCATGGGAGAATACTGAATGGGGGGTGTCATGTTTGCAAACTGAATTTCATCTTGATCAACTGCCTGCAAAGTTCATAGTTGTTATCCGTCTATTACTGACAATTTGCGGGAATCGGGTTCTCAAAACTGCAATGGCATATGTGGGGTTCATCAATCACTTCTAGTAGGGCTAGCTTAGCTGTTGCTGGTGACCTTAAAAGTGGAAGTCACTTTGGAGCTCCCTGGCATCTTATGTATGTTTAGCTACTTCTGATAATTGAGACTCTAATATTTTAAGATTAAGTTTTCCAAGATTTTGTTTTACAGGGCAAGAATGAAAACACTGCCATACTTCCATGTGAATTTTTTTTTTTTAATTTAACTGGTTTCAAGAAATACATCCATAAGTTTAACTCACCTTTTCCTTTGAAGACTGGGTTTGAACTGGCCCTTTCCGCCAGCCCTCAGGGTTTTGTGCTTTTTTTCTTTGCTTCCCCTTTCAGCCATGTTCTCTTAGAGTCACTACTTGTCACTCACTTTAATCCCATTTATATTTCCATTCTCCATAACACCTGGTACCTTGGCAATAGCTTTTTGTTTGAGTATGATGCAGAGTGAGGGAAGCAGATGAAAGTTCAGTGCTAAATAAATCTTGGGCCTCTGTCTGTAATTTTGAAATATTGTGGAAAATTGAAAGTGGGGGAAAAAACATGAGTGTGAGGATGTTTTTTAATGTGTCATTTTTCTATGGAATGTACTCCCTCATGTTCATAGTCATGGTGATAAGAAAAGAGAGAAAAATGGGACTTTGGAGATAACACAACAGGGAGAAAAGTCTCCGCTGTGGAATCTATCTCTGTACGTTATTTGTTATGACCACTGCCGATAATAATATTTCTGAAAGCTGACTGGATGGCTAGCAGTAGATAGTGTGTAGGCATTCTTCAGTGTTGAGTCTGCACTGACTATGAGGAATAGTCACATAAGAAAATATATGCCTGCTGAGAGAATAATGATAATGATGAACAGCCATATACCAGAGACATTGTGTGGGGGTAGAGTGGGGAATGGGATCAAAACAGTGGGCGGAGAGAAATGCACTGGACTATGGTGATGGCACATGGGTGATTTGGTGATGGGAAACCCAAGGGGATTGCAACTGAGTAGAAAAGTGCACAAAAATAAACTAATATAATAATCATAATCATAATCATAATCATATATGCCTGCCCTGGAAGTCAGCAAAATCCCAGGTAGAGGCTCTTCTGTCTGTCTGAATCCGGGATGAAGGTGAGAGCAGAGCTGTAGTTGACCCAGAATGGACAGGTGCTGTCAGCCACAGAGGAATAAGCCATAGTTTTCACACCATTGATGCACCTTGGGTATTGTTTAGCTTAATTTAGCAGAGCTTAATTTAGCAGAGCTGATGGATGGATCCTGGTGGTCACACCAAGAAATCGTTCTGAAAGGACTTTGAGGTGACCTAGAGGATGACCCTCAGCCCTGGTTGCAAACTTGACCTCCCAGAGACACTTTAAAACAAAGCAAAACATAAAACAACAGCAGGGAAAGACATGGTGTGACCCTGTCACAAGTCAGTTCAATTAGAAGCTCTAGTATCTCTAGAAAGTGGGATCCAGGCACCCGGCATTCATATTTTGTTTTGTTTTAAATCCTGGGTAATTGTAAAAATAAGCTGTTTCCTTACCTCCCCTGTTTCAAAGATGTAGGTTTATTCTTTAAATCAAAGCCCCAACTTCTAAGCAACTCCCATCAGTGATGGGAGGCTCCCACATGCAAGTGTAGAGTCCAAGCTCCAGTATTGAAGAGTCTCTTCTCTGGCCTCTGTTTTCTCTCTCCCTGCTCTCAAATGGTATCCGAGTGGAGAAAAACATGGAAGTAGAAGTGATGAGCACAGTGGTCTTGATGAATCCCTGTATAAAGGATTGTCCCAGCCTACCTGGGCTAGGTGTGATGAGGTGCACAGACCTGGGGTAGGCTCATGTAGACCTACCAGGAGGCTGCAGGACCCAGAGGAGTTGCAGCAGGAGGTGGAGGACGAGTGGGTAGAATGGTCACCTTTACAGAGTCTCATGCCTGAGGTTGTCTTGGGGCTAGCCATATTCTAAGGTAGACCATGAGTAGCTAAAAAATTCCAAATATGAAAGGAGGCTGTGGTCAGTGAAGGTAACCTGTCTGAGCCAGCACCCCAGGGCCCCATGAGTGACAGGGCCCCATGAGTGACAGGCACCAGAGTGGAAGACACTGAAATCAGGTGCCAGGTGATGTCTACCTACATGTGTCACCACTAAGCACACCCTCCAGAATTTAATAGTGGAATTTGGGAAATAAGCAATGGAAATAAATCTTCATTTACGCAAAATTCAAATTTCTAGCAAAACGGATCTTTATAAAGAAATGGAAGGCTGTAAAAGTTTATTCTTTCAACACAAAATAAGAAACGGTGAGCTTTGATCACAGCTTCAATCTATTTAACATTGATCGCCAAACCACTTTAAATAATCTTGACCGATTTGTGACAATTTTGCCCTAGTAACTACACTTCTGAAAATCAGCCAGTTGGCAACAGCTTCAATCCTGTGTCCAAACTGCCATGGCTGAAGGTCAGCCGTACACTCCCCGAACACCTATTTAATTTCATGTCCTGCTTTGCTTGGAAAGACTGCTCTGTATGTGAAGTGTAGCTCTTTCTTGTTTAGTAAGACAGAAATACAGCTTTTCATTTCAATGTTGGTGATATCTCTCTTCCTTTGATTAAATTAAATCAAAAGCAAATAAAGTAAAATAACAAATAAAAATAAAATAAAACAACTAAAAAAACACATATCTTTCATACAGAAATTGATAGATTTTGTATCTGCCGCCTGTGGGTATACACTACTAACTTCCAAAAGTTCACAATCTGCAGGATCACACATGCTTGGGAACATAACGTAAGAAACACACAGACAAGGCAAGAAGTTCTTGTGAAAGGACTCAATCAGCGTGACTCCTTTTCTTCTGGAATGAATGACTGAAGTTGTAGAAATGTGGAATCTCCTCTGGAAACCACACCAGACCAGCGCTTTCCACTCCATGACTTGACTCTATGGGGGGGTGAAGGGGTGGGGGATGGCGGGGTCAGGTGGGCTGGGGGCTTGAGCGCCCTCTACTTCCTCCCACGTTACATCAGTGATTGTCCAAGTTGGCTACCAGCCCCCTGGTAGGGGGCTGCCCTGGCAGTTGCGTCTCCTGCCTGTCCACCACTCCAGCCTGGAGGCCCTCTGCAGGCTGGACTAGTGCCTGCCCTGTTCCCTGCTCTACCCCAAGTTAACCTGGCCTTTGGGACAAAGTAGATGGCAGGTTGTCATATATTTTGTAGCTCAGGGAACATATCAATGAAGGCTGGCGTTGAAGGCATATCCATGCTCCAGATGTTTTCTGACAATGAAGGGATTTTTCACTGTATGGACACTAGAAGCACCTCTTCACCTTTCTCTCATGACTTCCCATCAGGGGAAAAGTGGCTTCTTGGACATGGGAGAAGTCAGGATTTCCATAGGTAACTCAGCCTTCCTCCTGGGAGTCCCTGGCCTGCAGAACAGTGAATGACTCTGCCCCTCCTCCCTGCTCCTACTTCAAAAGCCACGCTTATATCCAGGGGCCCCTTGGCTGACATTTAGGGCTTGCCGTCACCTGAGGCACTTCAGTTTCCATCAATAGCAAAGCCACTTTAGATCTCCGTCTTACTCTTTGTCTAGTAATCTAACCGGTTCAGAAACTAAGTGAAGAGGAGAACAGACAAGTTATTCAGTCACAGCTGAAGACATGAAATTTCTATTTCTTAAAAGGAGCCTGAATTTTTAAAGACTTAGAGCAGTGCTGTTGTTAACGTGGGACCTATGAAAAATAGCGCTCAAGGAACTGACATGCTCTAATTCAAGCATCTTGCGAGCATCTGCTGACTATCTGCTCGGTACAGAGGGCGCACTTGACACCATGAGGGATATGGAGATGAATAGGAGCTATTCCAGGCCTGTTGAGAGATCACAGTCTATCGACGAACACAGACACGTACATAAATAACTAATTCAAAGCAGGCTGTGATAAGTGCTATCATAAGAGAATAAACAATATACTATTGTTTGGAGAAGGAGGAACTGACTTAACAGGAAGATATTGGGAGTGTTCACGGGAGAAGAGGGGAAATCTGACCTGGTCTTAAAGAAATAAGTTGAATGAGTTTAACCCAAGGTCTAAACACAGATCTGTTCTCATGCAAAATGGCCCTGGCTTAGAGGGTAAAGTTCCACGGGAGAACCTTCTGTCTTTAGCCCCTGACAGAACACGGAAAGGCTTTGGAATGTGGATAACAGTCATATTCAGATGAAAGGCACTACAGTGAGCAACAGTCCTCAGGGAATATTTATCACCTTCAAGGTAAGCCAAGAGAATGGGGTAAATTGAAGGGATTTTTGCCTTTTGATGTTCTCTTAGGCTATTCCGCCATACTGGTGTCTAGCTCCTTCTTCTAGATAAGAATGGAGTAATCATGGGTAGCCCCAGGCATCTGCCTCCCTACCCCCCAACAAAACCCACAGATTTTCCTCTGGATAACTGATGTAAGTAGGAGGCAGTTTTACTGCTGGTGTGCACTCCAAGTTGCTGAGATGGGGAAGGTGCCCATCACTATGGCCAATCTCCCATGTACCCAGGACAAGAGAGAGACTAAGTGTGGAATCTGTAAGTGATCAGACGCACCTGCAGTCCTCAGGACTCAGGATTCCAGCACCTACCTTGTTCTCAGTGACCACGCTTGTCTTACCCACCAAGATGAGCAGTGGTTGTGTTTTTTTTTTTTTTTTAAGATTTTATTAATTTATTCATACAGAACTGGGGTACAGGTCAGAGGTTCAAGGGTGATGAGAGAGGATTCACCAGACAGAATGGGGAGCAGAACAGGCAGATCGACGAAGCACACTGCTGAGGGGAGCAGTGGGCGGGTCAGGAGAGGTCTGCCGCGCCATGTGGATCTCCTCCGGGGCAGGCGGGCATCGAACTCATGCGGAAGTGGCTTAAGCTTCTTAGTGCTGTGCTTTAACCCGCTGCGCCACCAGGGAGGGCCAAGCAGTGGTTGTTTTAAGCCTACCTAGTACCTCGTAGCCCCCTCCTTACAGTGCCCTGGTTTTCCAGTGCTGCGTTTCTTCCCTCTGGCACAGTGGCTGCTTCAGGTATGGGGCTAGACCCTAGGCTGTCTCACTGAGCTGTCATCCTGAAACTTGGTGCAACTACCCCAAGGAGGGACTTTCTTCCCTGGGGTCACTGAGCTGATGGGATGGAATGTTAGAACTCATAGGAAGAGAAAGTGCACAACCCAGAACAATGCTAAGACACTATCAGACATGCATCCAACCAAGCACAGTGCCAAGTATACCCACGGAAGCACAACACCAAGAGCAAAGACTTTCCTTACATGCTCCAGCTGGTCTGAGTTCAGTTTCTGTCAGAGACCCTTTTTCCTGATCCCAGGTCTTAGATTGCAGGCCACGTTGAAAATGTATCTTTCAAATCTTTTCCTATTGTGATATGGTTTTCTTCCTTCATTTTATGAACCTGTTTTCACCCTTAGATTTAATGCCTGGATGCCTTTTACTCAGTTACTTTCTGGGTACCTGGACATGCAGAGTATGTTGCTTTGGTGGTGGGAGCCAGATAAAATCCTGGAAGTGAAGTTGAGGTGCCTGTGAGCATCTGAGTCTACAGTAAGGTGGCACTCACAGCCAGCGCTCCAGCCTTTATTGGGATCAAGCCAAACCCACAGAGCCCACATACCCAGGGCCCAGGCAGCCCAGACAAGAGCTGCAGATAGAGGCAGTGAACAGAGGATGTTTGGATGCTGAGGATGGAGCCTGAGAGGTGGGGTCTGTGTGGTGAGCAAAAATAGAGCGACTCGGTAGAACATTCTTGGAGATGTTTCAGGAGAGTGCTGGGGATGGTAACAAGGAGTCAGTGTGTGGGAGGCCTGAGAGCCTGACTGAGGTCTTGAGGATTTATAGTAAAAAACACGGGCTCAGGATAATAATTCTGGAGGTGATTGGCAGGGACTAGTTGCAAGAAACTCCATTCAGAGGCTCCTGTGCTGACACAAGAGGACTCTGGCTTTGAGCCCAGAGTTCTGGGAGAGTAAACATTGCCTCTGAGGATAGGGCTCCCCTGGGAAGCTGGCACTGCAAGCCCAGGAGGTTGGAGTTGGAGTTTAGGTAGGAGGGGGCTTCATAGATAGTGAGCAGCTACACGGAGCCTGGAGTTAGGGGTCTTTCCCTTGAAAATACCAAAAGAGACCCATGTGACTGACTTTTCATCTGGAAAAATGCTGAGAAATGCCACCTCTCCGTTCTCTCCCTTCTGTGTGGAAAGGAACTGGTTGCTTAATAGCACAGCAACTTCAAAATATACACAATGATTTAGGAGGGAAAAGAGAACCCAGAAGAGCATGTGATCTGCTGCCTGGAACGATTCCTTTTGTGGAAGGTTTTGGAGATTTCTTCCAGCTTTTGGTTCCAGAGAGCTGCTCTCTTCCAAAAGACCTCACACAAACCTGAGTTGTAGAAACAATTGGGGAAAATAATAAGAAAGGCCACTAGCAGACAGAAAGCATCACTCATGTTTTTATCTTTCATTTGCCTGACTGTAGGGAACAAGGCTGACAGGACCTATCGGGTCTGTAAGGAATGTGCTGCTCACTCATGGTGTCAAGAAAAGAAATGATGCTATGACAAGACAGAAAAAATGACTGTCTGGGGAATATTTATCACACACTTCTCCTCTCTGGACTTATACTCCATCAGTTTTACAGCTCTGATGTGTTCTCTCTAATACCCCTTTCAAAGCAGTCCAGCAACCATCTTGTGAGCCTACTGTGTGCTAGACAGATAACTTAGCAGGACAAAGTAAGAAACAGCTTCTACCTTCAGGTTGTTCAGAGGTGGACAAAGATGCAGATAAAACAGCTCATAGGCTGGCACTCTCTATAAACGGTAGGAGGTTAAAGGTTTGCCCATTCTTGGTTGACAAGAAGACTTCTCCCAAGAAGTGCCATTTCAGGCTCTATGACATGAAAGATGAGATGGAATTTTCCATTGAAAGGTACCCTGGGGAAGGGCCTTTCAAGAAGGGGAATGACACTGAACAGCAGTATTCAATTAACCCATTCGGCTTACTCGTGCTTATTAACATCATGACATGGACCCAGGCTCCAGGGATCATAGAATAAATGAAGTGTGAACAAAGCAGCAAGAGTTATTTCTGGAATGCATTTTCTCTGCTCCCCAGATATTGGTCTGACATACTGATTTTTGTCTCTCTTGGATCTTAGTTTCTACTGACACTTAAAAATATTACGATTACTCCAGGGGCTTTGGTGGTGGGTGTGGTGTGGCAACGTGCATCTCAAGAGGTCTGGGCCTGTACCTCTGCACCACTGAACACTGATGTTATTTCGCTAAAACAAAATATGATTAAAGAAAATTCAAATTGTGCAAGTCAATGTCTACGCACACTATAAAAATATGGCTCGTCCTATGTTCTTCAGTGGCAAACAGGAGTCTTTTTACAACATGAGTAAATCGTGGCACAATGTGGTCATGGCTCTGTGGGGTATTTACCCACACGTTTGACAGCACCGTGTTTTCTATCTTGGGAATGAACACCCTTTCCTTCCCAGGCAGCCGGGACAAGCTGGAGTGGCTGTTGTGACTCTGGGTACCCAGAGAAATTAGGAGCCTTCCTGCTCTGCTGCCTGGAGAGATGCTCTGACTTCCATGCTGTCACTTAGAATGCAGCCTTGGTCAAGATGAAGCACTGTTTAAATGACAGCAGAAGCCCTTGGTTCCACGCGGCAAATGTAAAAATAGACCCATTGCTGCAGGGAGTCCAAAAATATCACCTCTTTTTGTTCTCAGTATTTGCTTTTCTTTTCTAACTCCCTTCCTCCCACTCTGTGAGCCTTTGCCATACACAAATAGAGTGACCTGTTGGGGTCTGACCTGTCTGTGCTGTCTGGGGGTTCATGCCGCCCCATCCTGGCTCTGGGCGCCTGCTCCCTCTAGCCACCCTGAGTGACTCTGGGCCCGACAACAGCACAAGGAAACGCACAGTTCACGCGGTCTCTTGTTTCTCCATGGGTAAGAGCTTACATTTTAGAGCAGACAGGCTAAACGCTGCGTCTGCACGTAGACCCGAGTCCCTTGTGACTGCAGAGCCCTGGGGGCATTCACAAGCCCCTGTGTGTCGTCAGCCTGCAGTACCTCCCTAGCACGAGGTCCCGTACCTGACCTTCCCTGTATTCTACCTCTACCTTGATTATATGAAAGCTCTGCTCTTCCTCTTGCCATGACCCAGCTTCCTTCTGTGTGTCTACGTGCCACTACTGGGTGGAGGTTAGCAAACTTACCCTTTCAAATAATTCAATTACAAAGTGCCCAGAACATTTTTTCTCCCAAAGTTCTTCATCTAACATGCTCTGCAGCTCTTTACCCTCATCTTGTCCAAATCCCTAAGGTCACTTGTCCTTTCTTCAGGCTGCAGGTAGTGAGGAATGGGGTAGGAGGAGGCAGAGGTGTGGCGAGAAAGTTGAGGACGTTGCTCCTTGGGCATGGGACATAAGACAGGGGCATGGTGGTTGCTTCTAACATAGGGTGGGAACACAATGAACATATAGAGGGTGAGGCCCAGAGAGTGAAGCCCCGGGTCAGAGGGTCAGAGTGAGCCAAGGCCAGTTGGGCTCTCCTCAAACTCTCTATCCCTCCCACCCTCCCCCCATATATAACATGGACTTATCTCTCAATCTACCCAACTATCCACCTGTCCTAACTAGCCATTGTACTTGTTCTAGATCTAGCTGGGAGAGGGATTTTGACTTCCAGTTTGCTTCTGTCTTTCTCAAATTTACTAGTACTTGCCTTGAGCCTCCCCTTACAAATATTTGCATTCTGAAATTAAAAATCAATCCAATGGGAGCACACATTGCTTTTAATTTTCTAAGATCCCTTAGGCAATAGTTGGAGTTCGGGGGTGGAGTGGGGGGTAGGGCTGGGAAACAGCTTTTAATTTGCTTTCAAATAATGCAATGTTTCTTCAGTAAAAACTGTTTTTAAAAATCGGGTAGGAAACTAATTGGGGAACTTGTGCCAGGTAATAGGTATATTCTAGATGCATTGACATGTTCAGACTCAAATCACAAGTTGACTTTATGGGGGGGGGTTACTATACAGAGTTCACAAATAACGCAACTATGGCTCAAAATGTAAAATAATAAAAACTTATGGTAAGCATTCGTGGTAAATGTTGAAGCCAGAATTTGCACTTTGTGCGAAGCCAGGAGTTATATCACCAGAGGTGGATCCTGCCCTCCAACTTATCATCTGCTGGTGGAAACCATTAAACGAATCCTGATTTATGTTACCTTCCAAATTATGACCCCCGTTAGTCAGTCTACAAAGTGGGGGGAGAGAAGGACTGCCTACTCAGATTGGGATGGCAGGGTCAAGAGACTCAACAACAGCCCATGATTGGGTGAAATTTGCCATGTCATTGCGACAGATCAACCTGGATTGTTAAATTACCATTTACTAACTGTTTGATATTAAGTTGTATAATCTCTAAGTCTCAGTTTCCACCTTTTTTACTATAGAAATAATAATTGCAGCCTCACAGGCTTGTAGAGTAGATTGAATGATGGATGTTTGTTAAGTTTCCACACCTCCTGGGTAAATATTCTTTCACTGGCATTCTTTCTCACTCTCTGCACCTTGGGACTAGAAGAAGGAAGGTTGTGGTATCCAGAAATTGGGTTTTTTTCCTGGAGGAATACAGTTCATTTGAACATGTTTCTGTGCACGAGATGTTTTGAGAATGATAATCACAGGTGACTTCCAGAAATTCAGACTTTATATAACTTTACCACGAGACTGCTGTCACCATCACGGAGCCTGGAATCAGCATCCTGATGTCTGCTTATCTGGTGCCCACCAACCTTTTGAACGGGTAGACAGAATCCAGATGTTCAGCAATTTTTATTGCTTACTTTGCAATTTATACAACTCTGATGAGACTATTACAATATAAGCATCCCTAAGCTTACTCCAGGAAACCAGAAGGTAATTATCATTTCTGTGAGTGCTCCAGTGCTTTGAAACATTTTTCATCACCAAAATATAACAAGGAGGTAATTTTCATTGTATTTCTTTAGTTCCTGATTGTTTCTTCCTGTCGTTTTATGGGATCAAAGAAGAGAGCGTTGCATGCTACATTTGGCTTAGAATTGAAAACAAAGCTATGTCCTCACACCATTTTGTAGACCATGGTTGCAATGTTTCTTGGTGGGGATGGTGTAGAAGTCAGGTCTTGCCAAAAAAAAAAAAAAAAAAAAAGTAATTTTAAAATTGACTAAAGTGATCTATTTTGTTTTTCTTCTCTTGCTTCTGAGTAGAACGGAATGCAATTATTAAAATAAAGAAAACCTGGAAAAACTCACTGTGAATATTGGATCTTCCTCTAAATCCTTAGGCTTGCAGAGGAGGAATCTAAGAATCTTGGGACTGCTAGAGGGCCAAGAACTATTCTTTTGTCCTTGGTATGGACCAATTTTGGTTCTGCCCACAGAGAGAAGACTTAACCCCCCTATATCGCCAGCACTGAGCCTCGTGTTAAAACGAAGGCGTCAAGTCCAACTCCAGGTTGTCTGCCTGAGCAGCCCTAGGGTGTAACTGGGGCTTGTTTGTTGCTTTTTAGGATGCGCTCCTCAAGGACTTCTTACTCACTGTGAAGGCTAAGAAACACTGGCACAAGATCTCTGCTGAAACACAAAGCAGAAGACGTAACTGATGGTCTCCCCATCAATTGAACTATAAACCAACTTGGCTCAGTTTGGAAAGGAAAGTCTCCCCAGTTTATAAAAATAAAAGGGATGTTTGCAAAAAGCTTACCTGTATTAAAACCTCCTTCCTGTGTCTCTTATTATCCTTCTTATTATTCATCTGAGTGGTGTTCTCACTCTCCTGGAATTACACAACATTCAAATAGTTGTGGCAACTTTAGCATAAGATCACACCTCTGCCAAGTTCCAAGAGCAAGTGCCAGTGGAGGCTTAATGCACAAGGAAGGAAGCTATTGTTTTCTATCATCTTGTGAAGAAATGGAAGCAGGGAGCTCTCAATCTCTTTTCCTACTGAGACTAATTACCTCTGGGTTCAGTTAGCGATGGATGTTAACATCTTGCTGGATGTAATTTAAGTTCCTGAGTTCATTCTGCTTATTATCTTTCAGGGCTAAGGGTCTTTTGGACTTTGGGGGGATAAAAATGAATGACCCTCTGCCATTAGTCATAAAGAAATGGACACAAAAGCATTCTTAGGGGGAATGTTCTGATTCATCTTGGTTTTATCCAATTCAATTTTATAGACATTTATTGATCTCATTAAAAAAAAAAA
>NW_004567110.1:6642661-6644253 GCF_000260355.1 Condylura cristata | reverse complement strand
AGACCTCCCATGGGTGATTTTGCCCTTCATCTTTCTTGTTCGCTGGCAGAAAGGAAAGAAGTGGGAGGTCCTACGGGAAGGCTGAACAGGAAGAAGCTAGGGGCCCTGGGTCATTATAAAGATAACCCACTGAGTTAGTGCATGAGCGAAAAATAAATCTTATTCGCATAAGATGTCAGAGTTCATGTCTTGCATTGTCAGTATCATCCTAACTACAACTCCCCGCCCACCCCCACACCACTGTACTGTAGAAGGTGTGTTTGTGTTCACATATTTTATCTTCTTTACTATTTTCTATTTTGAGTAATGCAAAGGAAGTCCATTTTTTCTCATTTTACCAAGGAAGGTTTTAGTTATGATTTTCCCTTATTGTTAAGACCAGAAGTAAATCTTGATCTCTTTATTATGCTTAGGGAAAACACACACAGCAGCAAACCCAATTAATGGAGAGTGGAGAATAGACTATGACGGAGCAAGGCCGGACTGGGAGAGACCAGTAAGACAATGTCATCTGATGCGGATGGCAAAAGAGGAGGTCCTGAAGGACCTGAAAGGACAGTGAGAAGGGTGGTGGGAGCGGGCAGAGCTGTTCGCCATGCTCCCCGCTGTCACCTCACGCTCTGTGCCCGTTGTCTCATGCTGTGAAGGTGATTAGCTTATTCTGGAATGAAAACATCTGACATGATTGAAAGTGAATGGCCTCTCTTTCGCAGGCATCATGACTAAGGAAAAGTGTGTGAAACCAGGGACCCTGCACAGGTGGAGTAGAATAGAGTCATTGTCCTCATCTTTGCTATTGCAATACATTAAAAAAGTTTGCGTTATGCACACAGCGCAAAGTGTGATTCACTTAGGCTATCTGTTGGCATATTTCAAGATTCAACATATGAAGAAAAGACATGCTTTGAGGTCTTCCGCTCTTGACTTCAGATGGTAACTGGCTACAGCTGTGACTTAATTTTCCCTATTTCTAGCCCAGATTTTCTCCTAAAATGACACCTATATATTCATTTGCTAACAACTGAGTCTTGCTAAACTTCTGTTTCTCATTTTAATCTATTACCCCTTCCTATAGAACATCTTAAATATCTCCTTTTGTTCTTTTTAAGATTTATTTACTTATGCATACAGAACTGGGGTACAGGCCAGAAGTGCAGGGGCAGTGAGAGGATTCACCAGAGACAGAACAGGGAGCAGAACAGGCAGATTGTTGAAGTATACTACACTGCTGTACAGCAAGTGGACAAGACAGGAGAGGTCTGCTGTGCCACGTGGGTCACTCCCTGGTCTGGGATCAAACTTGTGCTGAAGCAGCTATGCTTCATAGTACTGTGCTTTAACCCACTGTATAACCATGGAGGGTCTGAACATCTTAATTAGCTCTTAAATGTGACTTTGTGGCCCTCCCTGGTGGCGCAGTGGGTTAGAGCACAACACTGAGAAGCTAAAGTCACTTCCGCATGAGTTCGATCCTCGCCTGCCCCGGAGGTGACCACAGGGTGCAGTAGACCTCTCCTGACCCGCCCGCTGCTCCCCTCAGCAGTGTACTTCATCGATCTGCCTGTTCTGCTCCCCACTCTGTCTCTGGTGAA
>NW_004567110.1:6614777-6642432 GCF_000260355.1 Condylura cristata | reverse complement strand
CTACCACCATCACTACCCAATGGCATCAGTATTTGCTTTTGAAAAAAAGGTAAAACTTGTCAACAGTATCAAATTTTAAGTCTTAAAAATATTCAGAATCTAAATCATGTTTATTAAATCACAGGGATTTAAAGAATAGAAAAAGATGAACAAGTCCTTATGTAGTTAGTGGAAACATATCATAGTTAACATATTGAAAAAAAGTGTAGGAAAATCTCTAGATTATGAGTCTAAAATATTAAGTCTAAGGCAATAGAAATTGGAACCAGTATCTGTCTTTCATATGGGCATTCTGCTGAGGATAGTCACCATGAAATTTTTATCTGATCTTTTTCCATTTTATTTTCCTTTTTCTACAATTAGATCTTCCTAATATCTGGGGAATATATAAGACTTGTTTAATATTTGATTCTTCAGCAACTGATGACCTCCAGGAAGGCAGGCATTATTGTGTTTGTCAATGTACTTTTAATAACAAGCAGAGAACCTAAGAAATAGTATGTACTCAAGATTGCTTTTTTTTTTTTTCCTGGGACTATAATCATGCCCTCTCTCATAAAAAATATTAAAATTGCACTGAAAAAGAAGCCAGTTAGCAGTGATATATTGTATTTGGAATGCAGAACACTGCAGGGAAAAATCACAGGTGAGGTCAGAAAAAAAAAACTTGTTAGCAAATTATTATGTAACTCCTTGTAACTCCTCCCCCCCCCACACACACTGTAGTTCATTGGTTCCAAGAACAGTGAACCAGAGAATAAGTAGAAAAAGTAGAAAATCTCCAGGAGACCTACAAATGCTTGTTTTCATTTCTTCTTTGAAAATGGTATTGAGCCATACCCAAATGAACAGTCTCTGGAAACTAAGGCTGGCAAACACTTAGCAGGTGGGTTGCAGGAGAGGATGCTAGTCTAGCTAAATCCGATCACATTTGAAAGTGAATAAAGTGGAAGATAAACACAAAGCTTCCTGGAGAAGAAGTGAAAAAAGACTATCCTGAACACCCACACCCACGTATCTTTTTTTTTTTTACAGGAATCAGCAGAAAAATGTTAGAAAACTAATTTTTGAATAGGATATAAGAAATCACAATCTCTGTAAGATTTATAGATGTTTGTGCATAAACTAATTGAGATGCAAAGATAGCCATTTGAAAAGTCAAGAGAGCTAAGAGTGACAAATAAGGACTGCAAAGAAATCAATAATTCAATAGCTGAACCAAATCCCTATTGGATGCAGTGAATCAGTAAATTAGCAAAGGACACAAAATTTGTGATATGGGGGGCAACATTGAGAAACTGCTAAAGTGTGAAGGAAAGATGATCATTGGCAGAGAAAAAGAAAGATTGCTGTAAAAGATAGAATATATAGACAAGTAAAAGATAGAATACATAGACAAAAACCATGTGGAGGGCCCTCCCTGGTGGTGCAGTGGGTTAAAGCACAGCACTAAGAAGCTAAAGTCACTTTGGCATGAGTTTGATTTCTGCCCCAGAGGTGACCCACATGGTGCAGCAGACCTCTCTTGACACGCCCGCTGCTCCCCTCAGCAGTGGACTTCGTCAGTCGGCCTGTTCTGCTCCCCACTCTGTCTCTGGTGAATCCTCTCACCTCTGGACTGTACCCCAGTTCTGTATGCATAAAAAATAAATCTTAAAAAAAAATGTGGAAATTCTCCAGCTAGACAGCAAATGAGAGAATGTCCAGAACTAAGCCTGCACAAGAACACTGAACCTGGGGCAACCTGTTGAGTAGATTGACTTGACAGTCCAAGTGCTCCCCATTGAGTGGAGGTCCTCAGTGGATAGGCGAAGTCTCCAGCCTTCAATAGGGCTCTTCTTTCTCAGGTCTACAAAGCTGCCCAATGAAGAACCTTATCAGTCTAGAAAGCCAGTTCATCTCTTAGGGGTCTGCTGACTAAGTTCATGCTCATTACAGCTTACTATCCCTGGGCTCTTCATTCTAGACCCAGACTTCTGTGGGAAGTGGTCATGCTTCAATTTCACAAGCACAGGTTTAGTTCTGAAGATTCTCACATTCTTGGCTTCAACACAGGAAGAAGCACTTTCTGTAATGTCTTACTTTTCCTTTCATGATGAAAACCAAGCCACGTGGGATAAAGTGAAAGTAGTTACAACAATGGAAATTTTCTCATCCTCTAGGGAGGTAGGGCTCACTCGGAAAATGTCCAGTTTGTACAGTAGCCCTCTCCCTTGTCTGTGGTTTTGCTTTCCAAAATAATTCTTACAATTATTTTGGAATCCAAAATATTAAATACAACATTATATTTTGAGAGAGACATTTCCAGACACTACAGTCACACAAATTTTGTTATACAATATCTGATAATTATTATTCTGTTTTTATTATTACTTATTGTTGTTAACCTCTTACTGTGTCTAACTTATAAATACAACTTTATCATAGTTATGTATTAATAGGAAAAAAAAAAACTAGTATCGAAGGCGTTGGTCCTATTTGCTATCTCAGGTATCCATTGGGAGAAAGGGTGGGGTGGACTGCTACAATTTTAATTCTTACAGTTAGGTGAAGTGTACCTGAGTCAATAAACCCCTCCTGGGAAACCCCAAGGGAAAGACTAAATCCAAAGAATACAAAATTCAGGTACTAACTTTGCTCAGTGGAGAGGAAAACCTTACAGCAGTCAGAGCTACTTAGAAATGCAATGCATGGAACAATCTATTAGATCATGAATCCATAATTCTGGATCAGGATCCATGAATCAAGAAAATACATGAATCAAGAAAAATCTAGTAATGATAGAACAGGTACAGAAAAGGATTTAGCAGGTATATAAAGATGAAACTCCATTATCTTGAGGGTGATGTATTATTGTTTAAAAGTATCTGGGTCAGTCAGCTCTTGCGGCATAACAAACCATTTCAAACTCAACAGCTTAGAGCAATGTGTATAAATTACGGCTTGCATTGTCCATGAGCAACGGATGGTTCTTTCAGTCTCGCTTGCTTTCTCATTTGTCAGATGATCTGGCTGAGCATTTCCACGTATTTGGGAGCGACTGGGTCGTCTGGTTGAGGATGGGACTGGCTGGGACATGGCTTTCCCATACATTCTCTCATACTAGCAGATGGGCTGAAACTTGGGCACACTGTGGCAGTACATAGGTGTGAGAACACGAAGCACATGAAGCTTGAGGGCTAATCCTGAAATTGACATTTAAAATGCATCTCATTGAGCAAAGTAATTCACACGCGCCAGTTGAGATTCAAGGGATAGTGAAATAGAAACTCTAGACTCATTGCAAAGGGTGTGAATCCTGGAAGAGGTAAATTGCCACCCTGTTTTGTGCTTGGTCACACCCCTCCTTCCATCCCACAGAGTCTGGGATATCAATAGGCTTGTAGAACTAAAGCATGCTGTGAGTTTTATTTATTTCTCATCTATTAATATGTAGCCTGTTATACACCTAAAATATTTATGGTTTCTTATAGGGGCAGCCTGCAGAGATCAGCTATGATTCTTTGAATAATGTATAAACATAGCTGGAACCTTGTCCTGCCATTCTTTATAAAATTCTTAAACAACAGCAAACACTACCACCATCACTACCCAATGGCATCAGTATTTGCACTACTATAGTTAGAACTGACAAAAATGCGGTTATATGTGACCTCACATTTGAGGCAAACAGGGAATCCATTAAACAGAGGGGAACTGGGTCTCAAAGAGCTTGTCCAAATGTCCTCTGCTCAAGTATCCCCAAGACCAATGTTTTGGACTCTTTTGCAATTTTCTTAGCTCTTTTCCTGGGAAGATATTAGCTATGAAGCAGAGAAGTTCCCTGCTCCATGCCAGTAGGAAAGCATTTTTAAGTATTAAGAAATAAAGTTGTTCTTTATATGGGCAGTTCATGTTCCTCTCCACTCGACATAATCTTTGGGGCAGGAAGACGAGGTTCTTACAAATTAGATCACAGCATCTGTTCTGCATTCTGCTTCCCTTGACTTCCACATTCTATTTAGCACATTTCAGTAATTTCTCCAGCAAGTACCTTCTCTGGGCTTCACACAGTTCTTGGTCATAGTATGTCCTATCAGCTCCATGAAATAGGTGTTGCAATATCACAAAAAATAAGCATCAAAGGGGCTGATGCAAGGCAACGTGAATTTTAGGGAAGGGATTTGTAAAATTTGAACCCAAGCTTGATTTAAGTCCCACACCCTTTCTGCTGAATTCAAGTATTTCTTATCGTCTCATTTTGTGAATAGATGAATAAAATTCTGCCTTTTGAGGGAATTTTGTGTCACATTTATAACTTCATTTGCTCGTTATAAGTTGAGCACAGCTGAGTGTCAACGTAAAAATTCCTCTTTATAGCAGTCATCTTGGAGGGCACTCTGGACAGCTGCCCTGATGGAAGTCACATGGATTCTTGATGGCAAAGCTGGCCAGATCTGTCTTGAATTCTGAAATGGATTCTTCTTTCAAAGTCACTGGGCTTACAGTAGGAGACTGGAAACCCACACGTGGATGAGGCCTGAATACCTGGCTCATCCTACAGCCTCCAGTGGAAAATGAAGGCTTCTTCCTAGACACATTCCCCTATCAAAGTGGTCCCCTAAATTTATTACCAGAAAATCTTTCACAGTTCAAGATTACTGGGTCCCACTTTAGAACGTCTCATACCATGGACCTGGTCTGGGGCTAAGGATTGGCCTTTCTCACTTCCTCTCATTTCTAGGCGATACTGGGGCTGGTGCTGTGGAGATCGCTCGCTCCTCGAGACCCGCAGCCCAGGAGGGAAGAGCCGCCATGACACTCGCATAAAATGGCCTCAGTACCAGCACCAGCTGAGGTTTATGACTGTGTTTTCTAGATTAATGAAATACGTCGTTTAACCCTCTCACCAATCTAAGAGCAGGGATGCTGACTTTGTTTCCAATTTGCCCATGAATTTAAATCACATGCCCATGGTCACACAATAAATGTAGGACGGGACCCAAGCAGGATGAAGCCAGAGGCAAGGTCACTGTGCATCAGCGCTCTCCTCTTCAGTGGCCATCTGGAAATGGAACAGGGGTCTTAGGTGAGTTCACACAAAACCTCAGTGTGGTTTCTCTTTCCCTTTCACTTCCACTGCAGTAATTTACTGATAATTGATATTTGGTGAGTCGTTTTGAATTTTCTGATTTCTAAATCTTCTCCCCATATCTGTGCTTTCACTCAACACACATGGTCAGTAAAATGGAGGAATCTGAACTTTAATTTACTTGCAATCCCTTTAGATAAGAGGTGTGAAAATGTTTTGAAATGCAAAACTAAGTGCAAGGCCACATTAAGGAAGTTTCTTTCTATCTTTGCTATAATTGAGCCTCCTGATTTTCACCACTGTTTTGAAAACTGCCTGAGAAGGTACTGCTGTTTCGTTTAGGGATTTTCATTGTTCTAAAGATAGTGATTTGCATGTGAAGCTTCATCGAATCTTGATAAAGATTCGGACCTTGTTTTGATAAAAAAATAAAAGTAGGAAAAAAACCTTTACTATTTAATAGCTGATTACCATTTGCAGGCGCTTCTAAGAACTTGTCCTCAGACTCATCCAAATGTCACCTATAGCTCATAAGATTTGGCGTTATTTTTGTAGTCATTTTTCAAATATCTAGAGGTTTTGAAAAGCTGGTAACTAGTCAAAATCAGTTCATAAGTCTATTGTTGAATCAGAAATGAACCAGGCCACACCCTCAAGCTTGTTTAGTTATTTTTGGTTTGAGAAAACCAAGTCAAACAACATTTTTTTTCTTTGCCTTTTTTTTAAACTAAAAGTGTTCTTATATCTGATATTTTCTGTCCTTTGCCTATATAAGGGCTGCATGTGGCAAACCCAGGGAGAAATAAACCTGATTTTTTAATATCAGGGAACTTCTTAACTGATTTGTCATTCTGGACATTGCAACTATTCTACAGTATGGTCTCATTTTCTCCAGTTCACATATCTCTATACAATGCCTCGAGGGTTCCTCAGTCCTGGGTTTCTTAAAAACAAGACACTGTCACCTATTTTCTGGCATGAAGGCTCAATATATCTTCCTATTTGGTTCATGTCAGCAAATATACATGCACCACAAGCAGACGTTCCATGGGAAAGCTTATGAAATGTAGGAATATGCAGATGCCCTGAAGTAGGTTATTGATCCTCAGTGTATTACTTTGACCGCTTCCACCTGTACTAAATCATTTCTTTGTCCTTTGCTTTCTTCCCTCTTTGCCCTCACTGATCTATTCAGGGCACACTTAGCTTCATTTCCACTTGCCTGCGTGGGGAACGTTTTCGTTCAGTTGGCTCTGTCTTGGGAGTGTTACGTCCTCAGTAACTAGCAGGTGCTTGACCTCTGGGTTCCAACTTAACTGGGGATGCCTCCTGCTCGCTAATCACTGGACCTGTCCCTTCATAATCTTAATATTTGGCCTATCCTTTCTGTCTACTGCATTCTCTCCTGTGAAGCGCATGAAGGGAGTAAGTGTGAAATAAAGCAGAAAATGTGAATCCTGCATTTTGATCCTAATTCTTTTATTGGGACTTGAAAACGGATCCAATTCAACTTAACATGTGTTTATGGAGGGCTTAGCATCAGTAAGCTTACAGATTCTTAATGAGCAGGGATTATATTCAAGATGACTTTAGATAGAATAAAGACAATTTTTGATGGGTACATCTTAAAACTACTATATGCAATCTCATGTTCACTGCAGCACTATTTATAATAGTCAAGTTATGGAAGCAACATAAATGCCCAAGTTCTGAAGAATGGATTAAGAAAATCTCTCTCTCTCTCTCTCTCTTTCTCTCTCTCTCTCTCACACACACACACACACACACACACTGGAATACTGTTTAGCTATATGTTAAAAAAAAAGAACAAAAAAAGCTCTTGCTTTTTGAGACAATATGGATGGAACTAGAGGGGATTCGGTTAAGTAAAATAATCCAGAAGGAGAAAGACAGAAACTGGATGACTTCACTCGTAAGTCAAACCAAACAAAATAGACAAACCAAACAAAGAGTTCCACCAAACCAAAAACAAGCCCTGGTCTGTGACGCTGAGGCTACCTCAGGGGAAGGAGGAGGGAGGGCACAATGGACTCTGGCAGAGGACTCTGTGTCTGGACTTATGTACAAAGGAAATGGAAGTGACTGTTTTAAAGAGAGAGCGCCACTCCTGTGTCTTCCTATTTTCTTATTTGCAACTTTCTTATTTTTAATAGCCAAAGCATGGGAATGACTTACATGCCCACTAACCGATGAAGGGATCAAGAAAATGTGGTATAATTGAACTACCATTCAATTAATCAAACACTGAATGCTGCACCAAAAGACACTTTTAAAAATAGGATCTTGGGACCTACCTGGTGGCCCAAGAGGTTAATGCACAGCACTAAGAAGCTCTCCACAGCCTCTGCAGCCTGAGTTCGATCTCTGGCCAGGGAGTGACCCACGGGGCACAGCAGGCCTCTCCTGTCTTCCTGCCGCTCCCTTCAGCATTGTATTTCACGCTATCTGCCTGTTCTGCTCCCCACTCTGTCTCTGGTGAATCCTCTCACCCCCTGCACCTCGGGCCTGTACCCCAGTTCTTGTGCGTATAAATAAATCTTAAAAAAAATAAGACCCTGATAGGCTCCAAGAACCACAACAACATTAATCCATGCTAGAATTTCGGACTGACTCTAGCCTTGTTCCCCACACCTCAGACGTGTTCTGTACCCATGCCTTTCAAAAGGGAAAGGAACTGGGGTCATTTCCTCCTCTCCTCTCTAGGTAACAACAATAAAGAACCTTTTAGAAACAGTACAAGGATGCTTTCTATCAAGCCCATCCGCACCACAACATTCTACCTTACTTGTTTCTGCTTTCTGGCCTGAGGCACAGGGTTCTGTTGAAATATACCCAGTGGGGAAAGAGTGTGTGTACACATTTCTTTACATATAATCAGGACCGACTGTTGTCATCGCATGATTCCCAAGGTGTTTCTTGCAGTCACATGGAAAGATGGAAAAATACATTTTTACTCTGTGTATAGCTTGGCACCTGCCTCTGCTTGAGATCTTACTTTTTCAAGATGTTAGGAGCAGGCATTGCACACAGCCTCAGCACGTGTGAAGGAGGATGCAAGGGACTTTTAGCTATGGAAACAAAGTGCAATGAAACATGGGTGATGGAGGACACAGGGTTGGTGATTTCAAAAATGGATGAAAGCAGCATCTTTAGTATCCAGTCACCACGGCCTCTGTGAACTAAGTCACATGGCACTGGAAAACCTGACAGCTGAAACTTCAGGCTGGCAGATGGGCCTGTGGCTGTACATCATGCTGTCTTTCCTTTTTCATGTTGAAGACAAGGGAAATAACTGTCAGGTAAGGAAACAGACGTGTCTGAGTTCCCCTAGTTTGTGCTCGGACAAGTTCATCAAGGTTAATAAAGTTAGTAACATCTGGCCACCGCTTTTACTAGCCCAACAAACTCAGCTCTTTGAATCTAAGTTTTCTCATCAATAAACAAATATGAAATACTTTAAACAGCTGCCACACGTGGCTACCGTATTTTCCCTATGAAAAGTAGAGCGCAGCTACCTGCCTCTTAATAAGGGTCTAGACACTCGAAATGGAATCTGTGCTTTACTCTCGGCAGTCACGTGCTGTTGTGAAGGTTTGGTCATTTTCATTCACTTATTCGTGCTTAGAAAAGTGTCTGTAGAGCAATAGAGCAAAGGCTGTGAGCTAGTGTTAGGCAGACGTGGGAACCAACGTCCAGGCAGACAGATGATCATGGAACATGAATATGCAAGTTACTTGTTAATGGGCACAGATGCTTAGGATGGGGAAACATTATAGGAAGTTTTGCTTTTTGAATATGTTGAAGTTTTCTTTTTTTGGCAAAGATTTATTTATGCATACAGAACTGCATTATAGGCCAAAGGTGCAGGGGTGTGAGAGGATTCAGTAAAGACTGAGTGAGGAGCAGAACAGGTGATCGACAAAGTACACTCTGGGTGAGACAGGGGAGGTCTGCTGCACCCTGTGGGTCAGCTCCAGGCCAGGGATCCAACTTGTGCTGAAGCAGCTGCAGCTAACTTCCTGGTGCTGTGCATCAACTGGGAAGGGCCCTAAAATGAAGTTTTAAGTAATAAAAAGGATATGTTAATGTTTCAGTCAAAGTATTTTTTTAAAAGATTTGTTTACTTATGCATACAGAACTGAGCACAGGCCAGAGGTTCAGGGGCGGAGAAAGGATTCATTAGAGCCCAAGTGGGGAGCAGAACAGGCAGGTGGATGAAGTACACTGCTGAGGGGAGCAGTGGGCAAGTCAGGAGAGGTCTGTCACGCCATGTGGGTCAGCTCCCTGGCTGGGAATCGAACTTGTGCTGAAGTAGCTGTGCCTAGCTTCGTAGTGCTGTGCTTTAACCCATTGAGCCACCAGGGAGGGCCCTCAATCAAAGCATTTGTTGGGGGGTGTTTTCCAGATTGTCAGTAGGGTTAAGTTGGTTGATAGTATTTTGAAACGATTCCATGTTGACTTCCTCAGTTTTTGCGAATAGTGTTGAAATATTCTTCTATAGTTGTGGATTTGCCCATTTCTTGCAATTCTATTTACTTTGTACATTGTCTATTTTGTTAAGTGGCTAAAGTGTGAAGATCTTAAAGTCTTTCTGTTGAATCAAATCCTTTCATCTCCTTTCTACCTGATTATATTCTTGCTTTGAAATATAAGTTTTCTGATAGTGCTGTAGCTTTCTAGAATATTGATTAGTATTTATATGGTATGTCTTTTCCACAAATTTTTACTTAATCTTTGTGTGTGTATTTATGTTTGTTGAGCACAACATTTGTTTAGGCCTTGTGACATTTTTATTCAATTGATCAATCTCTGATTTTAGTCATGGCACTTATAACATTTATACTTATTAGAATTATTGATGTTTCTGGTAAAGTCATCTTCTCCATATCTTTACACTTCAGACTTGTGTAAGCTTAGTAATGTCCTGCTTGTATAGGTCTTATTCTTCCTGTGATAATTGCATGCTAGATTGTCAGAAAGCTGCATTTTTTACACATAAGTCGTTTCAGAAACTGTCTTCTGTAAGTATATTAGAGTTCCTCACCCTCCCTCTTTGTCCTTTAGATTTATTTGAAAATTAAGGGTATACTTTCTTCTGATTTATCTCAGTTTTGTAAATATTCATTAGTGTATTTTTACTGACTGTGATTTTATTGTTAGTGAGGATTCCCATACAAGACTGTCAACAGGTGATGGAATTCTTGAGAAGTTATAATTTTTTTGTTCACAAATGTTGCTTATTTAATTCTCACTGTATTAATTTGAGGAAAATTGAGCTATGGGAATTGTTTCTGGTCACATATGAATGAACAACGTAGACAGGTTTTGAACTCACATGTTTAGGATCTTGAATTGGATTCTATGCACAGATCACCATTTGCAATCCATTCTCCTGGAAGACCAAACTCATCCTATCATTTGCATGGAATTAGGGCAGAAAAAAGTTCACAATGTCATTATTATCATCAAGGACAAGTTTTGCAGGTGATGTTATTGACATATTTCTATCGTTATTTCTTAAATGGGCAGACTGTCTGTGGTAACACTTCATGATTCATCCCAGGCTAGAATTTATAGATAACTACCCACAAACTCTAAGGTTAACCTTGAAGTAGAGGAAGGCACAGTTCCCCTAAATTACTAAGACTCTTTGATGCAACCGAATGGAACAAATGGGGAATATCATAGTAGATTAAGTATTAAGCCATAGGATGGCCAATAATTGAGATGTTGAGAAATTTAATACACAGGTTGAAAGCACTTGTTACTGTTTCTTGTTGGATTTTTATTCTAGTTTTATATAAATACCTTGGATCAATTCTAGGAAGGGTTGCTAACTTAGCCAACATCACTAATGAAATAAAAGGTTCTTATTCTTTGAAAGCATAATAGTACCAAGCTTTTCAATATATTTTTTGAACATTTTCTGAGTAGATCACTGAGCTTAAAACCTGCATGCCTCTTTTTTGACCACATTAAGTTCTTTAGCTAGAGGGCACTTGAACATATCAAGAGGATTTAGACCAATTCTAAGCTCTGAGATAAGGCATGTTATATAATCAGTGGGGACTTGAAAGGCAGATGAGCACATGGGTTATAGGATGTGCCACAGTCAGGAAGACCAACTTTAGAATCTCAGTATTTCTCCATCTTCAGTTATTCATCTGTAGGATAGAGGTAAATGGTACCGCCTACCTTAAAGGGCCTTAAGGGGTATTAAGTGAGATGAATTATATATAAAGTAGTTACCACAGTTTCAGACACATAGAAAACACACACAATGCAGGCTATTTCATCATTATTATCTTTATTAATTCAATAATCATGTAACTTGATGTCAAATCATTTTGATTACTGGGATACTGTGATCTAATTTTAATAGCTGAACCTCTATGCTTGAGACAAATCTATTTTGTGAACTAGAAAGGCCCTTTTCTCATACAGGAAGTGCTCAATAAACATTATTAAATGAATGGCCAGATAGAAATCATCAGAGGGGAGCGTGAAAGCATGATCAGAAAATTTATATTGGAAGGTAAAAAGTTAAGTCCACTTTGTACTTTGTAGTTGTATAAAGTACTAAATTGAACATATTTAGCTCCAAAACATACTGTTTACATAAGTTACTGCTCTTCTCCTGGAGAAAAGTAATAATAGGGAAGATGAATGTAGAAAGTGAATTTTCTTTATATGAGAATGTAAGTACATAAATACTGAGAACTGTGTTCCTATTATAAACAATAATTGATATCTCTTGCATTTGTTACATTACCCAAATAATAATTTATTATTTTATTTTATATGTTGCAAAGAGCTAGGTGGTTATTGCAGACTAAAATTAGATATCTCATATATAACTATGTATCTTGCCTGAGACCATTTCTATATTGAATTGGTGATAGTCTGTGCAAAGAACCAGATTGATACTTTTTAAAAATATTTTTTAGTGGTGAATTTAGAGAATGGCTTTATTTTTTATGTTTTTTATTGAGGTAACATTGGCTGACAACAATGTAACTTGACATCAACTCATTTTGATTGCTGGACCAGTTCAGATACTGTGATCTAATTTTAATAGCTGAACCTCTATGCTTGAGACAAGTCTATTTTGTGAACTAGAAAGCCCCTTTAGGGGAACAGGCTTCACATCACTTTAGATGTGTGTTTACATAACACACCTACCACCCAGGCATCTAGAACCTAGATTCTAGGTTCTAGATTACTGGAGAACCTTCTACCATAGATTACTGGGTCCATTCCCAGCTTTGTTCCTCATAACAAGAGAAACAGAAGCAAACGAAACAAAGCAAAAAAAAAAAAAGAAAAAAGAAAAAAAAAAGAAAGAAAAATCAGTAATACATCAAACTTAGAAACTTCTGATTTTTAATTTCTTTTTAATAAAAGAAACTATGATTAAAAAGAAAAGTCATCCTACTGAGTAGAAGGAAATAATTACATATCATATACGTAACAAGAGACTAGCATCCAAGACATAAAACAAATCACACAAGTCTAAAAGAAAATAGCCAAATGAAAAACAAAATGTGTAGAAGGACCAAACGAACACTTGTGCAAACAAGACATGCAGACAGCCACTGGCACAGGAAAAGATGTTCAATATTAATTACCATCAGGGAAATGCAACTCAAAACCACCACGAGATACCACCTCACATCTTTGGGAATGGTCCGTGTGTATTTATTTATGTTTATCGAGGTCACATTGATTTACAACACTGTACATGCTTAAGGGTATAGTTTCATAACTCTACAAATATGTTGATACCTACTATCAAAGTGAAAATCAGTTAGATAAGTTCACAAGACAGCATGGAAGAGTGGAACTCATAAGGAATATGCATTCCTTAAATATCATCAGTTTAGAGTAGTTGTTCCTACCCTAATTGGTCCTGTGGTCTTGGGAAAATAATATATTTCAGTCAACTTCAGTGTATTTACCATTCACAGATACTGGGAAAACAGATGGGATGTTATCATCATTATGAGTATGGTGTTATGGATATATACTCAGTACAAATTAGTTTCCTCCCTGTCTTTTCTCTTTATGTAGATGATAGGCTTGTAGAAATTGAACTTGCTGATCATGGGATTTTCTCTCCATTTGACAACCTTGTGATTTTATCCTTTTGAGTGCCAAGTGTATAATTAAATTAAGGATGTAATAGTAAGGACACAAATGCACTGATTTGTTATCATTGATGGACGACAGAATATATGAAGCTAAATTTTCACCTAATATTATCATAAATATAATATTTCTATAATACAACAATCATTACTGTTTATCAGGCAACATTGAGGGAAAATACTGTAGTGCTTTCTGAATCATAAGAATGAATACAATTCTCTTTAGCTAAACACATCATCAGTTCTGTGCTTTCTTTAATACTGATGAAAAACTTTAGTCTTTATTAGCATGTAACCTACATGACAATTTCTTTGCTTTTGATAGACTTCTTCTGATAGTCATGATGGAGTAACAAGGGTCAGAGGTATTCATTGTTAGGTCCGGCTGGAGTCCCCAAGCCCTTCCGTAAAATGAGATATATCACATTCTCTCAAATTCCAGAAGCAATGCCCCACCTCTGTACCTAGAACCCGGATGAGGAGCAGAGCCAGATGGTGATTTGGATATAGATCACCCAGACGCTGAAAAAACAACTCAGTTGCACATTCTAGGAAAACTGTCAGTCCCTATACCTTTCCATTCCCTATCTATAAAATGTCCCTAGCCTGTGACCAGGACGCAACTTTTCAGTCCCCAGAAAGGATCTGTGAACTTCACTGGGGGGGTTGCAATAAAGGCTGCTCCTTATTATCCTAAACTCTCCTCTATCTTTCCTTCACCCTGCGTCGATTCTTACAGTCATCACCTGAAATGACTGAAAAAGTAGAAAAATGATGTAAAACCATAATAGTCACATATATGCTAAATCTGGTTGATGATATATATGCTTGGTGGTGGTGGGTGTGGTGTAGTCATAATACCTGAAGGGCGTGATCCCGCACCTCTAAGTCATATACTTGGTTGTAAATTAACGCTCTCCTCAAAAAAAAAAAAAAAAAAAAAAGGCGTAGCCAAAACTGGTTTGAAAGAACTATTTAATTGCTTATATTAAAACAGTGGAAATGAAATGTTTAAAGCACAACATTTTCTTGACTGTATCGATGCCCATATCCTGATTATGATACTATGCTATGAATTCTCAAAGATGTATCGCTAGGAGAAATGGAAAAAGGCGCAAGAGATTTGTTTATGAACCGACCATGGCTCCAAAATAAAAGGTCAAATTTTCAAAGGACAAAGATCTAGGTTAGGTTTGCAAACAATGAACCACAGGCCATATCCTCCCAGTTCTTAATAACCCACAAGCTGATAATGTTTTTTTTTACATTTCTCAAAAATTGTTAAAAATTAAGAACAATTCAGAGATCCTAAGTGGCTCTCAAAACTTAATATGTTTACTAACTGACCTTTGCAGTTAAAGTTTGCCACTTTGATCTAGGGAGTATCAGTTCCTCCCTGGAAAGGTAAACTTCTTACAGCCCACTCCTCTCCATTAAAGTGTAAAATGTTGAACATCGTATTTGCTGACTCTTACAAGTTAAACAAAAGTTGGCAAATGATGGAGAGTAAAAACTTAGCGAATAATCCACGCAAGGATGTATTTCCCACTGCAGTTTTTGGTTTTGCCTTTACTGAGTCCCTGTGATAAGTTGCTGGCAAGGGTCTCAAACTCAGGTTAAAACCCTTACCTGATCAGGCAAGAATTACCCGATCAGGCTTTCATTTCTGCAGGTGGAAGCCAGGAAAAGGGAGGTGAGATGAAGTCTGACAAAAATGGGTGGAGCTGGAAGAGATGATGCTGAGTGAAATGCCAGAAGGAGAAAGACAAATACCGGAGAGTGTCACTTGCATGTGGAATACAGAGAAACCAAACGAGGGGTCAGATAAAGACAAACTTTAAAACTAACCCTGGAAAGCTGACTATAACAGAGGTAGCCAGAGGTGGGGAGGGGGGAAGGTGAGGATCGAAAGTGGGAGGAGCACAGGGACTAGAGCAATGAATTGCAGAGATGGGGTGCTTTGGTGATGGTGCAGTTTTAACCTGATAGGCGAGATCCTGTGCTTCTGAAATACCCACCACTGCGTAAATTTAGAAAAAACAAAATTCAGAAAAACAAAAACACTAGAAGAAAACTGGAAAAGGAAATCCTCATTTTTTACCAATGTTTAGTAGATTTTTTGCAGTACTCCTTTTCTTGAATTAATGTTTCTTAATTTGATGTGTGTTTTGATCAATTTCCAGAGTCCTAAAATAGTAATTTTGGCCAATTTTACCGATCTTACTGCCTATTTTTATAGATAGCAATTTCTATGTCTGTTACTCATTCATTCCAAAAGTGAAACGAACAGTTAACTGTAAAAAATACATTTGGGGAAGAACTTAAAGACGTTCTTACTTGTTACCCAAAATGAAGGTTTTAAAGAGAGCATTTACATCTTGCTACATAGGATTTTTTTGTTAAAGAAGAAACATTAACAACTTTGAAACAGAGACATAGGGAAAGGGCGCCTGAAAAAAATTTCATTATTGTAACTGGAAGAAAGGAAAAGGCCCATGAAATGGAGCATTTAATGAATGACTTTAGGGTGTACCAATGAAAGTAATTAACATAAAAACAATGCACCACTGGATATCAGAACACTGATTTTTGTGATCTTCCTGAGTTATTTCAGATCTGTTGATTGCTTTTGTGCATCACTAGTTACTGATTAAACAAGGATAAATGATTCAAATGAAAATTGCATATCTAAAAAGTATGTATATTATTTCTGTCCATTTTCATCATGTTCATTTCTCTTTAGAATTTGGTTATAAATGGTGGAAATGTAACAATAAAATTGCATGCAAAGAAAAATTACCCTTAGAATGAGTTGGTTATAAGACAGAAATCAGGAACATAAAAGATACTGGGGTTCTTCAGTCTTGAACAGTGGCTGTAGGGAAAAGGTTTAGAGGAGGAGAGATCCATTTACTCCTTCATTTATTCAACCAAAATTAATGTTTTCACAACTTTGAAACAGAGACATAGGGAAAGGGCGCCTGAAAAAAATTTCATTATTGTAACTGGAAGAAAGGAAAAGGCCCATGAAATGGAGCATTTAATGAATGACTTTAGGGTCTACCAATGAAAGTAATTAACATAAAAACAGTACACCACTGGATATCAGAACACTGATTTTTGTGATTTTCCTGAGTTCCAATGTTTTGTCCCCAATGTTTTTGTTCCAATGTTTTGTCCCCACTTCTGTGACCGGCCGCAAGGAAGGAAGGTGGGAAGCAGAAAGGCTGAGCAAGCAGAGTTTATTGCTCTGGGACAGCAGCTGAGACGGAGCCCCTAGAGTGGGGCCCACAACTACTGCCAACTCAATAAGGGAGAAGGGTCTCTTATATAGATTCTAAACTCAGACTCCAAAGAGGGTGACTCATAGCTGTGTCCTTGCTGTGAGGCCCAGTTTGCTGTCACCTTCAGCTAGTCCCATCCAGGATGCAAGGTCAGTTTACTACCACTTTATCAAGTTTGGATGCAAGGCAAAATTCTTTACCGCCCTAATTCAGTCCTTGTCAGTAAATCTTTGGTCACTCCCAACACCCAAGAGGTGTATTCTGATGGGTATATTGCAGAGGACAAAAAGGGGCAACATCCATGCTTTTGTGGATTTGATATTCTAGAAAACAATCATGATAAGTACATAAATTATTTAATATCCTAAAGGGTATCAGATCTATGTGATCATTTTATGGTCAAACATGAAATAGGATATGGCGGAGAGAGTGTGAGGAATACTGTCATGTTAAAGGAGGTGGACATGGTGACCCTCACAGGGTGACAGAGTTTAAGCCAAGACTTTCAGAGAAAGCTTGCCTGTGAGCATCTAGGGAAAGAGCATCCCATGCATGCAGAAATCACGTGCAGAAGAGGAAGTCTACTTGGCACAATTAACAATGCGGTGACTGTAGCAGGAATAGAGTGAGCAAGGGAAGAGTGGAGCTACATAGAGGAATAATAAAGGGCCAAGTTATGAAAGATTTTGCAAACTATCGCAGGAACTTTGGCTTTTACTGTACATAAAATGGGGAGTTCTTGGACAGAGAAGTAATTGGGTCTGCTATCAATTCAGAAAATGGATTAAAAGAGCTAAAGAAAGGTGTCGGATAGCACAATGAAAAAATCAGATTGAGTTGTTACCCTTTGGAGACATGACCCAGGTTAGACTGTTCGTTGTTACCAAGACTCAGTTCTTGGACATGAGTTGGCCATCTGAGGGATGTGGATGATCTCTTGGGTGGATCGGATGCTGTGGGGATCCCGGAAGCAATCAACATCACCAGGCAGAGCCCAAGATGGTATTCCCTCCGGAAAAGCCAAAGCAAGAAGGTAGAACCCCCAAATGACTTGGCACCTGAATCCTGACTTATCTGAAGCTAGATCTGTTCCTGGACACGTGAACTCTCATTAACATCTACTCCCTTCTTACTTAGACCATTCGAAACAGGTTTTCTCCCCAGCTACTGAAGGCATCCTAACTGATGCGAGCTTCACAACGGGAGACCCAGTGGGCACCTACTCCAACCCCTCCTAGGCATCTCGCTCTAACAAGTATGAATCTTAATTCTCATCCCAAAGTGACACATATTAGAGCAGGTATTTGAATAGATTACTCACTGATACATAGATTAAAGACGATGCCCAATGCTTCCGGCCAGCCTGCATTCTCTTGAATGTTTAATTTTGCTGATGGTTTGTTTGCTAGTTTTGTTTGTCTGTAATCCATGTGTAAAACCTATCATGTATTTGTCTTTAATTGTATGCCCGAGAAGGTCACCTTCAACGGTGTTTCCGTACTGTGGACAGTTTAATAGAAGGGAGCAGAAGTGGTGACATAACAAGAGGACAGTGTTAAGGAGGCCACGGCACGTATAGGCAGAAAGAAGCAAGTGGCTTAGTGGGGGAATGGATTAAAAAGTAAAGAAACAGGCCCTCCCTGGTGGCGCAGCAGGTTAAAGCACAGCACTGAGAAGCTAAAGCCACTTCCGCATGAGTTCGATTCCCGCCTGCCCTGGAGGTGACCACATGGTGTGGCAGACCTCTCTGACCCCTGCTGCTCCCCTCAGCAGTGTACTTCGTCGATCTGCCTGTTCTGCTCCCCTCTCTATCTCTGGTGAAGCCTCTCACCGCCCCTGAGCCTCTGGCCTGTACCCCAGTTCTGTATGTACAAATAAATAAATCTTTAAAAAAAAAAAGTAAAGAAACATTCAATCGGGGTGAAAACTTACTTTCTTGGGAAAAAAGGCCTGTGTATCATGTAACCGTCATGTCTTGTCTCAGTTATTTACTGTCTCATTCAATTATAAGCAGTGTATGAGATCCCTGTCTTACAGATGAAGAAATTGAGGTGATGAGAGTAAGTGATGTCATAGCCTATTTGTGGCTGAATCAGGTTTCAACCCATGGCTAAGCTAAGAAATTATGCTCTGTATGGCTATTGCCTTGAAGGCTAAGGAGCGGGTGAGAATTCAGAGAGAAAAAAGGTTGTTTCAGGAAGTGACAGCGGGAGGTTCCTGATATTCCTGGGGTCTTTAATCAGCACTGGTGCAATTTGGGCAGCCTCTGTACCCCAGTGCCAGCCCTGGGTGTTAGCCAGGTGAATTGTAGGTCAGATGACAGTGGGTTGTGAATGATTCTATTACTTACAGAGGATTTGAGATTCTTCACAGTACAAGGACGTTTGTAATTTATAGGGTGCTTAGAGTTCCAGCGAAGTGTGTGAATAATGAAGACGCCGCAGAAGCCAGAGTGGAAAAATACACATAGCTTTCCTCTTTATCTTGAGATTACTATCTAGATTGCCGTTTAAATGCATGTGTGCCCAAAACTACAGACAGTTTATACCTGAAGGCCTCTAATCTGGCTTTCTATCTGAAGATTACTTTTTCCACTGCAAATTGACAAAAAATAATCACACAAGATTTTAAAAATGCAACTGCTATAGAAAAGCCAGCATTACAGTTGCAGAAAAATTAGATAGCACTGGTTTCTGCAAAATGATTGATTTACAGAGAACCTTTAGGGCCCTCTCACCATATTGAGGGTTATGTTTTTAGAAACTGAATTATCTAACTGTGGAATCAGAAATGATCATTAAAAGAGAAGGGAGCTAATATTTTAAGATCCCTTACATGTAAGACATTGCATTGGATCTACAACATCCTATAGGTGGACTGAAAAATTCCCTGACACATTGTTTTTAGTCCATCCCACAGGAGAAACTCTGGGATAAGTAACCCATATAAAATTGCAACTTATATGCTGAGCATTTATAGGGTTTGATAAAAACTCAGGACTCTGAGCCCTTCCTGGTGGCATATGGCATTAACAGAGCACAACTAAGCTAGCGGGCCAGGGAGGTGACCCACATGGCACAGCAGACCTCTCCTGTCCCGCCCGCTGCTCCCCTCAACAGTGGACTTCATCAGTTGGCCTGTTCTGCTCCCCAGTCTGTCTCTGGGGAACCTTCACACTGCCCCTGCACCTCCGGCCTGTACCCCAGCTCTGTATACATAAATAAGTAAATTAAAAAAAAAAATCTCAGGACTCTGCTAAAATCTTTTCCTTGCAAATAGCAGTGCAGGTCTGCAGGTCAGGGGGCCCCACAGGCACAGGGAGAGAGTGGAGAAGCCACACCTATGATACCACAGCACCAGGAAGGTGCTTACTAAGTTGGTTCGACCCTTGCACTTTCTAATAAACCCTGAAATGAAACTTGCAGATGACGCAACCAGCCAGCCAAATGAGTTCAAGAAAAGCTAACAGAAATGCCTGAAAGTATTATTCAAAGAAGTTTGTTCATAATAAAATAAAATTATAATTCAATAAATAAAGCTGCCTACACATTATCAATGTTTTATTATGTACATCATGATTCATTATTAGCAATATTTTATTGTGTGTACATTGGGGTCCAGGAGCTTTCTAGAAGAAGCTCATAGTCCAGGCTGCAGGCTTATCATAGTGTCATATAGCTGTTTTTCAGTACTGACTAGATACTTTAAAACATTTTTTCTTATCTTTACACAATACTCCAAGGTGTACCTGAAAACTCCCATTTTACAGATGAGGCCATGTATTCGCATCTACCTAATTTGCCCACAGTCTCAGGACTTAGCAGGAAACCCAGGATCCCAACTCAGGGCTAATTAGGGGCTCAGAGAACTCACACTATTTCGTCTGCTAATTGGCCATGGAATTAAAGTCAGAGCCAGAGAATTGCATGAAGATACAGATAGAAGGATTCAAGGTGATTTAAACTCCTAAATGCCTAAACAAAACGAGTTAGCTATACCCTGGTGGTGCATTCATCTAAAGTTTTATTTTAAGCCTTGTCCTGTTAAGCAGGTAACTGAGAATACCCACATTAACCCAACAAGGTGGCACTATTGTTTCTTAGTTTCTGTGAATATTCCTCAAGTGCTCCTTTGGAAGGAAGAGGGAGTCTAGAAATTAATAAACAAATGCCAGCTGATCTGGAAGTTGGAAGTCTCCAATGGTGGCTGGAGACTCCTGGGGGCCTTATGGATACATGATGGTAAAGTTTACATCAACCTGATGGGTGATGAGATGCCCAGACCTCTGAGAAGCCATCATTTCTGAGTATGCGTATCAGAGGAGATCAGTGTTTGAACTGGTGAACTGAGTTGTAGATGACCCTCCCCCTCCCCCACCCCCTGCACCCCACGCTGGACCATCTTAGCCATGGTGGACTGAATGGAACACAGACGAGCTGCACTGAGATTCTGATCTTCCCTTCACTCTTAGTTCTCAAGCCTCCAGTCACTGACTAGAACCTGTACCAGCAACTCTCCAGCTATCTTTCTGGCCACCGACCTTCCTGAGTCTCCAGCCTGCAGATGGTGGATTGGGCTACTGCTCAGTCTTCACAGTTGGTTGTGCCAAAGCCTTGTGGTAAATAAATTCACACGTGTGCACACACACACACACATTAGGAAGTAGCATATAGGTGTATGTATGTGTATATAGACTCCTGTTTGTCCTGGTTAGTTGGAAAGTCCTGACTAATATAAGACAGATGTTAAAGTCATGGACTATAGAAGGTGCAGGTGCTTCAACATACCCAGTTCTCTTCTTTCACTCTCTATTGCACATGTCCATCACCCTGAAATGGACATTTGCTTCTTCCCTCTCGTCTTCATCAGGTCGCACTGCTGCCTTGGGAAGCTCCTATTTCAAATCTCCACATTTCTTTGTAACTTCTGACCTGAGAAGACTTCCCTCCTTCATCTTAGTAAATTTCTTTGCCTCCTACTTCCCTGAGAAAATGCAAGTCTCAATTCCACATTTTCCCTAACCTGCATCTATATTTTCCTTATTCCCTTCTAGAACAGCAGATACTTGATTCTTTACTACCTAAAGTGAATCTGCTCAGTGCCTTGTGGATTGATTGCCCCTCAGGGCCTTGCTTCAGTGATTTGAGCTCTTGTGAAGGCTGAGTTATATGTACTCTACACTGTGGATGTTGGTGGGCGGAGCAATACTGACTAATGCATATTAAGCAATTACTATGTACCAGATACATGCTGAATATTTCCCTGAATTATTATATGATGTTACAAAATCACCTTGATATGCAAGGATGATTGATATTTATTTTTAAAAAAGATTTATATATTTATGCATACAGAACTGGGCTACAGGCCAGAGGTGTGGGAGGAGTGGTATAAGAGGATTCACCAGAGGCAGAGTGGGGAACAGAACAGGCAGACTCACTGAAATCCACTGCTGAGGGGAACAGCGAGCAGGACAGGAGAGGTCTGCCTCGCCATGTGGGTCACCTCCCTGTTCAGGGATTGAACTCATGCTGGCTGCAGCGAGCTTCATAGTGCTATGCTTTAACCTTTTGTGCCACAAGGGAGGACCCATTTATTACTATTCTATTTTAAGATGAAAAAATATAGTCAGACATATAAAGAGGTGAAGTAGCTTGTTCCAAACCTCACAGTTGTGACTCAGCTGAGCTGGAACTCCAGCTCTGGTTCTGATAACACATTCTTAGCTGCACCATGCTGCACCCTGCCCTGTGGGCCTTCTTCAGGTGCTTCAGGGGCCAGTCTAGGTATTGTGGGGGATACTTCACCATCATGTCAAAGCAAATTCCTACCATGCATTTCACCTAAACATTAGGTTCAAATTTGGGGGACACAAAGAAATTAATCACTTGAATCATTCTATTGGGTACATAAAATCTTCTCTTTGGGATTTTAATCCATGGCCTATTAATGTGATTTGATATTGGCTTGCTAGGCAGCATCCCAGGGTTTAAATACAAACTCTGCATGGCCAAAGACATTCAGACACCTAACAAAAAATATATTCAATTAAGCACAGCCACAGCCTGTATTTTCTATTATATGAGAGTAGTATAATGATTCATAGTGCACCAAATTAAATGCAACAGCTTTTAATTGATCAAATGCTTATCAGAGTACTTATGGTATTTGATGAATGCTGGTTAACACTCAATATTTTTAATTAATATTGTCTTGTCATTATGAGCTCCTTTACGTCAAAAGGAAAACATTATCCTTTTTCAATAACAACCAAGTTTCTATTCATGTATCAGGCTTTGCTCAAGGATTAAGAATGAATAACAATTAGTAATTTATGCTCTGCAATGAGACTCACAATAAGCAGCAGAAACCATATAGACCAGTTGACATGACATTATGAGCATTGCTGTAATTCAGATCTCCATATGGCAGTTTCATACTTACCCTTCAAAATAGGTATACATATAGATATTCCAAGTTACCTGAAATCTTACTTGGCTTACCCATGAAGAAGCCCTTTCCCATCCTCAACTCTTACTGCTATCTAATTGACATATTGCAACCACACCATTTCATAATCTGTGTTAAATACAGGGGAACTGAAGCCTCATCCTTCGTGTTCCTTTTTTGTTTTTACTATTTTTTTAGTACTTTAAGGTTTTGGTAAACTTAGAGTATAGGGAACACTCAGATCTCGAGTGATGAATGGATGGAAGGATAGAGGGAAGAAGAAGAGGGAAGGAAGGAAAAAGGGCAGTGGGAAGAAAGGGGTAGAGATATGGTCTCTAGGGAAACACACGCGCGCGCGCGCGCACACACACGAGGGAGCTATAAATCCTGATAGAGAGTAAGATAGAGAAGGATGGCTTCACATTGTAGGGAGTGTCAAATTATAGCTAAAGGATGAGTCATATTTCAACCAAACACAGAAGGCTGTGTATGGTAGAAGGAGGCTGATGAAGGTAAAGACATTCTGGTCAAGGGAAAGGAATGAATTATATGGTATTTAATGATATTTAATTGACTGGAGAATTTAGTTAGGATTGAAAGCTGGAGGAGAAAGGCAGAAGAATAGAAATGAAAATAAGAGTAGACTGCAGGCCTTGAAGGGCTTTATAAACCATGTAAATTAATTTAGATCTTCAAACCCTAGCAGTTCCTTAATAGGTGAGTTTAACTGTCTTGCTAAAAGGGCTTAACTATGATTGAGGACATTATTTCCTTACTTTCAGCTGAGTAACAAGTACTTGTTTAAAATTGAGAGCAGGAAGACAGCTCCAGTGGTATTTCCTGGGAGCCTAAATCACAGGGTTTTGACATTTCTGAATTTAAAGGGAAATTGAAATCACTTCAATGCTCATTCAGGTTGAAACTACTTTTAGTATTTCTAAGAACAATTGAAAACACAAATCTGTCTTTGAACAATGCTTAGTCTTTGGGATTCTTCCTGCTTTTATTCTGTGGCATGAGAAAGAATGAAATGAATAATAGTTCCTGACATGCCCTTATATACCATTTGTAGAACACTCACGAAAAGATCTCCTTTGATCCTCCTAAAAATCCTGTAAGCTAAGCACTATCTTCTTCATTCAGTAGCAAACAGCATGGAACTAGTAAGGCAGGCAAGTCTTAATTCTCTCCTCTCTCTGTCTCTGATGCTCTCAAGTTGGCCAGAGTTGAGAAATCTCTCATGCAGATAAAGGCCCCTTCTGGAGGCCACAAGTCACAAGACAGGCAGGATAGAAAGGAGGATGTCCTCTGGGTTGAAAGTCTCCTGTGTCAGCTACTGACTGTGATTACCCTCAAGAATCACCATTTCCAAGTCCATCCACATTGTTGCAAATGAGAAGATTTCATCTTTTGGGAACTGGAGGTGATTATGCTAAGCGAAACCAATCAGAATAAGAAAGACAAGTGCTGGATGATTTCATTTACATGTAGAATATAAAGATACAAAACAAAGGAACAGAAAAACAAACCCTAGGAATCTGACTGGAGAATTGAGGCTGCCAGAGGGGAAGGTTCTGGGGGTGGGGAGGACTACAGATGGGCTGTTCCCAGTGAACCATGCTGGATGACTATTGGTGCTTGTTTAGCACACTTGGTGTGGTGACATATATCTGAAGTGGTATGTACACTCATAGACACACTTGTAGGCCATATACAGTGTTGTTAATCAACATTAAAAATACCACTAAGAAAATAAGAATCCTCATTTCCAGCACCATTCTTGGAGCTAAGTATACTTGTGTCTATTTGGAAGAAAGGGATACTGACATTCGGAAAGTTGCTTAAGCTGAGCCATTTGCAGAATGGTAGAGTCAGATTTGAACTTTCACCTATGACCTTAAACCCACACTACTGTTCTATCATCTCATTCTGTAATGAGATGTTTAAGAGAGCGGACACAGAGCTCAGGTCTCCATGTTTGCCTAATGGCTGACCTGTGACTTTGGAACTTTTGTTACTACCTTGAAAACCTACCCTTCAGGCACTCATGTTTAAAATGGAGATGCTATGGGCCTCCCTGATGCTGCAGGGATTAAAGCCTCAGAACTATCAGGCTACTGCCAGCCACTGCAACGTAGATTCTATCCCCACCAGGGAACTGACCCAGATGGTGAGGCAGACCTTTCCTGTCTCACCTGCTGCTCCCCTGAGCAGTGTATTTCAGTAGATCTGCTTGTTCTGCTCCCCATCTGTCTCTGGTGAATCCTTTCAATCCCATGTACCTCTAGCCTACACCCCAGTTCTCATATGCATAAATAAATAAAAACAAATATTTAAATAAATAAATAAAATGGAGATATTTGCATTTCCCTCTCCCCTCTCAGGGCAGATTCTCTCTGGAGGCAGAGGAATTGCAGCAATGCATGTCAATACTTCAACAGTTCCTAGCACAGAATCAGTACTAGACAAATATTAGCTACATTTATCAAGTATCTTTTGGGTCTTAATTCCCTTCCTTAGACTATACCTGATCCCTTGATCTAGCAATGGCTAGCTTTTGGTGGTAGGGAACAGTTGAAAACTAGACTCAATAGCATTCCACTTTCTGGATGAGACTATTAAGGATCTGACCTAAGTCTCAGTTCTGTTTCTCATCTGAAGGCAGAGCTGACTGCCTGCACTTACTTTCCTTGCTTGTCCCCCTGTCTCCTCCAAGCCCCAACTCCTTACATTGGAGAAGTCAAGACACAACTAGTTTTTGTCAGTCCCTCCTACAGAATGACGACTTAACACCATGTCTCTAGCGTGCTGACTAGTGTCTTATCTGTGTTCATATTTCTGAAACACTAAATGCTTCCCTATATAACACCCCCAATAGGAAATATTGATTCTATTAGCCTCTAACTTGTTTTTTCTTTCTGTTGGAATTTTACAGTTAATACATATTTTATGTTAGGAGCTAGATGAGGTCATAGAGAGACAACTCTAATCAACCCTCATCAACCAAGCATGGTTTCTGTCTTCAGAGAGAGTAGCCCGATTTTGAGCAATCAATTATACAAATAATTTTCTAATTATAGTTGAGAAAATTTCTTGAAACAAATAGAGAATGCTTTGAACAAATGTAACAGGAAGACTCTCAACAAGTTTTAGGCTACACAGGGAAAACTACTTGAGTAAGTGAAAAAATATTTGGCCTAGGCCTTCCAAGGATGCACCCTTTCTTGTTCCTACCTTTGTGTTCAGATGGTGCAATGTGTTTTGGAAGGAGTGAAGAAGACAGCATTCTACCTCTAACAGCTTCTCAGAGCTATGATAGACTTTGCAATGTATATATGAGTGATAATCATAATGCAAGTTCAAAAATAGTGGTAAACCAGTATATTTTTCATAGTCTAAGACTTCTTCTTTTGCTAGTTTATTTTCTTTGGGAATTTATAGTCCACAAATGAGTGAGACAAAGCAGTAACTGTCTCACTTTCTGACTATCCCACTCAGTTTTATCACCTCAACAGTCACCCATTTTGTCCCCAAAGGTATTATTTCATCGTTTAAAATAACTTTGTTTCATTCCACTGAGCTATGTTCCTCAATGACTTATCCAGTCATCTGTAGACATTTAAGTTGGTGGAATGAATACTGGTTACCAGAGGGGAGAGGAAGTGTCAGGGTTATAACATTGGAGGGTTGGTGCAGGGTGAGCTAGGCCAGTATGCCCATGAAGGTGTGAAGTTAAACTTCCCAAATTATACATTTATACAAACTAGTGGCAAATCAACAAAACTGGAAAGGATATTAAAGAATAAGCAAGAAGGAAAAGTCAAAGTTTTATAATGTGCACATCAGGTACTTTGAGTAAAACGATATTTTAATTTTGTCTACTCAGTCTGATAGCCATGTGTGAGGCACAGTTCTAGGCTCTGAAGAACAGAATTTAAGGAATAAATTTTACCTTCAAAAAATTCACAAGGGAATGAGCTAGCCAAAAGACTGGATTTTGTTTCAGTCTGGGAGAGCTTGATTGTGATGTTACAATTGATTCGTTTTTTCTTGCTGCAGAACAAATGACCGACAGTGGGACAGCATAAACCCTTCCTGCTTTTAGGCTTTCAGTTCCGTCCGTGAGAGACCCAGACCAGTCCACAAGGGAGATGACGCCAATGTCCCTTTGAGCTATAAATCGGACTTCAGAGTTTGGGGTTGTGTGGGAGTCCCCACCTGCAGGATGGAGCACCAAGCTCTTTGAAGTAGGTCTAATAGTTCCCTACGGTAGTTGCCTCATTTCACAGAAAAGAGAGTCTTCATGAAGTTAAGTCACTTGATTCACATTGAACAACCAAGCATGTAGTCAGAATCAAATCCTCTTTCTTCAGGACAGTCTCATTGCTTAATTCCCAACTGACAGAGTAGGAGGCAGCCTGAGAGATGCTGCCTGCCTACTAAGATCATCATTCCAAGTGGGGCTCAAGCCCAAACAAAAACCCCCTCCCCCAAGGGTCAGTCTAGAGTGGACATGGGCAGAGTGCCTGCAGGTGGGAATGGAGAAGTGTGGTCAAGCAATTTTTTTTCTTGATAAATATTTTCTGTAAAAAATTTTTGTTGTTGGGGGCCCTCCCTGGTGGCGCAGCGGGTTAAAGCACGGCACTGAGAATCTAAAGCCGCTTCCGCATGAGTTCGATTCC
>NW_004567110.1:6613197-6614377 GCF_000260355.1 Condylura cristata | reverse complement strand
CCCACTCTGTCCCTGGTGCATCCTCTCACCCTCCGCATCTCTGGCCTGTACCCCAGTTCTATATGAATAAATAAATAAATCTTTAAAAAAAATTTGTTGTTATTGAGGCCAGGTTGGTTTATACTGTTGCTCCTTTGGAAGTAGAGGATCCCCCCTTTCAGGTATAGCTACCATAGAGCATCTATCACCAAAGCCCCCCCTTATGTTCCCCCAGCCTCAACTTTATTCTCATCCCCTACCACCACCCGCCCTTCTGGATACCTCAGTTCTATAGTAAACTTTCAAGTACTAGATTTTAAGCTTGTCTTTATCTGACTCTTTGTCTATATTCCATCATAAGTGACACCCTCTGATCTTTATCTCTTCCCTTCTGACTTATTTCCACTTAGCTCCATCCCTTCTAGTTTCATCCATATTGTCATGAATGCCGTGGCTTTATCTTTCTTGATTGCTAAGTGATCTTCCACTGTGTCTAGAGGCCACATCTTCTTGGTTTGCGCATTGGTTTGTGGGCACTTTGCTCATTTCCAGAAGCAAAACACTTCACGGCATAAGCGTCAGTGGTCTCTTTGCAGATTCATTTCCACAGCCAGGAAAACAAAAGAGAACTTGTGCAAGAGGGACTGCATCAACCTAAAAAGCTCTTCACAAAGAAAATAACTAACTAAAATGGAAAGACACCCTACTGAATGGAGAGCATTATTTGCACTCTATTCCTCTGACAAGGGACTGATATTGAAGATGCACAAGTAACTCCTACAGCTCAGCAAAAAAAAATAAAACAAACAATCGAATGGAAACATGAGCAGAAGAGCTAAACAGACACATCTCCAAAGAAAGACCTCCAACAGGCACATGAACAATGTTCACATCATTATGATCAGGGAAATGCAAATCTGGGCCACAGAGAGAAACTACCTCACACCTGTGAGCACGGCCCACCTCTTTCTTTTGTTTGTAAATGAGGTAACAGTAGTTTATAGCATTGTTTGTGTTTTGGAGGTATAGGCTCTCCTCTTCAGCTAATGGGTGCAGTGTGGTAGACAAATTTTGAATAGAGTTTTCCCAGTAAGCAAGTGAAGAGAGGAAGTTCCAGAAACAAGAAAGGGCGTGGCATGTGGGTGGGTGGGGCAGGGAGAGATCTTTTTTTTTTTTTTTTTAAAGATTTATTTATTTGTAC
>NW_004567110.1:6534988-6612853 GCF_000260355.1 Condylura cristata | reverse complement strand
TCTGTCTGTCTGTCTGTCTGTAATAAATCTGTCTGTCTGCTGAGGAATTTGGATGGCATCTTACAGCAGTCACAGAAGGATTTAGGAGAGAGACTCTGCCAATCCACGTCTCTGAGAGTAAATGCCAAAATGCAACTCTATGTGCAAAGGCCTAATTATGAACAAAGCTTGAGAAAGAAATGGGGAGCAGCCAGAGAAGAACGAAAAGTCTGACCCCTACTGAAGGAAAGAGGGGGAGCAGGTGGGATGGAGGCATCAGAGTTCTAGCTGAACATGAGAAAACGCTAACAGAGTAGACATATTTAAAGATAATTAGCTGTCGGAAAAGATAGGAAGCAAAGTAATTAAAAGTGCTTATCTACGTGGAGTTGGGTAGGAGTTCAGCGTGTGAGCAAAGCTCTTGCTCACTGTTTTCAAATGTGTGTGCGCGCATTTAAACCTAGTTATTGAATCAAAAGAAAATACACAAGTATATACATGTGTGTCTGTGCCTATCATATACATGTGACATTTGTCCAATCTGTGTGGGAGAGGGCACTGAGCCCAATGTGGTGGGCAGGCAGCCTCTGCATGAGATCCCACATCTTTCTTGGGCCATTTTTACTTTTCCTAAAGCTGCCTGGGGTTTATGAACTATATAAAAGATGTGTTTAATGTAACCTTTCCAGCTGTGCCTATTAACTGCTGACCTTTCTTCTTGATGAATCTTCCCCCATCTCAGCTTTTGTGTACAGTTTGGGGGAGAAAAGAAGGTGCCTGAAATGGCTTTCAAAGGGAGGAATCAGAAACTGCACTGAAATTGACACTGGGTGAGAAAATGTGCATCTCAAAAATGGGATTCACAGCAAATGAACTGGTGTGTGCAGAGAGATAAATATGAGTATCTTCAGGAGACAGGCAGCAGAAATTGCTCCTAAAGAGTAAGAGTGGCCAAAGAGAAAAGGAATGAAGGTAGATGGAGACAAGGAATAGCCAGAGCATGTGACAACCTGGACCCCAGTGTCCCCCGGTAGGAAAGGTGATGAGGCATGCCACACACACCCAGCTTTTGCTCTCACACTCACACCCACTTATGTGTGCATGTACAAGCACATACACACTCTTGCCTCACACACACACTGTCTGTGTGCAGGTGGTGAGGAGTAGTTGGCTCTGCTCACATCGTGTTCTGTGGCTCCCCAGGACCTTTCAGGGGAGACCCAGAGCTGTGCATGCCTGTGTGGAAAACTCTCCACCTCTTCCTCTAGTTCTCGGGTCAAAGCACCAGAGCCTCATTGTCTGTCTTTCTCTCTCACCTCGCATGTCACTGCCCTTAGTGGGTCTCCAGACACAGGCTACTTGCAGGTTGCTCTATCTCCATAGAGACACTTTTTAAAAATTATTTTATTTTATAACAGTTTATTTTTACATCATTTTGTACATATTTTTTTCCATCTCAATTGTAATCCCTGTGGGTTTCCCATCACCGAGTCATCCGTGTGCCATCACCATAATCCCGTGCATTTTCCTCCCCACCCCCCCGTTTTTGATCCCATTCCCCACTCCGCCCCCACAGAATGTCTCTGGTATATGGCTGTTCATTATTCTTGTTATTTTCTCTCCTGGTCCATTATACTCCTGCTATGAGTGAAACCATCCGGTATTTTTCTTTCTCTTTCTGGCTTATCTCACTAAGCATGATCTTTTCCAGCTCCATCCAAGTTGCTGCAAAAGACATGTGCTTCTCTTTTTTGGTTGCTGAGTAATATTCCATTGTATATATGTACCACATCTTTCTAATCCAGTCATCTACTTTTGGGCATTTGGGCTGCTTCCATGTTTTTCCAATTGTAAATAAAGTAGCAATAAACATGGGGGTACAAGTATCTTTTTCAATCAGTGTTTTTGTGTCTTTTGGGTAGATACCTACGAGTGGGATTGCTGGGTCGTAGGGAAGCTCCATGTTTAGCAGTTTGAGGAACCTCCAAACAGTTTTCCATAGTGGTTGTACTAGTTTGCATTCCCACCAGCAGTACAGGAGAGTTCCTTTTTCTCCACATCCTCGCCAACATTTGTTGTTGCTAGTTGTCTGAAGATGTGCCATTCTCACTGGGGTGAGGTGGTATCTCATTGTGGTTTTAATTTGCATCTCCCTTATTACGAGTGATGTTGGACATTTTTTCATATGCTTGTTGGCCATCTGCATTTCCTCTTTAGAGAAGTGCATAGAGACACTTTTTTATAATGAAATAATTGTTTTGCTCATATTGCCCATCTCAACCTTTAGGACCTTACCCTTGGCACCAAGGATGGGACCCAACACTTAGCATCTTCCTAGTCAATATTTCTCCAGTGAATAATAAGCTTAACTTGAGTAGGATTGAATTTGTCAAGATCAAACCTTTCCTCATCATTTTCCTTCGGGGTTTATTTTCTTTTTTAAAAAATATGTACTTATTTATGCATGCAGGAGTGGGGGTGCTGGCCAGAGGTGCAGGAGGAGTGAGAGAATTCACCAGAAACAGTGTTGGGAACAGAACAGGTGGGTTGACTGAAATATTCTGCTGAGGGGAGTACAGGGGAGACAGGAGAAGTCTGCTGCACCATGTGGGTCAGCTCCCTGGCTGGGGGTTGATCTCGTGCTGCAGTGGCTGCAGATAGTTTCATAGTGCTGAGACTTTACCTCTTGTACCATCAGGGAGGCCCAGGGCTTTTTACTTTTTCTAAGCTAAGGCCTATTCAAATTCTTAGATTTATTTTCTTTCCATTCTATTCATTAGAAAAAACAGAAACAAAGACCTGAGGAAAAGACTGGTTATATCTTAATGTGTTGATGGATGCTGTGGACCGTCCTCAACAAACTAAAATTAGAACTACCATGTGACCCAGTAGTCCCACTTCTAGGTATCTGCCTGAAAGAGTGACTGAACCACAGTGTTCATTGCAGTGTTATTTGTCATAGTCAAATAACCAAGACATGGAAATGGTTACCTGCCCATAAATATGTGGCAGGTGATGTGGTTCATCAACATAGTGGAATTCTATGCAGCAAAGTGGAAGGAATATAAGGGGATTATATGAAGCAAAATTAATCAGAAAGTAAAGACAAATATTGAACAGACAAAACAAAGCAAAAACAAACTAGCAGACACTGATAACTGAACTGAGGTTGCTATCATTGAAGAGGTTAAAGGTGGGATTGTGAGGAAGGTGTGACATGGATGATGCAAGAAGTCTTCTGTATTTTAAAAATGTGTATTTTAATACATTTGTCACCCTAAAGTGAGTGTAAATATCTTTCTAATTAAGCTTGCCAAATGGAAGTGTGTTAAGTTTATCACTGCTAGTAAATACTGTATTGGGTTTCTGGCTCTCTTTCTTCCCTTGCCTACCATGTAAACATGTACAAATCGATTATAAGTTCTCCAAATCGCTAACATTTTGGGTGGGTTGGTCTTTATAATTCTTACATTCTTGGCATTTCTAAAATGCCAGTATGATTCAAAATTAAAAGAAGTTGCTCTGTTCTTTTATCCTGAAGCCTATTTCTAAGTGGCTTTAATCTTTTTATGCTCACAAGATTGAGAATTTAAGGGAGTGTTGCTATGGAGAAAATTATGATATCATCAGTAATACAAATACTTCAAGGTTACACACATGGCTGGAGAATTGGCTTTCAGAGTTCCAAGTTATTAGAAGTACTTTCAGTTTCAGAAAGAAGAGCTATGGTATTAAATGACAGTTTGCCTGTTGAAACATAATATTTAAGAGTGGGAGTATGTTGGGCAGGGAGAATAAATAACCTCTGGAGTCAGGAGAACCAGTTTTCAAATCCTGGGACATCCCTTCTAAATCGAACCTTGACAAGGCCTAGTAAGCTTTCTCACTCTCAAATTTCTCATGATGAAAGAGAGATTTAAATTCCTATTTTGCAATGCTGTGATGAGCCTTAAATGTGAGTTGAATATCCAGAATTTCTCACAGTGATCTAGTTGCTGTGCTGTGCATTGGGATTATACCAGCCAGTAACATGGGCATGTTCCTAATTTATATTCAGGGTGTGTGTGTGGGGGAAGGGCAGCAAGTCTCTGGTAAATAAGCAAAGTAAAATCATCATGAGGTGTTACTCCTTTTTGTGTGTGTATATGTCTTTTTTTTTTTTTTAAGATTTATTCATACAGAACTGGGGTACAGGCCAGAGATGTGGAGGGTAAGAGGATTCACCAGAGACAGAGAGGGGAGCAGAACAGGCAGATCCACGAAGTACACTGCTGAGGGGAGCAGTGGGCGGTCAGGAGAGGTCTTCCTCGCCATGTGGATCTCCTCCGGGGCAGGCGGGGATCGAACTCATGCGGAAGTGGCTTTAGCTTCTTTGTGCTCTGCTTTAACCCGCTGCACCACCAGGGAGGGCCCTTTGTGTATATGTCTTTTAAATGCGTGGGAAAGATCTGGTTTTGGACATTGTGTTTCCTAAGTATTTGTTCTATGCTTTGGGATTAGTTACTTAATCTCGCTGAACCTCAGTGACCTTGTATATCTAAAATGGTACTACTATAACCTAACTGCTATAACATAGCACATGGCACTACCACAACGTAATAGCAATAGTTGATGTTACATAACAGCAATAGTAGATGTTACCTATAAAGAAAACAAAGTGTACAGAATCTTAGCATGTATTTGATACATGTTTTTAATCAGCGTTAGTCTTAAGAATCAGAGGACAAATTTTGAGCACTCACACAATCACTAACTCATTCATTCCCTATATCCTCTCCATTCGTACCTCCCACATTCCTTTGCTCTTAACCATTCCTTATCCCATGTATTGGTTTCATAACTGCATGAGTAATTGAACTTTTCTGAGCTTCATTTGTATTGCACAGAAAATGATGACACTAACACTTCACAGGGCTGTAATAAGATTAGTAGCTAATATATGTAAAGTACTGTTCTAAATATTGGAAGCTTAATTAATATAAATTCTCTTCCTTTCTCATTCTTTCACTCTAAAAAATGCATGCCTCAACATTTTTGGGGAAAACTAATCAACAAAAATCCTCCAACAGTAAAACAAAAAAGAGAGAGAGTACTCAATTCTCAATTCTAGGCAGAGTATCCAAATCTTTCTGTTCAGTTCTCTCCAAACCCAAAGTCAACTACCTTCCTCTCAAGCTTAAATGCTGTATAGATGAACACTTTAGAATTTCATGATACAATTAAAACTGGTTGTAAAGTGTCTGAATGTTTTTCAGATGCACAAATAGCAGGGAAATCTGAGGAGAGGCTTAGCTCTCTCAAACTCCCTCCAGCCTGAAAACATCACGGTGAACTCTGATGGTGTAGGAGCCATAATCCCATCTGAGTAAGCATATAGTACTAATTTGGCTAAAATAAAAATTAGACAAACAGGCATAAGGAACCTATTATAATCTTCAAAGTACTGCTACTTATACATCAATAGTTTTGGTATTAATTAAACAGGCAGACTGTTTTTTACCACTAACATAAAATTGATAATATCCATTTATCCTAAAAATAGTACAAGCTTTCTCAGCCTCTGTCAATTCTGTGGCAATTTCTATAACTGATAATGTGGTTTCAAATTCAAATCGAATGATATGTTCAAAGGTGGGGAATTGTCTAGTTGGCAGGATATTCTTTCACCACCGAGTTATTGAGCCATTTCCAGGGGGTTGTGGGAAAATGCTTGACAACTAAATCTTTAATTTTGGCGGGAAGAGCTCAGATTGATAGTTTGCTGGTATGAGTGTTGACAATACTCCTGTCCTGCCCAATTATAGCTATTTGTAAGAAAGAATATGCACAAGTCCTGAGTTGGGTTAGCACACCATGACTTTCTGTGAAGTGCTGGGATAGGCCTGGGGGTGTATATGTAGAGTAAGCACTATCTGTTTTCCAGATTTAACAAACCCTACTGAGCTCTCCAGAAGAATGCAGAAAGCACTCAACTTATAAAAATTTAGACTCACTTCTTACCATTTTCCATAAGTTATAAGATTTATGGGAAAATGCTTAATCTCTTTGAGTGTTATACTTTTCAGGTGTAGCAAAAGGATGTGGGGATGATTAAACGAGAATTTTCACGTGAAACTGCAGCCGAAGTGACACAGTATGAAATGATTCAACAACCACAACGCAGAAACAGCATGGATACCAGAAGTAGCATTTTCTCTAAAAAATAGGGCCACTCAAACAGGGAGAAGATATTTTACTAAAAGGAGAAATCTACATACGAGTATCTGCAGCTCCAGATTTAGAGGGAAAAACACTGCAAGATCATATTTGCAAAATCAGACATTTGGGTGAGAGATGATAATAACAAAATAATGAAGCATGGTTAATAGTTATCTAGTTCTTGCTCTGTATGTGGAATTTATTTATTTTTAGCTGTCTCCTCTTAGGCACAGACAATGTATTAAAATTGCATAAAAATTCTGTTAAGAGTTGTTCTTATTTCTATCCATTTTCTATCAATAGATTCAGTGAATTTTCAAAAAGGAAATGAAATCCAGTTTCAATGACTTTCAGAAGCCAAATATTTTACTTGGAGGAGAAGGGGATCCCACTCCTGACTCAAGTTTCAACATGTCTCTAAGTAAGTGACATGCATTAGCTTTTTAGAAATGACGGACTCCTCATACTATCTTCTTCATTTGTAAAACATCAGCTGTTGGAAAGAAAGCTGTGTGCTGCTGAATTCTTCCACTTGACTCAGTGCTTAATGCTGAGGCTGATCAGGATTATATGCCCCAAATAGTTTGCAAATATAAGTCTTGATAGTATCTACACATTTTTTATTTAAAGCATTGATATTACACCTATTTTGAACAATATTTCATTTAATTAATACCTTACCTTGTCCCATCCCTCTCTTGACCATCCTCCGCACGCTCCCAGATTTAAGTCCAGCTCTTATCTTCTCAACCCATTGTAGACATATTAACTCTTCTAGTCTATAGAACATGCTCAGAAAGTCATCCAGCACAGTTCCTCAGTCTGATTTGGATTTCTCTTCCCACCTTTCTCGCCATACATACATTCTCATAATACTCTCAGTCTCACAACACACACACCTATTCACAGCACAAACACAAGCACCCGAACATTCACTACAGACCTTTTATTCATTCATCTCGACCCTGCTCCAAAACCACTTCTAAGAAAGTGGTTCTGAACCTGTCTCTCCCACAAACACAGCTCCTATAATTCTTCTCCCCTCCCACATTCACGTTTTTAATTTGTGGTTGATATGTAATCTGAGTGTTCTTCAAAAGAATGTTCCATATGCTATTCAACCTCATACATAGAGTATAGAATTCTGGGGAAGTACACACACATACACAGAGACATATTTAATTATGGAGAGCAAGTTCCAACGAGGTGTCAGCGAGGCCATTTTTGTTTATTTGTATCTTCTATCCCTCTGCAAACTGAGAATTTTCTTTTAGAATTATATTTATATTAGTTATATACTATATTAAGTATACTTATTAATAAAATATAATGACATTGGTCTATAATCTGAATGACTTAGGGGAATAGGTTCGTTTCTCTGTAGAGGTATTTCACAACACACCCACCACCAGATCATTACATGGAATTTTCACTCATTGTTTTTTAAATCTCAACAAATGCCTCGTATAAAGCTGAGTGACAATACAGTCTATTAAGTGGTATTGTGGATGGATTTTTTTTTTAAAGACTTATTTATTCATACAGGCCAGAGATGCGGAGGGTGAGAGGATTCACCAGAGTCAGAGCGGGGAGCAGAACAGGCAGATCGAGGAAGCACACTGCTGAGGGGAGCAGTGGGCTGGTCAGGAGAGGTCTGCCAGGCTATGTGGGTCTCCTCCGGGGTAGGCGGGGATCGAACTCATGCGGAAGTGGCTTTAGCTTCTTAGTGCTGTGCTTTAACCAGCTGTGCCACCAGGGAGGGCCCTATTGTGGATGGATTTTTAAAAGGCTACACACTCAGCAAGCCTAGAGGATGCATTCAGCTTTGATTGAAGGACAAACAGGAGGTGCCATCTTGTAGGATTTGGAGTTTCCTCTGGGACCTAGAGGTTGATGCACCAGATGGTGTGCATGAAGAGGGCAGGGAATCTACTTGGAGAAGCAATGAGTATGGAAAGAAGGAAAAAGATATAAAGTGATGAAGAGAGAGAGGCTCAGAGACTAATTAGGAAGTATTTATAGGGCGACTGTATGAAGCAACAGGGCTGTGGTTTCAATGGACTTATGACAATGACGACTTCCTAATCTGGTAACTAATCCATTGCTAGGTCACAGCTAACTGGGGAAAGTAAACTGCATGTCACTAAACATACTGTTGGAAGGTGAATCTTCAGCCTTCCTCTTCTAGTTACTTCCCTTTGACAAAGAGTTGCAGTTAGCATTTAGACTTGCAACAGGCGCCAAGCAAAGCACTTTACATAAATCATTCAAGCAAAAATAAGAATTATTTTACCAGCCTCATTTTCTATGTCTAGCAGCACTGACCTATGTTTTCTCATTTAATTCTCCCCAAAATTCTATGATGTAAACATAAATACCACCAAGTGGTATCTTTATTTTCCAGATCAAGACACTGATTACCTAGAGAGTTCAGTAATTTGTGCCAAATCACACAGACTATAAATGTCAAAGCTGAGATTTCAGTCTACTAGCTAGCTATCTTGTTCTTTCTCTTTCCCTTGTACGAGTAGTAATTTCTGTTTAAATAACTCTGAAAGCATTTTGCCAATCTGGACTTATTTTATATGATTCCATTTTTTAGTTTCTCTATGTCTTATGAGATAGATATGCCAGGTAATGGAGATGACTTCTCCATAAAGTGGAGGTCAGGCGAGTTGAACAGTGGACAAGGAGGGAAAAACTTTCTTTATCCCTCACATATAACCTGGGAAAACAATGGAAGAGACCTTGTTTTTGGTCCTTTCCCAGCATCCCCCGAGTCCTCTCCCAAACTAAATAATACTAACAGTATTAACAGCACTGACAAGGCACGTGCCTAGTGCCAGGTAACACCATCTGTGCTTTGGACAGTCCTATGGTGTCATGGTAATCAATGCCCCCCCTCAACTCCACAGGAGGGAAAAGTGCAGTTCAAAGGGGGTGCTGAAATACACCTCACCCTCTGTCCGTGATTTACAGAGCCAGGCCATTTGCCTCCTACAATTGTGACCTACCAATGAAACTAATTCCAGGGACGGTGGTAAGGTCAGATTAAAGGGAGAAAGAGTGGGAGTCACAGACTCTCAACATGTTTTGTAACATCAAACACTCAGTGTTCTATGACTGAACGAGTAGATTCTTATCCCTGAAGATAGCTGGTAGTTTGTAATGGTAAGAACAAGAACAGGGTGTGAACCGTGACCTTTAGGCCCTGAATCAAGTTCTTGGAGGCTGGAATTTTAGCTTGGTCATTTGCTAGCTCTCACCTGAGGTCTGAGCTCCACCTGTTTGTAGGTTAATGGGCCCTGCCATTGTTCTCCTCCTAGAAGGAAGGATCGAATCCAACAACAGAGATGAAGTGCCTGCTACAGGAGCCTTGGAAGTGGGCTTGCTTGTCCTGTGCCTTTGGCACATTTGATGTATTTTAATATACTCTCAAAGTTCAGATCCAAAGAGAATTAGAAAATCAATCGAAATTAGAACAAGCAGTCAAACAGGGGCCAGGAAAAGGGAGTTGAAGAAGGTTCCTGACACTTAGCCAGAGTCAAAAAGGACAACATTTCAGTCTAAAAACCTGAAAAGGATTATAAGTTTACACTAATAAAAAGGATTATAAGTTTACACTAGTAAGAAACTATGCCATGTTGGGTTCACAGGAAAGAAATGCTACATGGTTTTAATTGGCTATTTATTAATGACTATGATTGCTGGACCCTCACTATGGGGCCTGGCCTTCTAACCACAAATCTACCTTCTACAATAATAGTGTGGTTAGGAAAACCAAACTACTTGAACAGAAATTTTTCTAAAGCCCATATGTTTACTCTATGAATGTATGTTTTCTTCGGTTCATCTTCCATCTTCCACTTTTTATAGTTATACAGTGAGTGCTACATTAGTCAGGATAAGCTCATTTGTACTGCAGTAACAAGTAAGCCTTGAAAGATCAGCAGTATAAGCAAGCCTCACATATTGTTTCCAGTATACAGTCGTGTTCAGTGCAGGCTGGTGGAGGGAGCACTGGATGCCACAGAGCCAGCCAAGAACCCAAATGATGTTTCCACTATCTCAACATTTGAATTGAAAATTCACTAGAGAGACTGATTTCTAGTGCTGCATACACATGTCATTTGTCTATTCAGTAAACAGATGTGTGTGTTGAGTCCAGGTATAGGGGAGGGAGATTGAACACAAGGAAAAGATCTTGTAATATAGCAAAGGTACAATGGAATGTTCTCACTTTGAAAGCTACTAAGTCAAGCTTGTGGAGGTGCCAGAAGGAAGTGCAGGCGGAGGGGCTGTGTACATTCATGCAGCCTCTTAGGGAGGACATTTGGAGAAGCTCAAGGACAGGGTTTTATATTCAGAAGTAACCTCTAAAAGGTTAGCAGATGGTAGGAGAAGCATGGAGCTTTCCTGGAACTTGGTGGAGGGTGAGCGATTTATGTGTTGAGGTGTGAATTTGTGCTCCCCAAATTACAGAGCTCTGTAGACAAGTGTCAGATTAATACAGATTGATCAGTTGCACAATATTGTTTAAGATTGCATGATACTGGGACCTACCTGGTGCAGTAAGGATTATATCTCAGCACTATCAAGCTATTACCAGCCACTGCAGCATGAGTTCCCTGGCCAGGGAGGTGACCCATGTGGTGCAGCAGATCCCTCCTGTCTCACCTACTGCTCCTCTCAGCAGTGGATTTCAGTGGATCAGCCGAATTTCAGTGGGATTTCCACTCCCCACTCTGACTCTGGTGAATTGTCTCACCACCATCCATAGCACTTCCTCCTAACAATCCTCCTCCCCTCACCCCCCCACCAAACATATCTCTGGCCTACAACCCAGTCCTTATATGCATAAATAAATAAAAATAAATCTTAATGAAATAAATTGCCTGATGCTACAAGAAGACAATGTTGGAAAAGAGAAACTCCAGTGCTGACAGAATGCAGAATCTATCTGATTGTATTGTGTTACTATCCCATTTCATAAATGAAGAAACTGAGTCCCAGTCACATTGTTTATCAGCCAATAATTCCATATTTGAACTCAGATCCTAACATCCTGGAGTCCAGCCTTCATTTCCCTGCCCTCGCTGCCTGGCAGGAATGAGGCTCGGGAATGAGCTCGTTGTCTCTGGCCAAATCCAAGCAGAGGCTGAGGATCTTCTGAGGGATGGTGTGGTGCTCAGGTAGCGCTGGACTGGGGCTTTTGCATTAAAAAACTTTAAAGAGTCTTCAGTACTCGCGACTCGCTATTGGTGGGACTGAGCCCAGAGATTCCTGCCTTCTGTGGGAAGGGAATAAAGGTCCTTAAAACAAAAGGCACTTTCTTCAGCTCTGCGGCTGCTCTCTTTTGGGTTACAGGGGCGGAGCCTGAGAAGTTCCTGGGACAAGGAGCCCCTGAGAACCCCATTGTTGAACTTTCCCATTTGGAAGCTCAAAATGTCCACTCACCCTCTCTTTATGCTGTTAAATCTGTTCAAGTGGAAATCTCTTGACAGGTGTAATTAAGGTCTAGATAAATACTTGTTTATCTAGAGTCACCGCTCTGCTCTGTATGTTCCTTAGACATTTTCAGAGCTGGAGCCCTCCTCCAGCCCCAGAGGCGGCACTAAACAGTCAGCAGATTAAAAGACAATGCTAGAGGCCCCCCGGGACCTCCCGTGGGCTCAGTCCAGCCTGTGCCATTAGGGTTAGGGATCATTCTGAGAGAAGCAAGCCCTGCTCCTGTGCTGTCTCCAGCCGGTCAGTTTTAGAGACTTGGGGCAGGAAAGAAGACCTGGTAGGGGTGGGGGGGTCAGGAGACGCCATCTCAGACACAAGCTGGTCCAGAATGTGAAGCTCAGTTATTTCCTCTGTCCAGGCCTCAGTTTCCTTACTTGTGGGGCACCGCATTGTGTGCTTCCTATGCCCTTTCTTGCCCTGTGTTGTCTGGAGAGCTGAGGCAAAGGTCCAGTGTTGTTGTCTGTCAGGTGGGAGGGGCAGTGGCAGGCACAGTGAGTTCAGTGTGTGGACAGCAAAACCCGCTGTCTAGTTCTGCCGCCCACTCATGGTGATGGCTTAGACACGTCCTCTTTGAGAATCTGGTCCCTTCAAGAAAACAGAGACGGTGCTGCTGATCTCCCGCGTTACGGTGAGGCTAAAAGGAATTATAGCCTCTAGCCCAGGGTGGGACACACTTGACATATACTCATAGATCCCCATTCTCTTCTCCCTTAAAACACCAACTGCAAAGATGGGACTTCAACAACAGGCCACATGGGTCCAGAAAACTCATTTTTGCACAGGAAACTGTGCAGGCACTGACATGGCCGAGGACCGTGGTTGCCAGAAAAGCAATCTTGAGCAAGGCCGGGTGAACAGCACTCAGATTCTCCCTGACTCTCCCCCCAGATTTAGGAAGAGGCAGTGCTAGTAGAGATATGAAAAAGAAAGGTCTGGTGTCGGAGGTGGGTGGTTGGGAAGGCTTCCTACATAACGCCTTCCTTTAGCTTTTTGTGTTTTTAGGCAAGCATCACAATCCAGCCGCACTCCTTCCCATGTCATAGGTTTGACATGACTTTTAAAGTGCAGGAAAGTAAATATTAATGAACCCAAGTTTGAGGGAATACAGCCAGCCATCTTCAGCAGATGAAGAAGTCTCCCTATCTTGGCTTAGTGCAAAGGCTTCTGGGCCCTACTGGGAGCTCATATCAGGAGTGCAGAAAATATCTCGTTGGCAACTTATCTGTCATCCCCAACTGGGAGCAACAGAGGGAAAGGATGAGACATGCTGGTAGCAGGGAGGCGCATAGCTACTTGGGAGCACATACAGGTAGACGTGGTTTCTGAAGTCACTCAGACAAGATTCGGAGATTCAGCAGTTTAGTTGTTGGGGACTGAAACTTAATTATTCTTTTGTGTCTGCATTATTATTTTGTCAAAACCTCATAGTATGTCTCCTTCAGCCCATCGCCAATATCGGCGAGCGTCGAGAGCCGGGGATATTTGCGACAGTCCACGTTCTCCCCTACTTTAGTTGTGCTAACAGCTATGCTTGCAACCTCTGCCCCTCTTGGCAAATCTAACAACCCCAGGGAAGCGCCTCAGTGGCTCAATCTTTGTGCCAGGCAACGTTCTGGAGGGGGCACTCATTTATGTAGCTGCTGTGGTAGGCACTTGAATTAAGTGGGCGTGAGGTAACTTATAGGAACCACGAGTCAGGATACCCTCATACTAAAGCAGGTTGCTGACTAGGAAAAAAAAGTTGTCCACTATAACCATCATGTTAATTTTTGCTTATTAGCACTATTATTTTCCTGACACATTTTCTGGGATTCTTAAATGTCTAGGTTCTTAGAAGGAGCCAACTGAAAGGGACTTGATCTCATCGCTATTCTATACAACCTGACACAGACTGTTGCTAGTTTTTTGAAGAGGTTGAACAACATGCTTCGCCAAACAAATGTCTTTGCCTCTCATGACCTATCCACCTTCTTGGTTAGGATAGTAGGAAGTTGCCTTTTCTCCATTTCTGCCACTTCATGTCGATTCTTCTGGTGTTTATCTTAAAGACGATAATGAACAGGTGATCGCCACTGCAGCATAACAACACTTGCTGTGTCTGACCAGTTACTAAGTCAATCCCTTTGTCTCACTTCAGACACGACAGTCCCACTCTCCTCTGCTGCCTCTGAGCCACCGCCCTGTCAACACCATCTTGATGGCTCTGTCTTCTCTTCAGAATGTTTCTACTTCTGACAGTGGCTAGTGGCAGGTGAGTCTTTGTCAAGGTCAGTCCATTCCTGGGCAGTGGCCTAGAGAAAGGCATCTAAATGAGAGTGATCTCTGGAGCTCTGGTCACCCCCCTCTGCCCACAACACACACACTGGTGCTGTTAGCGGGGCGGTGACGTGTATGTCTCAGAGTTACACAGACAGAAATTCAAACTCTGCTCTGTCTGCCACTCATCATGGGCAAAAGGATCCAATTCTCTCTTCATTTTCTTCATCTGCACGACAGAGATAAGAACACTAATAGTATTTCAAGGATTAAATGGGATGATTCATGTAAAGTGCTGAATGAACTGCAAGATACACAAGAGCTGTCACATCAGTCTTACTTTTCTCCTCATCCAAATGGAGAAGCCTGTGGAGATAGTGGCTGGATTGGCAGGGACAAACAGGGAGAAAACTCAGGTTCTGGTCCCATTTCTGTGAGTAGTTGAGATCTTTATAAAATTTGCCTTAAGTATGACTGTCTCTAAAAGAGAGAGCTGGAAATAGAGATGACATTGATTCCTAGTTTGTTCCAATTCCAAAGCTAGCAACATTTTAGGTTTCTACTGGGTTCCTTATTTAGGTTAGCAATTTCCAGAGAGGTCCTTATCATGCATGCATTGGCCATATAGCAACACTGAATGTAATAGAATACTTTTAGTTCACAGATGAATAATTTCTTGCACCTTTACTTGTATTTAACCTTTTTCCACAGCAATCCTGTGCTCCTCAAGGTTCTGGTTGTTTCTTGTGCCCTCTCGGGGGGAAGAGCCAGGAGACAAGAGTGGGTGATCACAAGGTGATCACTTCTGAAGAAGAGAAGTCAGAACTGATTTTCACAGTGGCAAGCACTGATGAAGGTTTGATCCAAAATCCATGACCTCAGGCAGGGGCAACATCAGAGAGGGAGAGGACATTGGAGCCCAGGGATGAGCCTGAGAGCAGCACATACCTGGCCTTACTGGGCCATAAAATAAAGATAATCTCATAAAATGAAGATAATAACGTGTCTGGAGGAGTTATTGACAGCATTAAATGAGCTAATGGAGGCAGATTATTTAACATATGGCCAATGCCCAGTCAACTGTGTATTGCTAGCAGAGTCTACAGCTGGGCTGAGTTGGCCAAGCTAATAGCATCCTCGACACATGATCCTTCTGTGGAGGATTATCTCAGTGAAGCAGGAGATCTCTGACATTGCTTTGTGTATATGAGACTTTGGAACATTGCCTGTCAGGAGGAATTCTGTTAGATGGTTACTTGGGGAGCACAGTTGACTCTTGATTAATAGACACTAGCACTGTAAATTAGCCAGATTATTAAATGGGTTTGGTTTCTACAAACATATGCCCAAGGATGTAAGGGGGAGGCCATCTTGAAGTCTGGGGTTGAGATTTTATCAGAGACAATCTGTCAAGGAGAAAAGGCACATTCAGATAATCAAGCATTCATGAGATCAGCATATTTAATTGCATTCAAATTAAAAGCTTACAGAAGTGACAAAATATGGAAAGCACTTAACTCAAATGGCAAACTAAATGACAGGCTAAGGAAACTATATTCAATAAAAGTTAGGACCCTTCTGCCTGACAATTTACATAAACAAAGCAGAACACTGAGGACCTTGTAGACTCACAGGCAAAACACACAAATACATATCTCCCCTTTGGAGGATAGCGGGAAACACTTTTGCAAATGTTGCATGTGATTTATGAACTAAAATGCCACAGTGTGGGATTATCTACTAAAATCACTGACCCAATAATTAGACTCAGTGCCCAAGCCAGGCTGGGGGGGATGGGTGAATCTTTACATGTGAGCAGGATTCCACTGCTCATACCAACTTGCTCATCATTGTTATTACCTTTACAACTCAGTCTGTGTAGTCAGAGATTTTAACTTTGGGGCTGCTCATTATCTTTCTACACCTCTCTAGAATGTGACCTCTGGGGACTAGGGATCATCTCTATTTTTTTAATGGGATAAATGTTGATTAATAACATTATCTAGGGTTCAGGTTTCAAATCAACATCTGTGTAGGATTTTATGTTGGACACCAGATCTAGTTTCCCACCATCACCGAATAGTTGACCAGTGTTACCTGACTTGCCATTCCCTTACCTCTTGCCCTTGGAGTGACCACTATGTCCCCTTTATATCAAAAACTTTGTTTTGGTTTTATTTAGTCCATTCATTTGTTCTGTTTTTCCAAAGACCACATGTGAGTAAAGTCTTGTGACATTTATCTTTCTGCATCTAACTTATTTCACTAAGTATAATTCCCCCTAGCTCCATCCATGTTGCAAGAGGCAGGACTGAATCTTTACATGTGAGCAGGATTCCACTGTGCACCTCATCCACATCTCCATTATCTGCTTGTCTGTCCATGGGCACCTAGGTTGTTTCCAGCTTTTGGTCTATTTTTATCAATATCTGGACCACGAACTGATATCTAGTAGAGTAGGTGCTCACTGAACATATGTTGAAAGTTTGTGGAGCTCCTTCCAAACTTTTTCTGTATTTTTCTGCCACTTTTAGAATTGAAAAAAAAAAAAAGCTTGTAAGCATAATAATAACATGTATTAAAACATACGTAACTTCACATTAAAGGAAGGCATTGCTATTAAGTTATTGAGTTGTGCTGTGCTTTTCTTTGTCTAAATTATTTAACTCTTCCAAAAATTAGCTTTCCTATCTGTAAAATAGAAATAATAATTTCATTGCTTTCTTTCCTGGTTACTACAATGACACAATTTACGGGAAAGTGCTTATTGAGTTGCTAAACACTGCAGACCCATCCAGTTTGGTTGCTTTATTATCCCGTTTGCCCTTTCCACAGTCTATCCTCCCAAGGGGAAGGATAGGGGAATTATCAAGGTCTTGGGGCCCCGAGCCGAGGCAGGTGGGGAGATTGGTTACAATTATAAAAATCAAATTTTACTCATCTTCAAATGACCAGTTTCCTTTAGCTGCAGGCATCTTTTCCTTGATTTGAGCAAAAATCTGAAGCAGTAAAAAGAGGTTTGGTTTGAGCCCTCAATACATGATCCATATTACCCCCTAACCTTTCCCCTTTGTTCCTAGATTTATTTCACCATATATGTGTTAATAAAATAGGATTTCTGTCAGTAACATTTATAGCCACTTTCTCTGCCTCACAAGAGAAGACATTTGTCTGTAAAACAATGAATCAAAATAGCTATTGACCAAATGACCACTGCAACTTTCTAAGATCCCTTAGGGGTGATTCTTGGCAGACCCCAAAAGAGAAGAAGCTTAAACAAGGCTGCAGCCTGCCTCAAAGTCCAGCTGGAAGTCTAGAGTTAGAATTTTAGCTCTGCTTCTTACCTTGTGATGGTGGAGAATGACAGTAGGGTGGTTATAATGTTTAATTGTGTAATAGCTGTAAAAATGCCTTGTAAATGACAGTATTCTGGGTAAATGTGAGATATTGCCAGAAGCAATCACTAATCACTAACCACTGAGTTGGTACATTGGCTGTCAAAGGAAAAGATTGCGAGTAGCATCACAAATACACTCACTACTGGAAATATGCAAGCTTGGAAAACTCACATTATGCTGAGTCAGACTCATGTATGAAATATAAGCAGCGATGCCTTTCGTCACATCTCTGCATAACCCTTCATCTTTCTTCCTAAGGATGCAATGGTAGAAATGTCAGTTGGGTGTGCCTTTTTCCAGTAGGTGGGGCTATTGAGCACCAAATGTTCTTTTAGGGAACTATAAAAAAAAATTTTTTTTTTAAAGATTTATTTATTTGTGCACACAGAACTGGGGTACAGGCCAGAGGCTCAGGGGCGGCGAGAGCCTTCACCAGAGACAGAGTGGGGAACAGAACAGGCAGATCGACGAAGTACATTGCTGAGGGGAGCAGCGGGCGGGTCAGGAGAGGTCTGCTGCACTATGTGGTTACCTCCGGGGCAGGCGGGAATTGAACTCATGCGGAAGCGGCTTTAGATTCTCAGTGCTGTGCTTTAACCCGCTGCGCCACCAGGGAGGGCCAGGGAACTATAAAAATTTTTGATGAAAAGAGGTTGATCAATGTTGATTTTGATTAATATTAAACCATTTCCTGGCTACATTCAGTAGGTCTGAAACTACCATAAATATAAAAATTGAAACAAAAATTCTTCCTATAAAAACATAATTTGTTAATCAGAATTTCTTACTATTAGAAAGACTTATTAATTTGTGTTGGTTCAAGGATATATATATGTATAGCATTTTATTATAATTTTTGCTACGGAAAAGGATAAAGAGGTTATGTTTCCCTCTGTTAGTGAACTTTTCTATTTGTGTTTATTTATTTATTTTAAAAAGATTTATTTGGGTACAGGCCAGAGGTACAGGGTGAGGGGTGAGAGAGTTCACCAGAGACTTATTGGGGAGAAGAACAGGTAGATCTACTAAAATACCCAGCTGAAGAGAACAGTAAGTGGGTCAGGAGAGGTCTGCTGCACCATGTGGGTCACTCCCTAGCCAGGGATCGAACTCGTGTTGCAGTGGTTGTGGACAGCTTCATAGTGTGCTCTTAACCCATTGTGCCAGGGATGGATCTACATTTGTTTTTAAATGGACATGTTTCCTAATCTCTACTAGGACTTTCCCACACCTCTATCTCATATTCTATCACATACAGGTGGATCAAAAGCAATGCTAATTAGAAAAGAGGAATACTGACTCTTAAAATAAACCTACAGCCTCTTATTGTACATTCACCCACAGTTGCTATAGCATTTATTAAAGTTAAATATGCTCACCTACATTCCAGTAGATGAAAAAAAAAAATGAAACTGAAGAAGGTTAAGAGATTTACCACTATGAAAAAATAAGTGAAACTGTGAATTTAAGTCCAGTCTGGCTAGCTTTAGAGTTAGCAGACTACAGAGCTTTCTCCTTGTAGCTCCTATAGGGTTATATAGATTTGGGAAAAGAAGTATTCTCAAGTATTTTTCAAAGGTATGTGTTAAGGATATATGTAGAAGACATATAGCTGTATCTCTCTCTTTCCATCCATCCACCCATCCATCCATCCATCCATCCATTTTTTCCAAAGGTGGGAAAATGTTGGAGAGGGTAGAGTTTTTTTGTTTTGTCCATTTTTTTCTAGGAAGCATTCATCATAGGAAAGAACAATCAGCTACTTAGAAAGGCTTCCTGCTGTTGTGCTCATGCTTTCCTATCATCCCACTATTAAAAACCCGAGAGGAAACCAAGGCAGCAGCTCTGGTGTGAATATTAAGGTAAATACTGGAGGCTCAGTTGCCAGGCAGCTCTGGTGTGAATATTAAGGCAATATTCACAATGGTGTGAATATTATGGCTCAGTTGCCATGACCCAGGGAGCACAGCATGGAGGCTGATTCCATATCAAATACCAAGTTTGGAAATCCAGGTTCTTGAAACGTGATGTTCAGTGGTGAAATGCTTGGGCTCTGGTATGGCATCTGCTTTTATATTCTGTCTTCAAATGTTATAAATGTGTTCACACATACACTTACAGACAAGATTCTTCGAGCCTACTGCTGATTTCAGTGGACTCATCTGGAAAATGGGGCTGGTAACAGACCTTGATCCAATGAGCTATTAGAACTCAATGAGACAGTATGCGCAACTCTGGTGTATCATCTGACACGTGTGCCTTTGTTATTTTGCACACAGCCCAGTGATAATAGATACCTAGTTAATACTGTAAACCAGCCAAGATTGATTTATGTAGTATCAACTGACACATCCCATCCTCATCTGCAAAAGACAAAGGCACACACTTTACCTTTCATCTCTACCCCGCACCCCATTCTTCCATGCCTTTTGTTCTGCCCTCTGTCTTATTCATTCTTTAAATTTTTAAAGAGAAACTTTCCCCCTCCCCCAGCACACTAGCCTATAATTCTAAAAAGAAGTAGGCGATTTCCTCCCTGTCTCTTGAATTTTGCCTGTTTCCTTCCAGCCATTCATTTCACTGGGGAATGCATTTCAGTGTTGATGTTATCTCCAGAGGAAATGTTTTATTCAACTATCACCTTTTCCTTCACTGTACTTTTCTTTGCATTAGCTCAGTTCACCAGAATCCATTTATAGCCTGCCCAGACTTTGAGTTGACATAGCATCTTTTTTTTTTTCTAGAGAGTGGAAATTATATCTATCACCCTCCTTATCCTCACAAACGATTGCTCCTATTTAATCTCTGAGTACTTCTTCCTCAGTCTCAGGCAGCTCAGTAGGGATATCTGTATATCATATCCTTAATGTACAAGTGGGTGTTGAAAGAGCCCCTTCCCAAAAATTCCCTCTCCCTGATCGAGCCAAGCTAAAAATCTCCCATCTGCTCTCCTGCATGGTAGAGTATGGAAACATGAAGGAAGTGAGTAGAGGAGGAATTAATAACTTGGGTTTGCCCCCAGGCTTTCTTCATTTAATCATTCATTCCTCATAATGAATCACTAAATCTTTATAATTGTTGCAAAAGCTGTTACGATTCTCATTTTGCAGATGAGGTGCCTGAACAATGTCTTTTGAGTCATAGCCAGGGTCCGTGGCATTGCATGTGGGTCTGCTAATCTTAAGCAGCCTGCTGGACCATCATTTTATTACCTGCAATTCGGCATCTATACAAGGTCAGAACTGCCCATCAGAAGCCAGTTAATCAGTCGTAGGATCTAAACCTTACAAGGCGCCTTTCAACCAATCTAGAGCAAAAAGCTTGATAACCCTGGGAAGCATATGCAGCGTGAGGTATGACCGGGAACACCCAGGGGGCTGAGAACCCATGTATGACAAAGGACTTTGGAAGCTGATCAGTGCACACCTTGTTAATGAGACTGAAGCCCTGACTGGGGAACTAGGGCTGGGTCTCAATTATAATGCTGAGTCACAGGCAGATGAGAAGCACCTGGAAGACAGACTCACAACCCCCCAGATTATAGTTCCACCCTTCCCCTTTTCCTTTTTCCTACTTCCTCCTATAATTGATGCTGTATGATTACTTTATCAACAAAAAGGCCAGGATCTTGGCCTTCAGCAGCATTATGTAGCCTGTTCCGTGACTCCCATTTATTTATCAGTGTGGTGTTGCCTGACACAGTGATTGCATTTGTCTGGATCCAGGTTCCCTACCAAACAGAGTCTGAAATAAGAACTTGTATGTAAATACTTTATTTTGGAAGTGACTACCGGGAGCCAGGAGGATGAAGGAGGATAGACAGGGGAGAATGGATAGAAAATACGAAGACACATGTGGAATGAGTCACTAGCAACGCCAACTTAGAGTCCTAATGGTCATTCTGAGGACCTTGCAAAATGTTTCTCGAAATCTTCTAACTGAGCAACAGCAACAGTATTTTTCCCCAGGAAAAATTGACTAAGATCTTCTGTAAGGGATATCAAACCCCCCATTCTTCAGGACTGGACCGACTTGCCTTGAATAAGACTCCACTACGTTCCATACCACCCGAAGTCTGTGAAATCTGGAACTGAAAATCAAAGTCATGGTTTATGTTTGAGATGAGAAGCAAAGAGCAGAAATTGAGTCAAAATCAGCAAGGACACTTTGGTGTAGACATTACTAGCATTAGAGGAGATGACAATATGGTGGAAGACAGCATAAAAAGTGTCTAAAGAACACTCCCCGCCCCCCAGCCCCATGCTCTGATGACATGTTAACCTTTCCTTGTTACTGCTGGCTGGTGGGGTGGTTACGATCTTACGTAACTGTTAATCATTAACACTTTAGCCAGAATAAATGTCAAAAACAGTTTTCAATTATGGCAAGCTATGCAGCTGATAAAAATGATGTGACAGTTCTGGATCTGGAATATTCTAGTCTAGATAGATGACTTAATCTTTAGGATTTTAACTTGGAGAATATATCTAACCACTTGGTTTTAAAGTATTAAATGATATGTTAATAGTTAAATGAGATAATAGTCTAAACGTAATATTATAAATGTTACAGTTGCCATTTATTATTGCTAATAGAAACACTGTTAAGAATTACCAATGACCCATAGTTAGCATGCTCATCATTTTTGCACAGTATAAAAACCAGGCACAGCAACCGTATGAATACCTGTGTTCTTGGTTGTGTATATGTGTTGGAGAGTAGGGAATGGAGGGAAGAAGGAGATAGATAATTGAAGAGTGAAGAAGACACAAGATGAACAAAATTGGTCTCTAGTTTACAGTGATTTCTGGTCAACCCAAATCCTAATAGTTTCCACTTTCCAGGTCAATGATATCCACCAGATAATACTGTCTGCTGGCCACTACCATAGCCTTGTCATAATAAAGAGAGGCTCGCTCCTCTTTTCTGCTAAGACTCTTCACCCCTGATGTAGGTGATAGTTGAAAAACTTCAGAAGAAACACTTTACCTCCATTGTATTTTTAGCCATGCATTGTGATGCAAATACAAGTAATTACAAACTACAAATTAGCAGCAAATCAATCCATGCTCCAGAAAATCTATTGCATCTAAACCATTATTATTCTTGAAGGTTTTGCTTTTGAAACAAACCTGACTCCCTCTCCATTTTTAATTCTGTTTTAGTAAATTCTTTTATCTATTGACACTCCTTTGGGGGTATCAAATTCCCACACTCTAGTTTCATTACCCAGACTGTTGTCTCACTTTGTTTTAAAAAAAGATCCTGAAGATATGCTGTTTGGTGTTTTCCTGTTGGCCATGGGGCCAATGAAGTAAGACTTTCAGTAGGTGGTGCCTTGACTATAACAGGGAGTGGGGTGAATTGAATGCCCTGTCGGGTTGCGGAAGAACAATTCCAGGCTTTGTTTTTGTAAAAAAATAGAACAAAACAAAACAAAAATCCCCACAAAACCACAGAGAGCTCCCTTCCTTCTATGAGAGGACTAAATGAAATGACATTTGAAAAGTATTTCATACAGAGTCTGGCATGAAATATGTTTGGAATATGTTATACCCAGAGCTGAATATTTGATAAGGAAGTCAGCTGGGAAATCCCACTGCTTATGATTAAACACACGACATAGATTTTTATCATTCAAGTCACATTTTGTAGTCATGTCATGTACTCCACCCCAGCATTGGTGAGGGCTCCACGTTTAGTTCACCTCCTTTCCTTGAAGGTCCCTGCCATCACTACCTGAAATCTGTGCATCTAGTCTTTAGGTGACCTCTGTGTGAAGTGATCATCCGCACTCACAAAGCCTTGTGTCTTATCCTTCCCAGCCCTGTCCAGTCTCTCTGATTCCGGATATCATTTGAAGATCACCCAAGTCCGTGTGAATCACTCCCACTTTTTAGCACAACAGGAAAATCACTCTAATGTAATGAAGTGTTTGTGTCAGAAGCTGGCATGTGGTAATCTTAATGCCCCCGTGTGAAGGAAATCTGTTGTTTACAATTGGGGGACTGTCACCTTTGTGGACAGATGTAATCTATGTGTGAGATGTGTAAGAACTAGGAGACAGACTTTTATTGTTGGTAGGCTTATTGGTCTGATTTCTTTATGGAGCAGCAGCAGACTGGGAGTTTGGGATAATGATGAACAAAAGGTGCAGGGTTTCTTCACAGCAGATCTTCTCCACAGATTCAGTATGGCTAACTCATAACCTCCACAGTTTCCTCTCTTCCTGCCTATATTTTTTTCTTTCACATCACATCACCATCATCACTATCACCACCATTACTGCCATCATCACCATTACCATTACCATCATCACCATCACCACCATCACCATCACCATTGTTACCATAATCACCATCACCATAACACCATTACCATTAGCACCAGCACGAGCACCATCACCATCACCATCACCACCACCACCATCATTGTCACCATTATCACCATCACCATCATCAATAATGTTTTCCACAAAGAGGTGTTTCTGAAAATAACAGGCCTCTTTATTAACAGCATTATAAAACTAGGTTCCCATTTGTAAACTGGTAAGGTATTTCCAAGCAAGGATTTTTAGTCCCTTTTTTTACAACAAAAAGAAAAAGATTCAGAAATGTGCTGTGACTTTTGTGGAGTCACACAGCTGGGTATGTAGGGGTTTGACTTTAGGTTTGCTGACACCAAACCCTGAACCTTCTTATTATGTCACACATTCCCTTCTTTATGGATACCTAGATTAAAAAAAAAAAATTCAAAGTACCTGGTAAAGGTTGATTAGAATCAGAGGAGCAACCAAGACATTTCCTACAGGCAAATCGGTATCAACCTCATAACACATGATCTGTTTGGTCAATTGCCTTAACAGTCAGCTAACAATTAGAGTTTTAAGTGGTTTCTAGAAGCATTAAATGAACAAAGCATTAAATGCACCGTTTATTTTATATGTGGCTTGTGTGAAATGAATTTGCTTATGTACAAATGATTTTATGCCCAGGTTCCATAGATCTCTTCTGCAGAGCAGAGCAGAGCAGAGAAGTTTCCACAGCCATGCTGAGGGCATGTGTTCCCCAAGGCAATCCAGATGACCTGACAAACAACCCAAAATAGATACTCAGATGGATCCCAAGCTGACTTTCTTCCTTCTTCCAAGAGAGGTTTGGTCTAGCAGGAGTCTAAATTGATGAAATTTCTCCAGAGGTCAGCACAAGATAGAAATGCCAGCTTCTACTTTAACTACCAATAGCCTACTTAACCCTGAGATTTAAATTGCACCATCATATAAATTAGGTTGAAGATAATTAAAAACCAAGAGACAGTGTTTTTATCAAAGTGACTGACATATACTAAAACCTATGGCTAATAAAATAACAACAAAATTATGCAATTACTCTATAGGAAGGGAAGCAAAATTCTTGATTCCTTCAATATGGGCTATGCATAGTAAATTTCTTATAATGATTTCAGTATGGAAAGTGGGAGAAAAGAATAATTATATAGTGGAGAAATATGACAAATACTATTTGAAAATGGCAATCAAAGTCAACTTCAACAACCACGCATAATATTGATAATATGGACCTTTGATATTATGTGATGAAAATGGCATTTTATTTCTGTGATCGCCCTCTTCAAACCCATAACCCCAATGTAATCAGAAGAAAACATCAGAAAAATTCTGATAGGTATCCTATAACATGCCTGACTGGTACACAAAGCTGTTAATCATCAAAAACAAGGAGGGTGTGAGGAAATATTACAGGCTAGGGGTTCCAGGGAAACTAATGCCACATGGGTTTTGGGTGGAGAGTCTAGAGAAGAAAAATGGCATTAACTAAAACTAAGGCCATCTTAATAAACTGGATGCTATTATTGATGAGGATGATAATGGTGATAATGGTGATGATGGTGGTGTTGTTAATTAAGATGGTGAAGGTGGGTGTGTGGGAAACTGGTCCATCAGAAAAGTGGGAGTAAATAGCACATGCAAGTGTGTTATTCAGATAATGTCCTGACTTAGAGCCCGAAGTTCTGTTGTTAGCTTGCATTGGTCAATTACCTGATGAAGTCAGAGATTTGTGGCAAAAAGAGTTTGATTACCTGACTCCAGTAAGGAAACAGGAATTTCTGTTAAGGTACTGTTTCCCCTGTCTAGATGGACTTGGAGTTTTCATAGAAATATTGGTACTTGGGGCAGAGTAGAGGAAGGGTGGACTGTCCAGAACCTTAGCTCTGAAGATGCAGCTTCATGTCTTTACAAGGATCATAGATGTATCTCCTTTGGTCAGGATTTTAAATGAATTTTAATTTAGATCTCAGAGGGCCTCTGTGTACATTGCTTGAGGGCTGGAGTTTGGGCTGGAATGTATACCTAATTCTTGCCTAGACAGCTCTAAACAACTTCAAGAGTTTTCCTTCTAATAGGATGCATGCCTTCTGCCTCTGGTAACTGTTCCAGACTCATCCCTTTTTGTTGACCTACGCATATCAGTACCTTATTACCTGCCTCTTATTAACTCTAAATTCAGGTTGCTGTGCCTTTTCTCTTGTTCTTCCTGTGCAAACAAGTGACCCCAACCTTCCTTCACCTGACAACATTCACTTTTCATAATTCAGTTCAACAGTCACCTCCTTGGAATATTCTTTGGACAGTTATTTTCCTTCCTGAGTAGAATTGGTTTCTTCCCACTACACACCCCTTTTCCATCTATATAGATGATCTTGACAATACCTACAGCTTTTATCTTCCCTGATCATGGTGCACCTATCTACCTGCTCATGTGCGCTGACTTCTGTAGGCTCTGGGCGTCTTGTTTAAATTAGTGTCTATACCAACCAGAATGTCTGTCAAGCTTCTAGCAGGACCTACAGGCTTTTGTTAAATGAATAGATAAGTAGATGATTGAACAATTAGGACTCCATCTTTGGCGAGCTCCACAGGGTCTGGGTAACGCCCCTTAGCCCTTGAGTTCCTGAAGACATTTGCAAGGGCTCTGTTAATTATCTGTTTCCCTTTACAAAACAAGGATTCTTAAGGGCATGTGTAGTTCTCAAACTGGACCTCCCACACCTGGGGCTTGTTAGTAATGGAAATACTCTGCTGAACCATTTACTGTGGATGCCAGTGTCATACCTGTGCTTTACCAAGGCTTCCAGGCGATTCTGGCATGCTTTGAGGCACACTTGCATTTGAGAACTACTGCACACATCATTCTCTGCTTTGCCCACAGCATTAAGAGCTGTAAAGTAGAAACAATAGTTTATCTCATCGAAGGCTCCTTACCAGTGTTGATTCCCAGCGCACCTCTGCAGAGAGCAGCCTGAAGCACTGCCATCCATTCCAAGTACTAATCCCTCTCCCTGTTCTGCTTCCCGCAGAAGGTCTGAGCATTTACCAACCAGACATGACAGAACTCCCCACTTCTCTCCTGTTCATTCCAAATAATATTCAGTTTTATCACCAGCAGAGTTTAACCCCCTATGAACTGCAAAGCAGACTTTCATGACACACTCATGATCTCCCCATCCTCATTGTCTGATGACACAGGACACCTCAGCCCGCACAGACAGGTGGTCTGTCTGGTACACAGACCATAGCACCCTCTCACAGAAAAGAATTGCTACCCAACTCCACCCTACTGTGGGCATACATAGGAACACACCCCACACATATTTACATGTATACAAACACACATAAGTCACACATGTCTGCACTACACACAGACCATGCACACATCTCACACACACGTATCTCCCTATACCCCCTAACACTACACACACTGTATGTACATCTCCCCTCCCACTCCTTCTTGGCTCACAGTTGGAACTCAAAATAAGTCTGTTGAGTCAAGAAACAGAAGAGGTACAAACTAGAGCTCTGTATTGCAAGGAAAAGAAACCAATTTTACTTAATGTAAACCTAGAAAGAAATTTTATAAAGATTAATTTATTTATGCATGCAAAACTGGGGTACAGGCCACAGGTGAAGGAGCAGTGAGAGGATTTACCAGAGACAGAGTGGGGAGCGAAACAAGAAGAATGATGAAGTACATTGCTGAGAGGAGCAGCGGGCAGGTCAGGAGAGATCTGCTGCACCTTGTGGGTCAGCTCCCTGAGGACTGAACTCGTACTGAAGCTGCCTCAGCTAGCTTCATAGTGCTGTGCTTTCACCCCTTGCACTACCAGGGAGGGCCCAGAAGGAAAAAAAATTTTTTTTTAAATCTATTTGACTATTTGAATTCACATATATAAAGAAAAGTTTACACCATTAAATCCTGGAAAAAGCATCTATTCAGACTAATCCACAGGTTTTAGAAGAAGCAGACACAGAGCTGTGCTTCTTCAGGAGTTCTTCTTCTCCTTCAGAGTTGTGTTAATCAACCATCATCGAAATGTTCCTTCATCTTTCTGTCACTGCCCCGGATGTAAACTCCAAGGAGAAGGTCTACACTGGTTGAATTTGGGTCACATATAACATCCAATTATGGACACCTTTGCTTGGATTTCTCCATTGGCAGGTGCAGGTCAAAGTTGCAGATGTTTGTAGTTTATTTGGGAGGTTATGCAAGTGAGAAAGGCAGGATTGCCCAACTGGAAAAGCAGAAAAGACCGTTTGGTAAATCACACAGAAACAATTTCTGAATCATTCCTTTGGAGAATGGAAGCCTGGAAGATTCACTCAGAGACTTCTAGGCTGCCTTGTTTGAGATGTCAAAGTAGAGTGCTAACATTCAGTATTTCTGAAATGCTCTGGTTTGCAAAATAGTGAGTTCCTGTAGTGAGGAATCTGAGAGCACAGTTGGCTATGGGGAGGGGGCATTGATGGAAGCTGCTCCAAAAAGCTCGCTTACTTCAATCCAGGTTTGTGTGGATTAACTAGGAGTGTTTCTGCAGAAGATCAAGATGGCGTTACCAGAAGGGGGAAAGTATATTCTAGGCAGATGGGATTATCAGATACATGCCTCACAGAGCAAAGTAATCCCTGGAAAAGAGAAGCTTAGGGAAAAAAAAAAAAGTGCTTAAAGAAGTCAGGGGGGTGGAAGATTTATTCAATATAGGAACAGTACGGAGAACTGTGGAGAAGATGGTTTGTGCACCAATATATTCTCCTGACCCAGAATGGCAAAGTCTGCCTTTTGATCTCTCCACTGGCTAATTCACATGTTAACAAATCATTCTACTCTGTGTTTTCATAGATCTCTTTGTTGCCATTTTCAGGTGAATAATTACTAATTTAATGTCTGGTGAGAGAATAATATTACATTCAAATTCCTAGGTGACAAAAGAGGTGCTAATGAGTAGACAGACGTAGGTTTCCATGGTAACATGGAGCTCTCAAGGCTCACAGGGGATATTAAAGTAGTAGTTATGCGGAGGGGGGACAGGCTCAATCTTGATATATTGTATAGCTGATATATTATATACACATCAATAATATGGCCCATGTGTTTGATCCCTGATTCCTTCTAGAACAGTTAAATATTTTTGTCTTGTTACTTCATAAATAATTACTTTTGAAATCCTAGCATTTTTTAAATCTATCCATATTCCTTTATCTCTTTATAGGGAAAGGTACCTGTATCTATCATAGATTTCTGTTCTCTACCTCAAATGAGAACGAAGTTCTGAGGAGGGACCAGCTCTCTGAGGGAATGTGTAAATTCGGCCATTGACCTCTTCACTGGGCCTGACACTTGAAAATCTCCAGACCCTGACATGTCATTATCCTTTTCTCTATGTCCAGTGGTCATTTGAGTTACTATAGGAATATCCTTTAGTTTCCATCAAGTCTAGGATTTAGCTGCACCCTTTTCCTGGAAGATTCTTCCATTCCTACTTTGCTGAGAGTTTACCATTCTTCAAAGGTGAGCTGGAATATCTGTCCTCTGGTCTTCTGCAAAGACATGATGAGTGAGCACAGGTCCTTTTGTTGCATCACAGGAACCCACGTGTGCTTCCCTCACAGCCTTCCAAGGTTGACCTATTGGCCCAGTGTCATCAATATTGGAGATGCTGCCTGAACATGTGATCTCATAGTTTGAGTCTTTCTTTCTGTCTATGATGAATAATGGCCTTGGAGTACACAGACCTGCTGTGAACACTATATTCTCCTTTACTTATCACCTGTGTGTCCTTGAGAAAGAGAGGAAATCTTCCTCAGCCTCAACTTTCTGACCTATAACATTAATGGAAGGAACATAGACCCCACTTCTTGAGGGGAGCTGTATCAAACCACTTAGCAAGAGGAATGTGCAGGATAGGAAATATTGTGTGGCCATTTTATTTTAAAACATAATCTCCCACAACATCCACTCATGTGATGACCTTGCACTGAACATCCATTACATGCCAGGCACTGGGCGAGGTGCTAAATACCCAGAAAGGAGTCATAGATTGCTGGCTCAGTGAGCTCCCAACCTGCTAGAGGAAAGAGAGGCACAGCTAAATACTTATTAAGCAATGTGGTAAGTACAATGAAGAGAAACGTGAAGTTACAGTTCTATAGTGTAAGGAAATGTACTTGATCTAAGAATAAAGTCAGTTTTGATTCTGAATCCAGTGCCAATCCAGAATACTCTATCACTGTCTTGGCAGTTATGAAATCTCTTATTGAATTTCCCTGGACATGTGTTTTTGTCATTCTGCAGATTATGAGCTCAATATTAATAACATTTCTTGATCCCTTTTTCATTTCACAGGTAGCATACTAAGCATTTTATTCAGGGTGTATCATGAATCATTGTGTCATTTTGTTTTTCCTTACAACAAGCCCAAAGAGATAGGTAACAGTACATCAATCATTAAAAAAGTTATTGAAGTAACACTGTTTAAAACATTATATGTGTGTATGTATTACATTTGCTCAGTACCAAAACTCTAGTTTCCATCCACCAGCACATAACTGACCTCCTTTATCCAAATGAACCCTCTCCATTCCTCTTCCTCTCTGGTAACCACCATTTTCTTCTTACATTTTAAGAATTTGTTGGTTCAACATCACATCATTTTGAAAACGAAGAACAAATCTTCTGAAAGAGAAACAATTTGCCTTGGCCCACAAAACTGACATCAGTGAGTATTTTGGGGGTGACTGGGAGAAGGCCTGTTCTGGCTTTACTTGGTGACATCAGGCATGGAGGGGGTCTGATTCCATCTTTCAACTCCTGTGCCATACACACAGCCCGATAGGGAGGCCTTAGGTATCCCTTGTATGGGGGCCAGTTCCCTAAGCTGCCTGAGTGGCTGTCACTCAGTGGAGTAGCAGACTTCACCAAGTTACAGGTTTCTCCCCTGATCGCTGCCAGGGAGCTGGGATGGCAATATGATAGCTAATGCTCTGAGGAATGTGAAGAAGATGGAGTGATGCTCTAGGGCAATGCCCTCAGGCCTGGCCCTGTGCTAGGCATGCTCTTATATGCTATAATTTAAGTCTTGGAGGAACCCTGCACCCACTAAGCAAGCACCCTCTATGCTAAGCCTGATGCTAGGCTTTGGGGATAATGAGATGAGTCAATGATCTCTGCACTGGAGGAGCCCACAGTTCCAGAATAGAGATGACATGGGTGCAGATAACCAAAGTACAGTGTCGCCCCCTCAACCTACCTCAGCAGAGGCAGCAGCAATTTTAGATGCTTACTCGTTGCTTACTACATGGCAGGTGCTGTTCTAAGCATTTTCCACATTTTATCTCATTGAATCCTCCCCTGTGGGTGAGTTATCATCATCATGCCTGTTGTAAAGACCTCTGAGTTTAGAAACTGAGGGACAGAGAAACCAAGATTTAGGACAGAGAAGCTAAGATAGTGTTCTCTATCCCCATACTGTGCTTACCAATAATGCAGACATTTCTGTTTTGTGACCAAAGGGAGAGGTACGAAGAGGTCAGCAGGTATTCAGCCCCACAGAGCTTAAGTGACGAAAGGGATTTGATCCAAGACTGTTTGGCTTCAGAGCAGGTTTCCTCAAATAATATTCATCATGGAAGGTGATGATGGAGGTGGAAGGAGAATCACATCCCCTCTCTGGAGATGTAGCTCTTCCCGTATACAGGGTCCAGGGAAAAATGAGCTAGTCATGCTCCATCTCCTTCCATAGACAGAAAGTCAAATCACACAGTGAGAAGTTATCAGGCCAGTTGGGTCAGAGACCCCAAGGTCCCATGTTCTTGGACCTTCTTCCACTGCTGTCCCATGAGGAGGACAGAGAACACATGCATGCCTCCAGAATTACAGGTAAGTCAATTTCCTGGAGAGTGGAGCTGATCAGGACTTGGGATCCCAGAGTTCGGGATTATCATTTCTAGCCACTCAGTTTGACCCCTGCATCTCCATATCCTCACGGTAAAATGGTGTGCATGGTGGAGAGATTGAACGATCTCCACCATGTGTTTCAGAGCTAATGTTATATTCTAAGCTTAGCTGGGTAAATAGAATTTGCTGAGAGAGAGTTGCACTCTGTAGCTGTAGATGGGAAAGAGCTTTATGACAGGAGATTTGGGGGAATTAAGAAATCAACTGAGCATTGCTAAGCGGGCTGTGAATGGAAGAACACTGGCAGGTCCTCGGGGACTGTGATGAAACCAGAGGCAGATTAAGGCTCTTCTAAAAGAGATGTCATCAGAAAAGCAGTGGCTTACCTGCAGCTTCTAAGAGACCTGCTCAGAGGTGGATAAGCATGGGAACTGGGCCAGAACCCCAGAGATGGAGATTGACTAGCACACAATTAATGAAAGAAAATACAAAACCAGAGCCATGTCAATTGAATTAAGCTAGAGCTATGCTAGAGAACGCTAAACTCAGTGGAGACCTCTTTCACCATTTTTATCAATTAAGAGGAACAAGTGAAACTTAGGGGAAAAGCTAGTAGCCATGGAGCTCATTGAGCCTTCGTTTCAGTGATGCTAGAATGTGGGGATCTACTGGCTGTTCTATTTTTGAGTTTACAATAAAATGGTGCTATCACTTTATGACTTCGCTAGAGTCATAGTTGGAGATGAGGGGTAGTAATACCTGAGAGTGAGAAATCAAGTAAGGCCTGAAGTATCATTTGAGGTCTTAAGCCTAGCCATCCTAAACCATGTTGCTGTAACAAGGATAGGCAATATCCATTCCTTCTTTTATGCCTAAGCCTTTTGGGCTAGCTACTTTTCATGTGCAACCAAAAGAGTCCTCATATTAACTAAATATTGTATGTAAATCTGTATTCATACTTGTGTGTGATGAAAAAGCCTAGGGAAAAAAAGATACCCCATAAAAAATGAGCAAAAGCTGCCTACATTTTGATTTTAAACTCATCACCCAAAAAAGATTCAGATGTTTTTGGATTCCAGATCTGAGTCAGGTAAAGAATAAGGTAAGTCTAGGATATCTTGTGTCAGAAAGCCAGAAATAACTCAAAATCAGTCGATCTGACTGGTGCCTGGAACATCAAAACATGGTAATTGATTGTAGTGAATTTAATTTTAAAAGATCCATAAATCTATGATGAGACAGAGAAGTTCTTCTGTATATAGAATGTCAGCTTGAAGTATAGAAGGAAGAGCAGAAATAAAAGGTAATGGTCATTTTAGTTGATCTAGGCATCAACATTCAGTGAAAGTAAAAACTATTCAATTAAAAATTTGGGGAAAAATAAGTATTCCTTGAAGCCAAAGGATACCAAATGCAGCAGCTCTGCAGAAAATGGCTTATATGGAAGTAAACACAGGCTGTCCCAAATGGTTGGGCGCCATCTTGAGCAAATGATCAAACCAGCCTCAGGAACAGCAGGAAACCCAGCACCATTATTCTCCCTGTGTGGGATAATATGGCCTTGCTGAAAATGCTTAATAACTTGAATCCAATTAAGCTTTTAGAACCAATGCTCAATTCACAGAAAGTGTAGGAGGTAGGAGAAAAAAAACCTTGAAATATTTAATGACACCAGAAGGAAACAATTAGATAATACACATGTGGACTGTTCTACAAAACTATTCTTCTGGACTCTTCCAGAAGTTATGAATAGTTGGGAGAGAAAATGAAATAAAACGAAGGTGGCAACATTGTTTTTAATCAGAGAGGTTGAATGACAATGCATAAAATGTTGATAGAATATTGATTAAAATAAATTAAAAATCTATAAATTCTAGGATAGCTGAGGAACCAGAAATGGGGGCTATTTGGTGAAATTATGAAGTGCTAGTGTTTATGAAATACTAATTATGAAACACTGGCATTGGTCTTTGTAGAAGAATATCTATTTTTAGCAGAGGCAGGCCATTGTATGAAGCTATCTGCAACTTTCATTTGGATTGGAGATAAATATACACATGTTAAGTAGATATGTCTAGGAATAAAGAGCTAAAACAATGATGATGAAATCTTAACAGTTGTTAACAGTTGTGGAAATATATGTGTCTGTTGTGCCAATCCAGGAGTTAGCAAACTATTTCTGAGAAAGATACATATTGTTGCTTTATAGGTAGCATTATAAATGACTGTCAGGTAAATGAAGACTGGTCAGGATTTTCTGCTGCTGGTCTCTGTGGCTATCACCTGAGGCCTTCACTGTGCTAATGCAGCAGGCACTTGGGAGTGTGGGCTTAGGGCCCCCGGGCCGGATGGTAGACACCTGCAGTATGGCGTGGGCATACATAAGTGGGCACACCTGAGTGAGGAGGCTGAAGCTATAAGGGCAGCTTCATGCAGACGAATCCCTCAGCAGGATGACTGAGGTAGAGAACTGCTATGAGAGGAAGAGACCAAGAGAGCAGGCCAGAGAGCCCGAAGAGGAAGAGTGAAGATACCTCCTGCCAGGCCCCTGGATGCCCTGGCCTTCCTGCCTCACCAGCCTACCATGACAGCTGGCGCAGAAAGAACATTGAGGCCTAAAAAGGTCTCTGAGGGCTCCAGGACTCCCCTTTATTCATCTACCCGAATCAGTAGAGCTCCTGCCACATGCTTGCTGGTGCTGCAGGTACCAGGCCAGGTCTTCTCAAGACCAGAAAGCTAAGCTCCGAAGCATGAAGATGTCTTTGCATAGAGGAGCTGACTGTAGAGCCTAGAGCTGGTCATCAAGAAACTCACGTAGGCAGTCCTGGTACCACCCTCTGAAGCTGCCCCCTTTAATGGCTGGGTGCTGGAACTATATCAGGTGGGGAGGGGTATGAGGGAAGTGCATGGGGGAGGGCTGGCGTGAGTCACGGGGTGCTTGACATTCTCAGCAGGGCACTGCCCCTCAGGAAGCGATCAGCAGCTGTTTGTTTTGGAGTCACTCATAACCTCAGGGGCACAGAGGATTTCACTAGGGATGTGACACCATCAGTTTTCCAAGTTCCCAGGAATGGAGTGGGAGCCAGTTAATGGCTAATCGCAAGAAGACAGGGAAGGAAGAACAAAGGATGTTTAGAGTGAAATTCCACTTATTCCTAATTTTCAGTTGAGGAGAGTTGCTGCAAAGTCGAGAGGGTCTGGTTGTAGAACTCTTTACATGAAGGATGACTGTTGTCAGGAATATTTTCCTCCTTGTGGACTAGAAGATGTTGCTCAGCTGCTGAGTGCTGTCCTTCTACTGACTCACGGCTGGCCAGAAAGAATGAGGCAAGGGAAGGTAGTGCTGGACATGGCCTCAGCCCTAGATGGCCAATTCCTGAACGACTGTTCTGGTGCAAGAGGCTGTAAATTGTCATCATATAAAGAAGGGTGTCCTGATGCACAGCACGTTAACGATCATCAAGCGAACAACATGCACAATAGACAGGCTTGGCCGGGGCCATGCTCAGGGCCTGGGTTTTGTGTGGGGTGATGGCAAGCCAGAGAGAATATCCTGCACCGTCAGCAGCTTGTGCTCAGAGTCTGAGCTCCAAATCATGATGCGATTTCCCATTTGCTCCTTTCTGATTTTCCTTAGTGTCATGCGTTTGGTGTGTTCTATTTCTAAATGCACTTTGCTTATATTTCATAAGGCCAAATAATATCTATGCTAGTCTAGTCTGCCTTTTGCTGAGTGTCCCAGTTAGTGACTTTAAACAGAAGGAAAGGTTTTGGATCATATCTGATTTCACGGCTAATTTCTTTATTTTGAAGACCTCACTCACTGGGTCCCTCCTTTAGCAAGATGTATCTGTTTTGACAGTTGGGAACTCTGGGCTTTCCTTCTGCTTGATATGAACCTGAAATGGACATGGAGTTGTTAAGGAAGTTCATTGGTTTGGAAAAGAGAGCACTCAAATGCCCCAGGTAAGTGGAGAGGGGGTGCTAAAACGGTGTCTCTTCAGGTCAATCTGCTCTCAGCGTTTTGTCTAAGTCAATGATACAGAGAGGGTTTGGGTTTCTTCTGCTTCTTAAGGTTTCCGTTTTAAAAGACCTCCAAGCTCATGTGTTTGCACAGTGACTTCACCTGTGCTTTCTCTGGAGTGGCGACAGTATTTTCAGACAAACCACCTGCTAAGAAGTCAATTGGCCTCACCTGGCAATTAGGCTAAAGATAAGTTATTCATTTGTTTTGCATTTTCAGATAAATTGGTGCTCCCCTTTCAAGGGTTCACTCTGGGGACACATGGTTTTCTGGCCACAGAGCTCTATTGACATTATTTGTGCTGGATTGGGAATTGGAGAATCTACCTGTGGAGAATCTACCTGCGGCTAAGCATCTTCCCAAGCATCAGTCTTGGTAAGTAGATTCTCTTCTCTGAGTTAAGATAATTTATTTAGAACAGGTGTGTGGACCTCATGACTTCCAGTTCATACCATCTAGTTAATATAAGCTTATTGACAGATTTACTTTGTTTTCTATTTATGAAGCTAATTTTACATAATCTAAATAAGAATCAGTTCCAGAGGGAGAAGCTGTTAATTCAACTGTGCATTTGAAAGGTGATGGAAGAGTGGCAAAAGTAAACACACACACACACACGCACACATGAGCGCCCGTGCCTGAAGTCATTGGCAATAACACCTCTGGAGAATACATATGTCAGAACTTCAGAAATTTTATTAAGTTGCTATCCTACTGCTGTGCTCAACAAAATTGGAAAGCAAGAAAAGTACCATGATTTCTCATTTAATCTGTAGCACATCTGTCAAAATTCTTGCCCTAATGTGTCCTACCTACTTCTTATTGTGCTTGATTCCCGTGTGTTTATCTTTCTTGTTGAACTGTAAGCTAAACAAAGGTCGGAAACCTCTCAAACACTGTTGTATCTCCAGTGGTCTGCCAGTTGCAGTGAACATGCTCAAGATATGTCTCAATACCTGATAACTCAAAAATAGTTGCATTCCATCAACTCCTTTGGTGATTCTTGGAATTTACCATTTGCGAATAAAGTAAGAATCAGTGAAGTTGAGTATTGTATCTTGAGAAGAAAGAGAAGCTGCTAGGGTTTAAAGCTAGAAGTACCTCGTTTCATTCTGTTTAACCATTCTGGCCTGTTCTGTTATTTTATCACAGCCACATTAGGGAGGTTGGGGGATTTGACTGCCTACATGAAATCCCTAACTTATCACCCTACCAAGAAGCCTGTACAGTCCCAAGCTGACACCATCAGTCCTATCATGTTATGATCAACTCATCCTGTGTGTGTGAGACTTTCATTGCCTTAATGCTAATGATCTCACAAGTAAATGATCAGACATTTATCCTTTTATTTAAATGAAACATTTTATTCCAGCAGCACATGTTCCTTTTCTTTTTAAGTTTAAATACCAATCACTATGGAGAAACAGATGAGAGAATAAAAATCAGGACTAAGGGGAAATTAAGAAATGAGGAAGAGCCTGACACAGTCCTCCAGTGACAGCAAGTTCACATGCATGGTCAGCCACTGACTTTGTGTGTGCCAGTGACCAGCTGGCAAAGTATATAGAGCACTTGACTGAGGGCGTGCATTACCGCACTCTTCAAGACGGGGAAGGTACAGACCTCTGATGGCAGCGAGAGGCTTTCTATTATGAGATTTGGGGCTCTTTCCCACCACCCCAAGTCATCTTTTGTCCTAATGGACTGCGATCATTTGGAAGTACATGTGGAAATGCCTATGTGGAGATCACTTATTTAGAACCAAAGGAATTGTGTTATTTAGGGAATATGCATGTGAAGATAGATATGTCACCAAGTGCATTTGATTCTGTAAGGTTGTTTCTTGTAAGGGAAAGAGAATGAAAAATCCTTTATAGTTCTATACTATACAATTCTATTATCCAGTGACTCGATTTCAAACAGGCTTTATTGGTAATCCACATTAAAAAAATTACAAGAATTATTTCTAAATGAAGTGGGTTTGCTTTGTGGAGCATAGAGTTTAGTGTTCTCAGGTGTTTGGTTATAGATTGGAATATCACTTGGTAACTATATGATGGTGTTTAATCTTAGAAAACATTCAGTGGGTTTCAAAGTGATCCTACTCTATGTAATTGAGAATCTGGAATGTTTATTATAAAGTAATAATTAAAATCCTGACACTGTTCAGGAATGTATGTTTAAATAACGGGAACTTCTGAGGCTAAATATGAGAATTCTTAATGAGAGTAGATGGATGTGATGATAATTGAGTCCCATATTAGAACATATTCTCCCTTCTATATTTTTCCTTAAAAGAATTGCTTGTTTTTAACAAACAGACATCTCACTGATTGGGAAAATTTTTTCTCACACAAAACTAGTGATAAAGTATTGATCACAAAGATATACAAAGAACTGATAAAGCTCAAAAAAAAATAAACAACCCCATCAAAAATGGGCAGAAGAGCTAAAAAGACATTTCTCTAAAGAGGAAATGCAGATGGCCAACAAGCATATGAAAAAATTAAAACCACAATGAGATACAACCTCACACCAGTGAGAATAGCACATCTTAAAACAACTAGCAACAACAAATGTTGGCGAGGATGTAGAGAAAAAGGAACTCTCCTGCACTGCTGGTGGGAATGTAAACTAGTACAACCACTATGGAAAACTGTTTGGAGGTTTCTCAACCTGTTAAAATTGGAGCTTACATTTGACCCAGCAATCCCACTGCTAGATATCTACCTAAAAGACACAAAAACATCTTCAAAAACACACCTGCACCCCCATGTTTATTGCTGCTTTATTTACAATTGGAAAATACATGGAATCAACCCAAATGCCCAAAAGTAGATGACTAGATTAACAAGATGTGGTCCATAAACACAATGGAATATTACCCAGTAATCAAAAATACATGACTTTTGCAGCAACATGGGTGGAGTTAGAAGGGATCATGCTTAATGAAATGAGCCAGAAAGAAAGAAAAATACTGAATGGTTTCACTCATAGCAGGAATATAAAGGATCAGGGGAGAAAATAATAATAATGAACAACTACATGCCAGAGACATTTTATGGGAGTGGAGTGGGGAATGGGCTCAAAAATGGGGGGGGGGAGGGAAGTGTACTGGACTATGGTGATGGCACACGGGTGTTGGTGATGGGAAGCCCACAGGGATTACAGCTGAGATGGAAAAAGAGCAGAAAATGATAAAAAAAAAACTAATATATTATTTTTTTAAAAAAGAATTGTTTTTAAAGTAAAGGTGGAGAGTTACATAACTAGGGTTCTGGATTAAGAGCAAGAGAAACAAAGCCGTTTAAAGCATCATCACAGAAATAAACAGTGCAAAACCCAGTCTGTGGATGTACAGAAACAGCAGGAACTCTCCCTGGAGGGTTGTGCTTCTGGGCTAATTCAGTTCCAGTTAATTTTAGATTCCCAGATTAAGTTCTAAAACTTGGAGAAAAGTCTTCTGATCTGGAAAGGAAGAGGAAAAACTATTGTCACACATTGCTAGTCACAGTGGGTTTCTTCCCCAAAGAAAATTCGGGAGGAGGCAGTAGACACACAAGATGTTCAGTGCGAAGGTAACTGCAGGGAGATTAATTCTCTGTATCCCTAAACTATTAATCTCTCCAGTTCTCATCTGCATTTACCAGAAGCATGACTCAGCTGGCTCTGAGAAACGTGATTTGTATCTGCTGCTCAAAAGATCACATTCATCCTTGGCGTTTTAGTACACACCTGGGTGAAGTCACTTAGCATCAAGGGGACTTAGAGTGGGGATCAAAATGCTGTACCAAAAAGGAGTGATTTATGAATAATTATACTTGCATTTATTTATTGGAACCAGCAATATCCAGTATACTTCAGGCCTCTAAAGCCTTATATTTTACCCAACTCGCCCATTTGTGTTATCCTACTTGTCCGTGAAAATATTTAAGTTGAACCCCTGGGCTTATGGTGAGTTGGCAAGTATGTGTGCGAACGACTCTGCTGGCTTAATTAACTTTGATTCTAAGAGTAATCTGACCACTCCAGACAGCTGAAAAGGTTGGATCTACCTGGAAGAAGCCCCGCATCTTTGAAGCTCTGGAGGTAAGAGGGGCAGCGAGGCAGAGGGATGCCCCAGAACCACCCCTATACTGCTTTGCTGCCTGTAACAATTTTGCAGGCCTTCTTTTAGCTTTTTCCCTTCATTATCTTTCTGTGAGGCACGTCCTACTGCTTAATAAGAGGATGAATGAGATCTTTAGAGCAGAGGTCCAAATACATTTTTCAGACCCAGCTGAGTCATTCTTTGGGCAATGCAGATGAGAACTGGATGTTACCTGTATTGGTGTAGTGGCTGTCCCCTCACCTAGATTGTGCCTAGAACAAGGGAGGGAGATTGCTAGGTGTGCTGATCTACTAGAAAGCACCTGGAATCCATTTCATGAGCACATAGTCCAACATGTTAGTATTTATTTTACCCCACTTACTCATTCGCATTATCCGACTTGTTCATGCAGATATTTAAATTGACCCCTGGGCCTATGGTGAGTGAAGACTGCAGATTCACATTCCTGAAAGTCAGCTCAGCTTCCTTAAGCTTCACCCAATGCCCCCTCCTCCACAAAATTGAATGCACACCTGATTCTCAGGGCTTCATATAGCAGACCTTCTGCTGGTTTCTATCACAGCAAAGAAGCTGACGCTACAGTAAAATATGTTCATGTGCTTATTGTCCCGCTGAACTCAACTCTTCAAAAGCTGGGACTGTGCAGTTGGTCCAGAGAGCATTTCTGTGCTGAATCAAGTCAAGTGTGATATGGAAGTGAACATTAGCCAAGAGTGAACAAAGTTAGAAAGTGTTGTTTCTCTTATTATCAAATTCAAGAATGGATTTTGGTTCTTATTAGACATCCTGGTTACTTAGGTGTCTAACTTCTAATAGAAAATAACAGATTAAAAGATAAAGGTTGAGATTAAAATGGATTGTAGAATGCTAAAAATACCCATTGTTTTTGAACAGTGTCAATACAGTAGGATCTAATTTGATCCTAGATTACTAATATTTTATCAGCATCATGAGAGATAAGACAAAGTCCTTATTAAAACTTAAAAAAAAGAACAAACTAACTCCCCAAGTTTAGGTAAATTCAAGAATAGATCAATAAAAAAGTTAAGTGTACTTGAAAAACTTCCTAATAGCCACAGGCATGCATGAATTGAGGAAATTTACATTTTAAAAATATGGAGGCTAAGTATATTCACGTATATGTACCATACATTTATGTGTGTACGTATCTATCAGCATTTGTATGTTATTCCACATATAGTAATTTCCCCCGTTTTTATAGGGGGGGGGAGGAAAGAAGAAAGGAGATAGAAAGGAAGAAGGAAATAAGACTCCTTCCTCTAAGTAGAAAGCAAAAACCTAGCGTTTGCAGATACTTTTTGCAGCAGTCTATTTTGATAAAAGACTAACAAAAGCATAACACAGTATTCTGGGATCGCACCTGAGCAGAAAAGTCACAGAGAGAAACCGCTGAAATGACCCGCTGGTCCTCTTCTCCGGCGCCTTATCTGATTATCTGCGGTCAAGGGACGCAAGGGCGAAAGAGGAATTGGGTCATCTGTAGTGCTCATTAAATGCTTGGGGAGACGTCCCGCTCTCCGGAGCCCTTCAAGGGCTTCGGTAACTTCGGTAAGGGGAAGTGTGGGACTGCCTTCACCACCTGCATCGTGCTGGAGGAAATAAGAAATAGCTCTGAGACGAGTAATAATAGAAATGGCCTCCAAGCAGTGAAGCATCTGAGCGTTTCCTAAAGGCAGTATAAATAATGAAGCATCTCCCTTGGCAAGTGATAGGGATAAAGGAAAGAGCTGCAGAGCGCTGATGCCATTTCAACCCGCTGCCCCAAAAGGGAGTTAGGACATCCATTTGATGTCATTCTTGGTGTTTGAAAAACACAAGCTTGTTCATTGATTCGGGCGTTTGTTCAGTTTAGTATCGTAGTCGGTCAGGAGGCTACCTGCTGGGAGCTTCTGTATCATCTGCTCCCTCTCCTTCATTCTCTGAATGAGGAACTGTGACCCCAGAGAGAAATGCCATGTTCCAGATGCTGTCTAATTTGTCTAGACATAGTTTCCCAACTCCCCAGTGAATGATTTTAATTGCGTGCCATTTTCACTTTTTAAAAATGTGGCTGTGAATTAGTTAATGATTAATTTTACTTTCTTGGTCACATTATGCATTTTAAAAATACATTTCAAAATTGAAAGTATTAGTGGGGAGTCTCCAAGCTGCTCCTTCTGAGAACACTCAGGCCCCTTGACCCACTGTCTGTCTGAAGCATTTTCTCCTTTGACGCCTAGGCCTTAGCCTTTCTGTCTGTCTCTTACCTGGTGGCTGAATGTGCCTTTTCTGCTCTCTTAAATGTCTCTTCTCCATCTTTCTGATCTCTAGACTTTGGGTATATCAGTACTCAACCCTCTGACCTCTTTGCACTTGATACATAACCTAGATTAACACACTCAGTGCCACATTGTTAAATGACATAAAGATCTGGTGGTTCCTAAATTTCTGTAATGTGATAGTGTTTCCCAGAGGAACAGAACCAGCAGGAGTGAGGGAGAGAGGGAGGTGAAGGGGTGGAGACAGACTTGTTATAAGGAGTTGATTCAGAGTTAGACAAACTTGAGAAATCCCATGATCTGTTCTCAGCTTTCTTCTTCCAGGAGATTGTGAGATAGTCATCTAGGATCTAATACTTTTTGTGGAGCCTTGTAGTCGGTGTGATGGCCAAATTGCATGCACTTCACTAGTCTGTGGTTTAATTCAAGTAGGACTGGGACGGCCCATCCTGTTGACTTACCATCTCTTTGACCTAGACTACATCAGGAGATGTTGAAGCAGAAATTGAGAGCAGGGTGAGAAGAGCTTTGGTTGGGTTCTGAGCAAATGTTAATAGGCTGGAAAAAGAAAGTGCTCACATGCCTGGTCTATTTGTTCAGGATACAGTTCTGCTTCAATCAGTTAACTCTAAAGAGTTTTCAATGAACATTTTCAAATTCTTCAACATCACAGGGTATCGGACAACCTAGTGCAAATTGTTTCATCTGTGTTACTTACATAAAGTGGAAATAGAGCTATCTTAATAAATGTTGGAAAAGCACTTGGGAAAATTAATCAACTAGTCCTAATAAATGAAGTTAGTATATAATTATTTAATAATATTTTCATATTCTCAAATAATCAAAGTTTTCAAAATCAAAAATTTGAAAACAACAAGAGAAAATGGATCATAGCTTAGGTAAATATTTTCCTGGGAATTTTCTGTCAAAGAATTTCTGTAGACTTAGAGATGTATTTGAAAGCATGACACAATAATATACTGTTTATAAATGATGATGTGAGAAAACTCAAGACTGTCTGAAAACTATTAGAACCAACACAGACTTCCAAGTCAGTGTCTTTGAAGACATAAATACCCAGTTCTTTTATGACACAGCTATAATCTACAGATAGAAAAATTATGACCAAAACCACATTTTTACAGTACCATTTAAAATAAATGTATGTTAATATTTTTAACAAAATGTTCAGGACTTATATGCAGAAAAAGACAATATAGCTTAAGTAAGTGCTAATAGAAAGGCATTGTAGAAAAGAGAATATAGTGTCAAATCTTCCTCAGTTATAGCTGCACAATGTTCCATGACTGGTCCGTATTTCCCAATAATAAACTTGTATACTTCTATAACGAGAAAACTTACAAATGATTGAAATACATGAAAAGTTGATTGATACTTAACCATATGCTCCCTGAAGCCTCAGCAGTTTGTAGGAAAATGAAACAGTAAGAAATTGTGTTGGAGAATTGTCAGGGATAAGCACTGCGGGATTTTCCTAATGTTCCTTCACACAGAGAAATCTTCCTCAGATAACATTTTGTTTTGGAAGCAGATCATCTGTGATTACGGATGCATTCAACAGCTATGTATCTGTCACCTTTGCTGCAGTACGGAGCAGTTGATAGTCTGAGTGGTTGATAGGCTGGAACCCTCATTTCTCATTCAGGAGGCATGTCAGTAACCCTAAGGTAACTGCTCCATCTCTTGCCCCTGGCCTTTGCATTTTGGGGTCCAGATAATGTAAAGTGCCTGTTTGGAGAACATGTGGGCCTGGAGGAAGGAAAAACAGGAATTTCATAGGAGATTACATGGCCTTCAGCTCCAGCTAACGAGACCGCATCCTCTCACATCCATTGTCCAAAGCAGGGACAGGCCAACCCCGTACTCCTCAGGCAGGCGTGATTGCTGTTTCTCTGCTGAGGGAGGGCATGTGAGGCCCCTGGAAATGAGCAAATGCAGGAGTCCGTCCAAGGAGGTGGTGTGAGGGGAAAACGAGGCAGCATGGAACCTCAGTGAATCCTTACTGTCTGAGGCTGAATTATTATTTTTTTTATTTGTACACACAGAACTGGGGTACGGGCCAAAGATGCAGGGGGGGTGGAGGATTCACCAGAGAGAATGCAGCAGCAGAGTAGGCAGATCTATTGAAATCCACTGCTGAGGGGGGAAGCAGGGGCAAGACAGGAGAGGTCTGGTGTGCCATGGGGGTCACCTCCGAGGCCAGGGATTGAACAGTCACTGAAGCTACTGCAGGGCTGCGTATTAACCCTCTGTGCCAGCAGGGAGGGTCTGAAACTGAATTCTGAAAAGGTCAGTGTCTCAGCTGGCAAAGAAGCTTCTTCCTTGCTCAGACCCCATCAAGCCTTCTCTCTCTCTCTCTCTTTTTTTTTTTTTCCAAAGAATGATTTGCACTCAAAAGAGTTCTTCTTACATTATATTTTGTAATGGAAACCCTATAGGCAATTACTTATAAATCAATGATTTATTAAATCCAGTATATGTGTTGAGGGTAAAATGTGTTCTCAGTATAATGGTAAATGGCAAGTAACTATATTTTTTTCATCTTCTGCTTATTTAAAACCACATGATCAGAATATAAAAGCAGTCCCTCAAAGAGGTGTGAAAATGTAGATAATCAGAGTGGGTTTCTTAGTGCCACATAACGGTGTTTTTTTTTTTTTTTTTTTCTTAAAAGCCAACTAGCTAAAGGAAAACTAATGTAGGCTGAGTAAAAAGGGAGAAGGTAGCAACATTGAACTAGGGGAACTTGAGAAGGTATTTTCCAGATGAACATACATTACTGACCCTAGTTTACTTTAAGCACCTATAGTTGAAGGAAATTGCAGTGAACGCTGGTGAAATGATGAACTTTCTAATGGACCTTTAAGGAAATGAAACTGGCAAAGGTATGCGATGTGTCTTCAAAGATTAATTTTGGGTGATTTCATAGTTCATGGCTTTGGCACCTGCCCATGTAATTCTTTTAGACTCTGGCTGTGTGGCCTTGGGTGACTTTGACCCTTGGTGCTCAACTTCCATATTGGAAATGAGAAAGTTGAATAACTGGTAAGGTTTCTTTCAGCTCCCTTACTCTTTGCTTCAAAATCTTGTCTGTCTGTATTTTTAAATTTAACTTAAATTTGATATATATATTTGACATCATTCATCCTTTTTGTACAATTCATGCTTTCTCCTCTCAGGTGCAATCCCTGTAAAATTCCCACCACCCCTTCACCTGTGCACCATCACCATTGCTGTCTGTATGTATTTTTAAGAATGTTTCTGTCTCCAGTGACTCCTGTCACTCAACCTGCTATTTCACTGGGGCTGAGTCAGGACACTTGTGGCTCTGTGGTAGGTGTGACAGGGGCATCAGCCAAGCACCAACCTCCAGCTTTGTGGGTGACTCACAAAATATCATTCCTCTTGAACCAAGAGTGTTTTCATTAACAGACCTGTTCAAAAACAATTAAATCCAAGTTAAATGATAAGGTTTTGCATTGCTTGTGTCAGAGTTGGGAGGGCTGGGCCTCCCACATTCACTGCCATGAAGGACGGATAATTGGAAAGGATGATAGCTTTTCAAATGATGGTTGGTCTCCGGAATAGAATAGAAGTGGTGGGATCAGCATAACTAGTTGTCACGAGGTCACTTCCGCCCCATCTGGAGGGAATCTCAGACTAGACAGTGAAGGGCCATCAGAACGCCTTCCACAGACGGTCTCTCGAAAGGTATGACAGTGCCTGTGATGGAGGTCCAGCTTCCTGCTGAAAGGAAGAGGGGACACCTTCTTAAACACCTCTCAGGCCACCAACGCAGACCCTGAAGAGTTCCAGGGAAGGGTAAATGTTCCTTTACGGTTCTCCCAAGGATTCCATCCCAGGCCTTTTTGTGTATTTCATGAGAACAAGAATACCTGGTGACTCAGACCGAGACCCCCCGACCTCACAGCCTTTGCCATCCCTTGGCAGGTGTCTAGGTGTGATTAGAAAGGTGACTTCAACATTCTGTTCTCAACTTCTGAATTATAAAGTGGGCATTGTATAGAGATCATTTACTCCTCTCCTGATCATCTCCAGAGCAGAAATGTTTCGGATTTTAAAGTTTTCTTTGTGTGTTTAAAAGCTTATACATCAGAAGCATTCATATTTCCACACCAAAATAATAACAATAATGATGATGATGATGATGATGATAATAATAATAATAATAATAATATATGGCTGTTCACCATAGGCAAGTTAAAGATAAATGATCTCATTTATTATCTCTGTGTTCAGTCTAGACTTCTATGCCAAGATAATGAGTAGAAAGCTTATATTTAAAATAAATCTGTCAAACTCTTCTAGTACTTGTTGAAGAGAAAGCTTTGTTGGCAGGCAATTCCTACTTTATAAGGAAACACAAAGTTTAAAAGAGATAAATATAAAGCTGTTAACACAACTTCGGCCTTGCATTAAGTGTTTTATTGAAACAGCTCTTATTGCTGTTTTATTTTTTCTTTTAAAGATTTATTTATTTATGCACACAAGAATTAGTGTACAGGTCAGAGGGGCAGGGGGTGAGAGGATTCACCAGAGACAGAGTGGGGAGCAGAACAGGCAGGTGTGCTGAAATACACTGTTGAAGGGAGCAGCAGGCAGGTCAAGAGAGGTCTGCTGCTCCCTGTGACTGCAGTGGCTGTGGACAGCCCCATACTGCTGTGCTTTAACACCTTGTACCACCAGGGAGGCACCTATTATTTCTGTTTCATTGTTAATTACGTGCTGAGGCTCACAGAACTTCACTAACCTGTTCCAGGTCACAGGGCTTGTTTGTGGGCCACTGGAGTTCACACCCCCATCTCTTGCACCTCAGGGCTCACCTCAAATCACTATCCTATGCTGATTTTCCTGTGACACGTCTCACCGGTGAATGCAGTTCAAATTTGTGCGGTGAGGATTTAAGTTTTTCTCTGAAGAGGATATTTTGAACCACATGTTTTTGTTGCTTAGCTTGAAAACCTTTTAAGTACAAAAATTAATCTCATTTCCATTTACTACCAATGAACACGTAGAAACTGAAATTACAAATACAATCCTGTTTACCAGTGCTTCACAGGGAATAAAACGATTAGTACAAACTCAACACGTAGGCAGGCAAAGGAGTGTGGTGGACTCTGGGTGATTTTAGTAGTGGGTACATGGTGATGGCAACTCAGTGGAGTAAGGGGACCCCCTAATATTACCTCAAGTAAAAATTAATAAAAATGTGGATAGGTTTTCTGTGTTGAGAATTACAAAATGTTGATGAACTATGTCAAAAAGATCTAGAGACATACTCTGTTCACAGATTGGGAAATCATACCTAGTAAAGGTATAATTCCTCTAGACTGAATAAAGTTGTAGCAAAGACAAACTTACTACAAAATTCATGGCCTTGGAACAGCTTAAACAACCTTGACAAGGAATGAAGGGGGAGGATTGCTCCAGCCCAAATTAAAGCCTATTAAATAGTGACAGTAAGGAGGACTGTTTTAGAGAGGGAAAGAGACATGGAGATCCAGAATGTCGAGAGAAGCAGAAATAGGTACACAGAAATATGCCTAACTAATTTTTTCCAAAGATGCAGAAGCAATTCAATGAAGGGAGCAGTCTTTTTGACAAAGGATGCCAGAATGATTGGGCAACTGTAGAGTGAATAGGGGGAAAAAAATTGTAGCCAGTTGAACATCCCAGCTTCTACAAAAACTAAACTCAAAATTTATCACAGATTTAAATGTATAACATAAAATTCTAAAACTTGAGACAAATTTAAGAGGCTTTGATATCTATGAACCAGCAAAGAGATGTCAAGTTTTCTGGATCAAAAGCATGATCCAGAAATACAAAGATGAATAAAGTATTCTTTATCAAAATTAAGTAGTGAAACTCAGCAATACCCCATTATCATCATGAAAAGGAAATACAGGCACTGTCTGGGGGAGGAATATTTGCAAATCACATACAACAAGGACCTAAGATTAGAGTATATAAAGAACTCCCAAAATTCAACAATGAAGAAAAGCAAGCATTCCAAAACAAAAGTGGGTGAATGATAGGAAAAGACATTTCACTGAAGAGGAAATAGAAATGGCAAATATATACATAAAAAATGCTCAATGTCATTAGCCTCTAAACAAGTGCAATCTCAAGCCTGAAGACATATTCACTACACAGCCATCTGAATGTACAGTATAAAAAAACAGATGATATGGAAATGGTGGAGAAACAATATTGATGATGGGAATACAAGTATTATACACACTTTGTAAAACATTGCAGTTTCTTACTAAACATGCAACTCCCCTACTTCCCAACATTTGAGCTCGTGGATTTTCATCCAGAGAAGTTAAAACATGTGATGGCACAAAACTATGCATGGTTGCTAACAGAAACTTTATTCTTATCAGCTGATGAATGGGGGGGGAATGGAATGGAATACTACTCGGCAATCAAAAAGAACAGACTATTTGCAACAAGTTGGATGAATTCTGGGGGATTATGCTGCTGTGTGGAAAAAGAAAAAGGCAGTGAGAAAAGATCACACACTGTATGCTTCCATTTGTATAACTTCTTAATATGAAAGCGTATGGAAACAACATGTTAAAGTTCATCGAATCAGGGATGGGGAGAGATTTAGTGGTTATAAAAGAATAGCAAAAAGGTCCTTGTGATGGAACCATATGTATAATGACTGTCTATGTAAATGTTAATAACCTGGTTGTGATGTTGAACAACAGTTTTCAAGATGTGTTATTTCTTAAAATTGCATATGACTAAAGCATTCTACTAATTAGAAATATAATTTAAACAACTGAATTTTATACATTTGCCCACATATTTGGCTTTAAAGTTATATGCCTTTAAAGTTATCTTTATCAATTTATTTTTCTTCTCCAGACTTTGCTGCAAGTGCAAAACAAGTAATAAATACAAATAATAAAGTAGAGAAGAAGAAAAGGATATATACCAAACTTGTTCAGTCTCATGCTCAAGCAGTTACAGGACACACACACTTTTAGAAATACCATTTATATACATAAAACCATATATTGTGAAGCTCACTTTTTTTGGTTGTCTAGTGTTACATGCTGTATTTGCACCAAGATTTAGTCATTCTTGTTTGCATACCCTTTTAAAATTCAATTTTGATTTAATTGTTTTATTTTTGGCATGAATATCCTAATTGTCATGATGGTAACAGGAATCTGTAGCTGTGTCAAAATTTGCAGAACTAACAAAAAGTCAATTTTATGTATGGTAATTTTAAAAAATTATATTAAATGATGTGACATAGAATCTGCCTCCTGCTCTTCCTTTTTCTAATTGAACCAGGCCAGGGGATGCCTCTCTGTTTCTTTATCCATAGAATGGAAGTTAACATCCTACCTCTTAAAAATATGGTGGGATTTAAATGAAACAATGCAGTTAAAGAGAGTGCATGCATTTTTAATATCACTTACAAATGCTAGGAAGTGAGTCTGTTTTATCTAGAGCCAAATGTGTGAGAGCAGTGTTTAATAAAATCAACAGCCTAAAACCAAGCTAATCAGTTTTCTTAATTAGCAGGGTAGTATCCTTCTAACTTGCAGAGAAGGGGGAAATCATAAGACATTAAGTGACATCTAGCATTTAATAATAAAAAAAAAGTCTAAGTAAAATACCCTGCAGCAACATCAATTCAGTTGCATCCAAAATATCATTTTATTCCTTCCTGACCTTGATAATGAGAATTATCTTTTACAAACCACAGGACCAAGATATTAAAATATCTCTGTGTGTTTAAATGTTGGTGAGGCTCTTGGTTGTTGGAATTATCTTTTACAAACCACAGGACCAAGGTATTAAAATATCTGTGTTTGTTTAAATGTTGGTGAGACTCTTGGTTGTTGGAATCCAGGCACCAGATTACGGTCTCCATAGCCGGGCGCAGGCTGGCAGAGGAGGAAGGGATGAAGGAGAGGACAGGAACAGTGAAGAAAAAGCTGCAGGTTCCTGCCGCAGAGACTCATGTCCACCTTGCAGGTGGCAGGCGCTGCTGAGTGTGGACAGGAGTAAAGTCATTTACTCCTCACCTCAGCTCTAGGCACCATTACTATCCCCATTTACAGACAAGAAATTAGGCACAGAAAAATCAGTTAGTTTGCCAAAGATCACCTCGCTGGAAAATGCTGGGGCCGGGATTCAAGCATTGGGGTTCAGGCCCCAGGAGCTCCACGTTCTGCACAGTTTTATTCCACATAGACTCTGTCTTGATGCTAAATCTCAGATGAGAAATAGTGAGCTGTCAGCTACAACATCTATATTTTTTAACCAACTGATGTTGATTTAGGACCAGAGACATAGATAGCTCTGTTATTACTACCCACATTTTGAAATTATTTGGCTACCCAGAGATTTATTATATTTCAGAATTGCACAGTGTATATGGGGCAGACACAATTTGATTGCAGGTCTTTATGGCATTTATTCATTCCTTGAGCTTATCCAATATTGCAGACATATAAGAAAGGGAAGGAATATTTCACCCTGGCTCTGATGTCCTGCTTGGGACTTTTGAATGATGCACACACTTAGTTGTTTTCAGTTCTCAGTTCTCTAAACACCAGGATAGGATAGAGCTAGATGTACAAGAAATGTCTTGAGGGCAAACCTGTGAAGGACAAAGGGGAGGGGACCAGGGAAGACAGGGAAATCTGACAGCAGGTGGTATGGGTATGATGCCCAAGGACAGGGAGGGCTCATTTGGCGCAGGAGCACACGAGAAAACGATGGGTGCAGGTGATGGATTCATTGGAGTCTTTATCAATGTACTATGGGGGTGGCTTTCCTTCATGTTAGACTTCAGTATTTGAAACAGGTAAGAGGACACAGGTGTAGAAGAGGAAGCGAGGAAAATGGCAGCCTGATCTCTTTGTACTGGCCTTGGAGAGTCCAAATTACCTGTAAACATCAGGGAGGCCAAGGGTGGGAGGTAATACAAAGCCATTATGTTTACAGCAAAGCAGGTTGGGTTTCAGGAAAAGAAGGCAGCTGTGTCCGGGGCCTGAGCTCAGTATAACCGGAGCTGGAACACGGCAGGGGAGCACCTGAGCGAGTAACTCTGCAGATAGCCTGGTCGGCTCTGCCCTATTAGATTATCGCTGCTCTTTAGAGAGGTTCCCTTGGTGAAATGCCTACTCATCACTCATTTTCACTTTGTTCCCCCTCTCCTGGCCCCTTTCCACCCCCTCCCATTTTCATGGTTCTGTCTTAAGCAGAAAACTTAAATTAGCTGAGATTCAGTAGAGATTCAGCACTAAAGGGAACCTTTAAGATGACTCTCCAATTATCTTCATTTTTGTAAACATTAATGAGAACCCTGAGTTGGCTATAGATTCACAGGAAGGAAGGTTCCATGAAAAATTCATTAGTGTTTTGGGTCTCCAATACTTGGTTCCTTCACCTCAGAGGGTTGAAGATTTCCACTGAAAAGACAGTGAATTTAATCTGCACAGAAGAATACACCAGAATACTCAATCTTGCCAAGACAGAGGATGAGATATGCACTTGCTTCTTTATGATATTCTGCATAGCATTACCTGTCTCTTTCCTTTTGTTTGTAGCAATAAGTACATGGAAACGTTATTAACAGATGGTGCAAAATGTCGATTTGTTTGAATTATAAGGCAACATCCGCAGAATAGAATGTAAAGCCTTGTGCTTATGTTTTCATGCACAGCAATAATTCCATGGGTTATAGCCTTAGTGCATTTGGAAGCAAGAAGAAATTCTCTCCTTTATGATACAGGCTTGATGGAAATCCTCCCTAAACAAGCCTAATGAAGTCATGCCTCACACTTTTCAGACAACACATCCATTTGGTTCAATTCCTCAAGCAGTACTGAGCTCTATGTTACATGCAGAGAATACAGATATAAAAACGTTGATTTCTATTCCCATGAAGCTCAACATTTGATAGTGGAAAGACTCAAGTAATCACATATTTACAATGTGGCACGTACAATGAGATGACCTGAGAAGGTGCAGGGGTTGTCTCGAGGGAGGCGTGACGTTTGCGGAGCAGGAGGGCCTGGAAGAGGCATCATCTAGCATGGTTTGGAAAAGCAGGTGGAACCAGTGAATATGGAAAGACTGTCATTCCCTACTTCTCTTTCCAGGAACACAGAACAGCATGTGCAAAGGTCCACACACATAGCAAGGTGGTATCTTGCTAGTGGCAACTTGTTCACAAATGTAAATAGTCATTTCTCCAAAGATGGCCACAGATGGCCAGCAATACATGAAAAAATGCTCGTCAGCCCTCGTCAACTGAGATGCCATCTCACACCTGTGAAATGGTCTCTCTCAAAGATGCTGGGGAATACATGGGATTCACCTCCACTACCGGATGTAGGGAGGGATGAGTATTGATACTAATAATGCTTATGAGGGCCCTCCCTGGTGGTGCAGCGGGTTAAAGCACAGCACTAAGAAGCTAAAGCCACTTCCTCATGAGTTCAATTCCTGCCTGCCCTGGAGGTGACCACATGGTGCGGCAGACCTCTCCTGACCCGCCTGCTGCTCCCTCAGCAGTGTGCTTCATTGATCTGCCTGTTCTGCTCCCCACTCTGTCTCTGGTGAAGCCTCTCGCCGCCCCTGAGCCTCTGGCCTGTACCCCAGTTCTGTATGCACAAATAAATAAATCTTTAAAAAAATTTAAAAAAATACTTGAGTTTTTGAGTGAATTTGGCAATTCACTGAAATGAAGCTCATATTATAAAATTCAGCTCAAATTAATAAAAGCACAAATAAAATAATGGAAACCATGGTTTGTCTTTAGCCTGGACACTTTTTGGTTGTTTCAAGGATAAATCCTGAGATTCTGCCCATCCCTTTGGAAATAGTCTGTAACTCACCTCTCTTTTCCTTTCCAATCTTATTCCTGGACCTTTTTATACACAGTAGCCAGACATGCCATTTTCATCTTTTTGAATTCAAAGTGCCATAATAGTAATTTTCATCTGTAGGAAAAATTGTATCAAAATCAAGCAAATATGATGATGACGCCCATAATATCATTCCTTGGACATACAGGCATTTCTCAAATGTAAAATGCCTTTATTATTCTACTGATTTTCACAATTAGGTAGGGTATTAATAACCCCATTTGTCTGATAAATTATGGCTCAGAAAGGTTAACTGAGATAATGAGACATTACAGAAAAATGATAAGCTGATTTATTTTAAAAAGAAGTAGTATTCATTATACTTATCTTTAGACACTGCTTCTCGATATTCACTGAAATGCAGTATCATGCAAAATGGCATTTTTAAGGAAAAAGTCAACTGCTACAATAATAGGATTTAAAGTTCAGCTGTGATTTTTATATAATCCTGGAGGTTTTTTTTTAATCACACCTTTCTCTGAAATAACTAGTTGTGTGTTTTATCCAACAAGTTTCTACTATAAAATAAGGTATACAGTTTTTGTCATGAAGCACTTCTTAATACATAAAATGATAATGATTTATTTCTTTAAAACATTGTTAGAACATAAACCTAAGTTTTTTTCATTACCTTAATGCCTAAAACACCACAGAATTATAGGTTTTATCAGCATTTCAGTTTTCAGTATCCCAATATACAGAAATGACATGAAATTGTAAGTTCCAAACAATATTTAATCACCTGTTATGGGTCCTTTGTGTACATCAGGAACATCAAGTGCCAATAAAAGAAAAATGGAAAAATGTGAATATAATTAAATAAATATGGAAGGATTTACATTTCCAGTTCCCTATATAAGAAGCTTGGAAGTTGCCAATTTTTCTTCACAAATAGACAACAAACTGAAAAATTGTCATCTCTTCCAGTATCGTTAAGTGAGGTGAGGTTACAGGGCTAACTGATGTCTCCAGTTATGGTAGAGACCACAGAAGAAGAAAGAATAAGAACATGTCAGAGCAGAGACTCATAGGCAGAAACCATGTCCACAAACTCTTACAGTGACATCATTGCTGGCGCCGAGGAACTTGAGTCCTTCCATTGAGCTCTGGTATGAGGCCAGCGAATCCATTCTTACCCATCTTTTCAGTGTCACACTGTATGTCCTTGCCAATATAAAGAAGCAAAAGAGAAAATGTCTTGAGTCATAAACTCAACCCTTCTAGAACTAATAAACAATCACAGCAAGGCTTCAGGATGCAAAATTTATACATAGATAAGTCAATTAATTCCCTATATTTATTCTAGATACAAATAAATGGAGTTTGAAATTTAAAAAATGGCATTTATAGTAGCAAGTGAAAACTGAAAAAAGTTAGGCATAAATCTAGCAAAATAGACACAAGATCTATAGGAAGCAATGCTCTGATGAAAGAAAAGAACTTAATGGATGGACATGGCATGGTCCTATTGATATTGTTAAGATGTTGGTTCTTCTCAACTTGATCCAATTCATTCCCTATTAACGTCCTAGCAATTTATTTTGTGGGTGTCAACAAATTTTAAAGTTTATCAGAAGAGGCAAAGGACCCAGGATGATCAATATAATATTAAAGGAGAAGATACAACTCAGAGGACTGACACTTCCTGATTTTAAGACTTATCCTAAACCATAGTGATGAAGACAGTGGTACTGGTGACAGACAGATAGATCAGAAAATGGTTTCTTACAAAAGTTAACACACTCTAACCGTATCATTCAGCAGTTACACTCCTCCATATTTACCCAAAGAAGTTAAAAACAAATACCTACACAGAGGTATTGATGGGAGTCATATTCAAAATTGACAAAACCTGGAACTAACCTAGATGTCCTTCAGCAGATGGAGGGATTAATCATCTTTGGTAAAACCAGACAATGCAATATTATGCAGCATTAAAAAAGAACTGATCTATTAAGCATTAAAGAATCACAAAGGAACTGTAACTACCTATGACTAAATGGAAGAAGCTAATCTGGAAAGTTAATCTGATACCAGCTATGTGACATTCTGGAAAAGACAAACCACGGAGTAAAAAGATCAGTGGTTGAAATACTTAAGAGATTTGATCCCTTATCTTTCTGAAAAATCAATTGATATGTATTTTGTGTCTAAACACTCTGCTCTGTTCTATCAATTTGTCTATTCCTAATAAAACAGCATCCTGATTACTGTTGATTTGTAGGAAATCTAAAAAAAAAAAGATCAGTGGTTATGAGTAGCTGGGAGACAGAGAGATGAATAAATAGTCACAGCCAGAGGACTTCAGGCTAGTGAAAAGGCTCTGTAATGCTATGGTGATGGACATTTGCCATTATACCTTTGCTTGAAACTATGGAATGAACAATACGCAGGTGATATTGGTCAATTATGGTTTATCATATAAATTCATCAAAGGTAAAAGTGTACCACTGTGGTGGGGGTTATCAATGATGGGAAGAAATTGGCTTGTGTGGAGTGAAGAGAGTATTGGGACATCTCTCCACTTTTCTCTCAAATTCAGTTCACAACTTTCAGTTGTCCTAAAAAGACCTAAAAATGTGGAGAAACATGTTTGCAGCAAAGGGCAAGGATGACATCACGGAGACCTAAGTTAATGACTCCTCAGCACTGACCATCAGGAGCAGGTCAGCGCCTGGAACAAAGAGCCTTCTGTGAACAGCCCATACCAGCGCCTGGTAGCCCAGAGGCAGCACAGGAAAGGGTAACAGGAACACAGGTGTGGAAAAGTGGCTATCATGTTGTAGAACACAAATCCTCATAGTCAAGGCCCTTGCTCCATGTGGGTGAGCTCCCCAGATCTCTTTGACCTTGCCTAGCTCAGGACAATATCTTGCCTCCCAGACTGAAGTTGCCAATTGGAATCAGGATGCTGTTATGGCAAAATACCAGGTGCCATTCAGATGGAAGTAACCTGATTCCAGCACCTGCAGCCTATGCCCGCCCAAGGGGTAGCTCCACCAAGCATGCCCTTGATCTTCACGGGACTATTGCTCCTGACTGTGGACCATAGGATCTTTTGTGAGAGGGTAATTTCTTGGAAATAAAGCCAAAGTCTCACTGATGCCACAGGCATGCCTCTTCTTACCAAATAAGACTCTCCTGTCACTTTGAAGAAAAAGTAAGCACTGCAACTTCAGAGCACATTGTGCTCTATGTTGGTCTGGAGCTATCCCAGCTCAGCCTCATGTTATGTCCTGATACTGAACACAGTTTAGGTGGGGGAGCTTGAGGTACTAGGTGAAGGTGTTGTGCGTAAGCATGGGTTCTGCTGAAGTGCATGGTGATTCCACCATGAATCTCTTCACGGAAGTCAGAGTCTTAAAAAAAAAAAAAAAAAGTGAAATCAGAACTCAGAAGCCAAATCCTACTGATCAGGGAAATGGATTTCTCTCTTCCCTCTATATTTCAATATGTCTAGACTTAATGGGACTCTTACGCCTGGATTTCTGAAGTTATGGTTCTAGATAAACATGCTAAGATGGCATCTCTCCCCTGGAGGCAGGAAAGGATAGTATCCAAGAACATCCAAGAGACAATCTCTCTTGGGAACCTAAAGAAACTAGCTTCAACACAGGGTGGGAAGAGCACACGGGACTATGGTGATCATGCATAGTGAATTGGTGGTGGAAATCTGTCAGGGTTACAACCGAGATGAAAAACATACATTGTATAAAAATGAAGAATGATATAAAAATATATTAAAAATTTTAAAAAGAAAGTAGCTTTACATGGTTTTCTGTCTATTACCTTACTATTATCTTCTGCCCATAGAGTTGTCTATTCTATTATCTGCTGGACACGAAGAACATCCTTGTCTCAGCTAAGCTTCAAGGCATCATGTTGAAGGATAAAACCAATGAGGACATGACAATTACTCATTCGCCCCCTCCCTGTTCTTTAATCCCAGAAACAAACTAGACATGAGCCCAGCAATGGGTAAGAGACCACCACTCACAAGGTGGAGAGATGCCTTTCTATTTAGAGGAATTCCTTTCAGTGGTAATCCGGAAAGATTTGACCTTTCTCTCCCCTGGGGTAGATTCAATTTCCTTTCACTTGATATACTTAAACTTGACTGAGTTACTAAATTATAAAAATTATACTTTGAGGGCTGAAACTTATCCATGGTTCTTTATTGTTTGGGTGATGATCTAAACTGCTTCTGAGAATGAGTGGATTGGTGATGGGTGTGGTGTGGAGACATATGAAGTGGTGTGAGCCTAACCCTCTAAACTCTAGTAAATCAATGCTAACTCAGTAAAAAATAATGTGCACTCTAAAGAAGTTACTATAACAAAATATCAGTCTTTATGGCATGTTAAAATCTGAAAAAACAAATTTTAAAGCACATTTTCTTTTAGATCTTAATAATGTCCAAAAAATGTGTTCAAATAAAGCAAGGATTTGTTTTTGCCCATGCTGGTATTTTTAAATGCAATCTTGTTTTTGTCATCTGACATGAAATTAAGAAGCTTCATTTTGGGGCATTATCTTCATACTTGTTCTTTGAGAATTGTGATTCTTAATCCCTTCCATTTATAGTAAATGGACACACACATCAACAGGATAAATCATGTCCTCAACGCATTTGTTTTGGTCTTATATGCATTTTTGATTCTCATAAAGTCAAATCCAATTGCTATTCAAGACTTTTTCAAGAAAGATTTTTAATTTTTTCTTAAGGAAAATGATAGAATTTCCTAGAACTGCTGTTTTGCTGTAAATGCAACATTTTATCTTTTCTTATGGCTGAGGACTATCCCATAATATTTTTTTCTTTTAAAATGTCTTCATTACATCAGCCTTTATTTTTGTACCATGTCCGGTTTCCCCATGAAATTCCCACCATCCACGCTCCGTGCACCATCACCACAGTCCCTGGGCTCTTCCCACCCTCTCCAGGTCCCTTTCTCTCTTCCTCGCCTACAGACGGTCTCTGATCTCTGGCTACCTGATGATTTTCATCACCTAATCTTCTGTCACTGGGCATTTAGGTACCTTCTATGCCCTTTGCTATTGCAGACTGCGACACAGTAACTACAGTAGAGCATATAACTTTTTTGAGTTAATTGTTTTACGTTGTTTGAATAACTGTCCAGGAATAGGGTTGCTGAATCATATGGCATTGACATTTTTGTTTTTTTAAGGTAAATCCATATTGGTTTCCAAAATGACTACATTCCCATCAACAGTGTAACAGGTTTTTTCTTTCTCTGCATACTTGCCAGCACTTACTACTGGATTTTCTTCTTAATATATTCCATTCTTATGGGTATAACATGATATTTCACTGTAGTTATAACCTGCATCTCCCTCACTAAAAGCGATGATGAATATTTTCTGTGTACCTTCTGGATATCCTCCTTGTTATCAATTTTTAATAATCAGATTCAGTGGAGATATTATGCTGAATATGGGCAAGAAAGAAAAGGGGAGAATTGATGTTGAGTTATTAAGTTCTTAACTTTGCTCTCAAGTAATAGTTCCTACAATTCTGAGAAGCACCATAACCCATGACTGAGACAATCAACGAGGCTCAGAAAGGCTAAGCATTACATTCTAAGTGCATTTTGCTTCTTGTAATTTGCTTCTCATTTGTTGTTGAATCCTACAGCTGTATAATGTTAAACTAGTAATTTGTTTATACAGAGATGCTGTGTTTTAGTATGTTCCACAAGTTCATACCAGACAGGATGATTGCAAGTGGTCCCCTAAGTGAATGAGTTATAACGTTCCATTGGTTCTCATTTTCCCATCTAAACTGTGGGGGAGGGAGCAAGGGAAAATGGTGCCTTTCATCTCTAATCTGTCAAAGGACTTCCCAGTGTTTCCTCCATTCAATTAGTTGCTGACACCAGAAATGTGTGTATCAACCTCAACTTCGACCTAAGCATCCATCCTTGATCAAGCACTCAGTCTCTTGATTCTCTTTCCTTCACATTTTTCATATTCTCTATTGCTTCCTATCTCCACTGCTTCTGTCCTACTCAAGGACATCAGTGTCTCTTGTCTGAGCAACTGCTTTCTAAGTCTCCATGCAGCTGTTAAGTCAATTTTTTTTAGTCCTTTCAAAACAGTACTATTTTAAACATGTAGAAAAATAGAAAATATATGTAACTATATTCAGAATTTAAAATCATAAATTTTGTCACTGGTTTCAGATAACTTTTTTTTTTTTTAAGATTTAATTATTTACTCATACAGAACTGGGGTACAAGCCAGAGATGCGGTGGGTGAGAGGATTCACCAGAAACAAAGTGGGGAGCAGAACAGGTGGATTGAGGAGGTACACTGCTGAGGGGAGCAGCGGGCTGGTCAGGAGAGGTCTGCCACGCCATGTGGATTTCCTCCAGGGCAGGCGGGAATTGAACTCATGCGGAAATGGCTTAAGTTTCTTAGTGCAGTGCTTTAACCCGCTGCGCCACCAGGGAGGATCTGTTTCAGATAACTTTTAAAGAAATATATTTTATTAAAATTTCAACCTGTGTGTATAACAATTTTGATTTCTTTCTTCTCCTGGGGACACGCATTATCCTCAAGATGATATACAATCTGGTGAGCTTTTACTTTCAATTTTGGAATAATGAGAAGCACTGTATGTTATGTGGTCTCTAGGGCATACCATTGGGGAGGAACTATTTAAAGAAAATTTACAAATTTGTAAACTCAGAATTAGGCACCAAAATTTATATTTACTTTAAAAGTGAAAACGTCTAAAATGGAAAAACATTAAGTTGACAAATTTTATATAATTGACAAAATCCAGAAAATAACATCATATTGTATTCACTATAGGCTTGACTCACCTCTGCAACTCTATTTCCCCAAAGTTTTGGCTGCGTATTTTTTGATTGGCACATCCACTTGAAATGCTTTGGTAATATCATTTTCTGTGGAAAGAATACGAAGATAATTCAATCTTTTCTCTACTGTAGTTGATTAAAACTTATTTCCTACTATTGATATTTAAAATAATTTAAATTTTACTTGATCTCGGTTAGATGGTAAACTTAGGGGTTTGTTCTACAATATAGGAAAACATTGATCAAGTTTCCTTCATATGCAAACTGCACTACTTCAAGGTGAATCATTTTCTTGTGCAGTAATTAATCTTAAATACTGTTTGAGTTGACTGCACTAATTAATTATTGCCTGCATCATCCAGTCTGGATGTGTGAAGAGACATCACTTTCATATACAACTTCTGGAATCACATGTGTATTCCCAGTGCCAGTGAGTTTTCACAGAGGGCGGAACTACTCCTGGAAGCCATTCCTGTTACATGTACACAGTGAAGAGACTGAATCCAAAATGTGTCCCCTTAAAGCTAGACTAAATACATCTCGAGTTCAGTTTTGCTCTAGTGGATGCTGAAATGTCTCATGGCCATTCCAAAGTCACTGGAATGGGGCAAAATGGGACAGAGGAGAGGAGAGTGGAAAGAGTAATGATTTTAATTGATGATGGTTAAACATCTGAATTTTACAAAATTTACAGAAACACATGACCAGGAGAACAGCTTCTTGGGTGCCCACAGGACTTTGGAGGTGCCCCCAAAAAGAGAAGCTTTTCCCCAAGTTTCTATTAGTGTCAGAGAAATCCCCTCTGAGGCCCTACACATGCTGCTATGTCTGCAGACTCCACCATCCATCAGGGTGTCTTTGTGAAAACGGGGGGCAAGCTGCTTCTCTGAAAGGATGAAGTTCCACAGTGACCAGCTTTGTGAGCAGCAGCATTTTTGTGTCAATAACATGGTGCCGTTCTGCAGATGAATCTCTGAGAGGGAGAAATCTCGGTATGCAAGGTGGAGGCAACCTTTTGCCCTCGCCCACTTCTCTCACTTGCTGCCAATGTGGACACACCTCTATACTCTGGTCCTGGACATTTGGGGGTACAGCATATTCCCATGTGATGTAGACTTTCATTTACATGATCTCTGACATATCACTATGCACTTCTCTTTCTTATACACTAGGTTTTGAGAAATACTCATGATAATTTGAATAGATACATGGATAGATGTATTTAAGCCATTTTCTTGCTATACTTTATTCCATTGTTGGACAATTTCAAATCCTATTTATCCATCTCCAAACTACTTAACATTAAAACAATGTTTTCTTTCATAAACAAAGCAGCAATAACATCTCAGACTTACTTCCTTATGTTTATGAGAAATGGAAGTTGGATTGCTGAGTTATTTTAGTTTGTTGTGTATTTAAATTTACTAGATATTGCCCAAGTATTCACCAATGCACACAGGAATTCCTGATGCCCTAGATTCTGAGATATAATGGTTTTCATAGATTTAAATTTTTGCCAAGTCGAAAAGGAGTGAATTGGTATCTAATTTTATTATGTCTTATCTTTCTGTGAACACAAGAGAGGTTGAAAAAATACAAAAATATTTATCACCTGTCTGGGAAGGTGAGGTATATATGCACCATGGAATACTATGCAGCCTTTAAAAAGAAAAAAAGATAAAATCTTCCCATTGCAACAACATAGCTAGATCTTGTCAGGACTATACTAAGTGAAATAATTGAAACAGAGAAAGATAACTTCTGTGTTATTTCACTATATTTGAAAGATAAAGAATCAAAGCAAATGAACAAACCAAACCAAGCCTTGTATTCCAGCAATAAAATACTGGTTACCAGAGGAGAAAGGGGCAGAAGTTGTGGGGGTGGGGGGAGGGAGAGTGGTTCATTGATTGGATTCTGTAGATGAGGAGAGAGGTTTTATGGTGGCTGGGTGAGGTGAAGCTGTCCAGGTGTGATGCTTGCACACTGTTGTAAACTAATGCTACCTCAATTACGTACACATCACTTTTCTAGTCTCTATCATAAATGAGACATTTACATGCTTTCTCATTTTTCTATTGAGTTGTTTAACTTAAAGGTAAACAAATTAGCAGCATTTCTCAAAACATTTTATGAACTTTACTGCAATTTTTGGAGATGAGTTGCAGATAAATGTTTCCATTATATTGATTATCTTTGTACTTTGTCATGAAATTTTCATATATTCTATTTTAACGTTAATGTAGCTTTTATTTATTAGTGTTTTTATTTAGGGTTTTTACCTTTAGTGCTTGTCTTAGGTATGCATTACTTATTTCAGATTGGTAAAGGTTATTCTATTTTATCTTAGTTGTCATAAATATATTAATCTATTTCCTAAATTCTGACAGTGTAATGGCAGCCTTTAATCTATCTGAATTTATTTTGGATGTGCTATGGGGTAAGAATTTATTCATTTTTACTAAAAGTAAAATGCCCTCTTTCTGAATCGCCCATCTTTTGCCCCAGCTCTGCAATGCCTACTGCCATGCCCTGCCCGCTTGGTGAGGAGGTTGTTTCTGGGCTCCTTATTTGCCCCATGTATCAATTTGATAATTCTTATAACACACTAAAATGCCTTAATTTCAACATCCTTAAAGTACTTTAATATCTGATGAAGTAGTCTTCCTACTCCCCCTTTCTCTTTCTCCTTCTCCATCTGCAAAATAGTTTGGTTATTCTTGGATCTTAATTTCTCATACACTTTCTAGAATCAGCTATTAATATACACAGACACATTAGATTGATTGTGACTGTGGTTGAGAATTTGTGGTGCTTATTGACCACCTTTCAATAAAAAGGCATCTCAATGATAACTTACTCTTCTTATCTGTAACAGTATCCTGTTCCTCTATTAGTGCAGGTCGTTGCACCAAAGTAGTGTCAGAAGCAACTAGAGACAGACAAGTTAAATCAGCCTGGGTGTGGACTTGTCAATCTGTAAGTGGAAACCTTTTTTTTTTTCTTTTGTATAGAACAACTGGCATATAGACCTGATGTGCGGCTGGGGGGTGGTGGTGAGATTTGCCAGAGGAAGAGTGGGGAGCAGAACAGGCAAATCTACTAAAATACATTACTAAGGGGACCAGCGGGTGACACAGGAAATGTCTGCAGTTTATCATCTCTTCCCTACTCTTCCCTTTGTCCAGACTGAACTCCTTGGTGATGTATTTGGACCTTCTCTGTCTTTGTAATGTCTTCTTGAATAAGTTTTACAGTTTCCCTTCCTGTCTCTGAGCTACCTTCTGCATGGTGGTGAGCTGGGAGAAGCCTGATATTTTACATTATTTGCAATCAAGTTTTTTCTATCTACCAAGGGAAGAACAGAAGAGCCTTGGGTCAGAAACAAGGAGAGGTTGTTACTCAAAGCAAAAGTAATAGTCAGAGTTACCCTGTAGTCTGCGAATTACAAGCCCCCACCCCAGGGGTAAAACTGCAAATACCAAGTCATACCTGCATGGCGGGAGACCTGTTACAGGACATAGTTCTTCCTAGCCCTGGAGCTAAGCAACTCTCTGTAGGGAGGAATGCCAATGTCTTGAGGTATTGTCTCTGGGCCATCTCCAGGGAGAGACAGCTGGGATCCAAAAGGAGCTGCTGCCTTTATCATTTTCCTTATTCAAATTATAATAATCTCCTTTGGAGGGAATTTCTATCTCTATCCTTCCAGGGAAACCTGCTTCTACAAACATTTCTGAAAAGATCATCTCAGAACACATACACAGTGAATACCTGTTTGTATAGAAATATGATCAACTCATGGAGAATTATCTCCCAACACAGATTATCTTCACAATTTACAAGTCTCTCTTATAATGTTCTAATCTACTGCTAACAGATGTACTAAATAATGCGTCTCTATAGTTCTCATTTCAAAACTTTTGTCTCTTTTCAGATCTATTTTGTATCTTTTGTTCTTGAGCAAAAATTATTTTTTCAAACTGACTGCAATTTTTTTTACTATCTTCTTCAAGTTGTTCTTTTATTCCTGATTCTTGCTTTGATAAATTACCTTGCTTTGATAAATTCTTGCTTTGATAAATTAGGTTGGGTTGGCTCCATGTTGCTTTCCTTAGTGATTTTACTTCCTATAGTGTATTTGATTTGCTGGTTTTGGAGAGTCATGGGCTCTGAATTATGAGGTCTCAGTGAATTCACCTTTGGATCTGGCAGCTGTCTACAGATGCTCCAATGCTAAGTCAGTTATTCCAGCAAATTCTTTGGCTTTATTCACCAAAAGAGAAGTGCATTTCTCATTTTTACCCATTACTAGCTTTTAGTATTTTTGTTTGTTTGTTTAGTGTGTATCAAACAACAACTAAAAAAGTATTGAGCACTTAATTATATGCCAGGTAGTGTGCCAAGAGCTTTACATATTATTTTACCTATGCTGTAACCTGGAGGTTCATGCAATTATTAATTCCACTTTATAGATGGAAGAGTGAGATTTGCAGAGATGAAATTCTTTCCCCATCAAGGCAAAGCTATTAGAAGGCAGAACTAAGATTCAAACTCATCAAGGCGGCCTCAGAGCCTCAATTCTTAACCTATTAAGTATCTTCTGAAGAGAACAAAAAGAACATGTACTAAGTGTGTGAATAATTGTTCTCGTACTTCAAGTAATAATTAGAGCATTAAAAAACAATTCAAGTAATAAATACTGTCGCCACCCCTCTTCCCCAACACCTGCTGAGTGCTTCTCGCAAGGTCAGTATGAAGACGGCCACTGTCCATTGGCTCAGTCCAGCCACTGTGGCCTGCACAGCAGTCAGAACTACTGCTGTTCAGACTGGAAGGCATTTCAGTCTCCCCATGGCATGTAACATGCTATTAAAAGAATGTGCTGAGAAGCAATTCTCAGGCTGCTGTGCTTACAGTCTTCACATCCACCACCCCACCAACATCTGCAGCTTTTATTTGCCTGGGGGATGTATGGCACTTTTGAAGGATAGGGGCTCCGGAAATGACAGACCTTGAGTAGGAGAAACATGAAATAGACTCTAGTTTCAGAACCATTGTCAAGTGGGTAAATGTGACAGAACCCATAAGAGGCAGCTGAGTGAACCAGCTCTGCAAAAGCCACACAGGGACATCGTAGTTGCAGAACTAAATCCAGTCCTTTGTGAATTTATGGTAACTAGCTTCCAAATTAGGACTCAGTCATTCTGCAGGATTCTACTTCTCCCATCTATAGCACAGGGGGTGGGATTGTGTGATAGGGGGATCTGGTTCTTTCCCAGAGTCTACGGACCAAACAAGCAAACTTTCTAAGGAAAAAGGGTGGAAGCACCACAGGTCCAAGTGGAAAGATGACAGTGAAAGGAAAAGTGCATTTGCATCTAAAAAGAAGTCATTTTGAAATAGTTTTTTTTCAGTTTAAAAGAATGCTTTTAAGCCACATCCTTCCTTTCAAAAATGTTTAAATCTATTCCTCAGTTCTCACCATCTTTTGAGTGTAATTGCAGTTTCTCATTTCCCAAACAATAAAACCTAGGAAAAAGGACCCACCGCAGCTTCAGTGTGAGTTCGATCCCCGCCCACCCTGGAGGTGACCCACAGAATGCAGCAGACATCTCCTGACCCGCCCGCTGCTCCCCTCAGCAGTGGACTTCGTCAATCTGCCTGTTCTGCTCCCCAATCTGTCACTGGTAATTCTTCTTACCACCCCTGCACCTCTGGCCTGTACCTCAATTCTGTATGCATAAATAAATAAATCTAAAAAAAAAATTTTAATTTCCCTAGTATCTCCTTCAACTGTTTGTTTGCTATCTTTTTTTCTGAGGGTGTCCTATTTTGGAAATTCTGGCTTTATATGAGGAAACTCAAATATCCATGTTTTGCACAGAATGGTCTGTCCCGTCACAGATCCCTCTGGGTTCTTTAAAACCATTGTTTCAGCCCCACCGGACAGCAGACGTGCCGGTGCCACCCCTGAAATGACTGCAGGTCACCTTGCCACATGTGTTTTCTCTGCATCTTGGCCTGTGACTGTTTTTCTCACTCTGTCATGTCACGCGTCCACTTAAAAGCATTACCAAGGGTTGCTGTGTAAGTTGTGTTCGCTTGGACTCTTCTAAAATAGAACCAGAGACAAGAGCTTATGTTTAGGGCATTTCTTTTAGGGAGTAACTTCAGGGGATGAGGATGGAGGGGTAGAAAGAAACAGAAGAGGCAAAAAAAGCCAGCCCCATTGTATGCAAGTAGCTCGCTATTTTGAGCATTTGGGGTTCAGTTCTACTGTAGTTTTCTGAGGAACCCCACACAATCTACCACCACAGATAGAAGAAGGAAGTATTGATTCAGTCATTTCAGACCCTAAACCTCTCATGGAGTTGATTCTGTAGGGTTTATCGGTGTGTGTGTGCACATGTGTGTCCGTGTGTGTGTCCGAGTGTGTGTGTGTGTGTGTGTGTGTGTGTGTGTGGCGAGAGAGAGAGAGAGAGAGAGAATGGCCAACTAGATCCACCTCAGGTGTTTACACAGCTAAGGCCGAAAGGAATCAGGCTACACCTGTGAAAAAGTTGTCGCCACAGCAACAACCAGCATAATAGCGTCAGTCAGGAGGATATGAGAGGAGATGTGAAGAAAGCTCACCATGGGCACTTTTTACAAAATTAATAATATAATAGTTTATTTTTACATCATTTTGTGCCTTTTTCTATCTCAGTTGTATCCCCGTGGGCTTCCCATCACCAAATCACCCATGTGCCATCACCATAGTCCTGTGCACTTCCCTTCCCCCACCATTTTTGATCCCATTCCCATCCCATTCCTGTAAAATGTCTCTAGCATATAGTTGTTTATTATTATTATTATTATTATTATTTTCTCCCCTGGTCCTTTATGCTCCTGCTATGAATGAAACCATCTGGTATTTTTCCTTTTCTTTCTGACTTTTCCAGCTCCATCCATGTTGCTGCAAAAGGCATGTGTTTATTACTTTGGTTGCTGAGTAATATTCCTTTGTATATATGTACCACATCTTTTTAATCCTGTTATCTACTTTTGGGCATTTAGGTTGATTCCATGTCTTTCCAATTATAAATAAAGCAGCAGTAAACATGGGGGTGCAGGTGTCTTTTTGAATCAGTGTTTTGTGCCTTTTGGGTAGACACCTAGGAGTGGGATTTCTGGGTCCTATAGAAGCTCTATATTTAGCCGTTTGAGGAACCTCCAAACGGTTTTCCATAGTGGTTGTACTAGTTTGCATTGCAGGAGAGTTCCTTTTTCACCACATCCTCGCCAACATTTGTTGTTGCTAGTTGTTTGAAGATGTGCCATTCTCACTGGGGTGAGGTGGTATCTCACTGTGGTTTTAATTTGCATTTCCCTTATTACAAGTGAACATTTTTTCATATGCTTGTTGGCCATCTACATTTCCTTTTTGGAGAAGTGTCTTGTTAGCTCTCCTGACCATTTTTTTGATGGGGTTTTTGGTTTTATTTTTGTTGGGTTTCATCAGTTCTTTGTATATCTTTGTGATCAATCCTTTATCGCTAGTTTTGTGTGAGAAAATTTTTTCCCAATCAGTGGGGTGTCTGTTTTTTTTTTTTTTTTGTAATGTCTCTTTTGCTGTACAGAATCTCTTTAACTTGATGTAGTCCCATCTGTTTATCCTTGCCTTCACTATCGTTGCATTGGGTGCTCTATCTTTAAAGATGTTATTGAAGTGTATGTCGTGTAGTGTTTTGACCATGGGCACTTTTTTAATTGGAGACTGGGAACTCATACAGCCAGACACAAAACCTAGGACTTACTTTCCAGACTTAGGATGGACAGCACAGCCTGGGGAAGCCGTAGGACCACAGAGCCACACGTCGCTCACTGAGGCTGACTTACCCTGTCTCTGGCCTCTTCCCCTTAGCTTCTTGCCTTGCCCACCACCATGTTATCCTAGGAGGGAGAAGCAGTGGACAAGAGGAGAATTGGAGAGGCAGCTGACCCACGTAGCTCAGTCATCACGCTAAACCTTCCCACATTAGTGCCTCTGTAAGAAGCTCGAAATACATTACTTGAATGGATGTGCTGAATGAATGAATGAATGAATAAATACATGTTTGTTGGCCTTTTGAATGGACAAGATGATGAATGAAAGTGTAAAATGTACTTCTTCTCAAAGAAGTGACTTTACCAAAGAGAAAATGTTCACAAAACCCAATTATTTCTCTTAGTGGTGATTCCGTAATAGGTGAGCCACAAATTACACTTGAAATGTGCATTTTATATCCCATACTTTATGCCACAGATAATGGCCTCGCCAATTCAAAAGCACTAGGAGAGAACACAACTGCCCTTAAGTAATTTACTTCCCCAGTAATGGCCTTGAATGGAAGTGAAACAAGAGCCAGAGCCTGTTCCCGGAGAACCTGCATTGCCTTTTCTGCGCCTCTCCTGGTGCAGTTTCTCCATTTATTCCACTTGAATAAATTCGGGAGACATTTTCAATAAATTGTCAAAATGTAATTTTTCTCAAATACTCCCCTTTGGCTCCTCTGGAATAGTAACTTCCTTTTGTGATATGCCGAATTAGTCTACTCTAGTTCTCTCCAGGGGAATTTTTAAAAGTTGTGTGTAGGAGACATACCTGTGCTATGGGCAGAGGTTGGAGAAGAGTTAGGGGCTGCCAGTCACTAATGGAGAGAGTAAGTTCTGGATCTGCCCAAAGCATGGGTGTCTGTGAGCTCTGTGGCTTTCCGTCCACAAGTGTTTATTGAGCAGCTAATACGTGCTGGGTCTCTGGAATAGACATCGACAGGGGGCCTGGTTCCTGTTCTCAATGAGCTGCCAGCTCAATGGGGAGAAAGACACCCAGAGAGGCCACTTTCTAAAATATCTGCTTGCTACTGGAGGGTGCAAGTGATGCATCTGACGAAAATACACGCATTTGTCAGGTGAAGCCCATCCTGTTGCTGTGTGAGGACTGTGGACTGGAAGTTGGTGGGGGTCATGGTGAGGTTGCATGAGAAAGTGGGTGGGATTCCCTGGAGCCAAGGGAGGCGTGTCTACACCAGCCTGGGTTTATAAGAGGATGTGCTAGAGATTCTGGGGGCTGAGCATTAAAATATGAGTAGAGTTTTGATAGGTAAAGGACAGGGAGAGAGGGCTCTGTTTGGGTCTTGGGGGGCAGTCTGAGGAGGCCAGAATTTGAACCTTGGCATAGGAGTTTGCTTGAGAGCACCCTGGGAAATTGCCCCCCTGATGTAGATGTAAGGTGTGGACTTTGTGCCTAGACCATTCCCATTGAAGTTGGACTTTGCACTTATAAGATGTGCAACCTTGGTTAGGCAACTGGAAATAGTGTCTGTTTCTGTGTCACTGTAAGAGTTACAGAAGAGTTACCCCCCACCACCACCCTGCATGGTCATTAGTGACAGCTACTCTCTCCTTTACTTCCAAATTGAAGTAAGGGTGAGTTTTAAGGAGGGCAGAGATGGGCCTAAATATGTTTCCTGACACCAAGAAGTCAGAGATCCCAGACTTGAAGGAAATAACCCATCACTAAAGAGTAGACACACCTCTGCCCCAAAGTGATGGGAGAAGAGCTTGTAGAAAAGGGCTCTAAGTAGAAATAAATTTTGAGTCACAGACTTGTTCAGGCTATTTCTCCTCACGATTACTTTGCTTTGATCATGAAGTGACAATAACGGTGACAGGAGACAGCTGCTAGGGAAGTGGCCTGAAAGACCTTGAGGTGAGAGCGTAGTGTCAACTGTAAGCTTTTGTCCATCTGTGATTTCCAGATGTGGTTTGGAGTCATGATGCTGGTGGACACCATTCACATAACAAAATATCTACAGTCTGTATCCCCTGGGACTTGTTAGAAATGCAAAATCTCAGGAAACCCCCAAGAGTCTGACCTGCCCTGGCACGATGGGACACAATGCCATTTTAGCAAGCGTTGCTCTGTCCTGTTTGGATTCCAGGAGGGACAGGTAGTGAGCAGATAACCCATATGAGGTAACTGCCACCTGCTCCCCTCTGCCCTACCTGCCATGGAGGATCAATGAGATAATGCAGGTGCTTGATTCCGTTGGAAAGTATAATGCACTATAAAATGTAGGTTGTTATCATAGTTATAAAGTGGCAAAGCTATTTTAGGTCAAATGGGCAAAACATTGGAGAGAGCATACTTGACATGCACATTTAAATCATAAGACTTTAGGCCCTCTCTCTACTGGCTCAACGAGTTAGGACACAGCACTGCAGGCTAGCTGCAGCCTCTTCAGTGCAGGTTTGATCCCCAGGCCTGCAGGTGATCTTCATGGCACAGCAGACCTCTACTGTCTCGCCTGCTGCTCCCCTCAGCAGTGTACTTTGTCGATCTGCCTGTTCTGCTACCCACTCTGTCTGTACCCCTGTTCTGTGTGCATAAAAAAATAAATCTGTAAAAGTAAATAAAATAAAATAAAATAAATCATTAGGTTCTAGTGGGTGCTAGAAATACCAATTTTTTACTGAAGTTACACTTTTAGGAATATCCAATCAATGTCAGTCAAGGTCTTCTGAATTCTAGGCTCACTATTCTTTTAGATGCCATATTTGAGAGACTGGATTCTACTGCTCAAGCTGCGTCCAGCTTGTAAGAACACTTCTCTCATGGGGTCACCTAGAGCTTGTAGTTTCCTGTCTATTCCTAACCTGTGCGATGCCTGGCTGGGTAAGCTCTGACAACTTCCCACCAGTCTTTGTTCCTCCTGTATCTGGCACACTTTGACCCCCTCACCTATGAGGAGGTGGGTGAGGAGGATGGACTCCCAATGATTTCCCTAATACCAGTTTCCAAATCAGCATGAATAACATAATCTGCTTAGTTATTTCAGTCATTTTTTTTTATTCACGAAGAAAAGAGTCCCTTAGAGAATGACTTTCCATTAATTCATGTCTTTGCTTGGCTGTCAAATTAATTGCAGCTATTTTCATTGCTGATCAGAAAGGCACACATGCTTTGGATACAGTCTGATGCTGATAAAAGTTATTATCTGTTTGGAAATCTGCCTGCCTTTCCCATCCTGCCCGCTGTCGGAATTTAATAGCATCGAAATCAGACCCCTAATAAGAATTATAATGACAACCTACATTTTATAGTGCTTTATACTTTCCAATGGAATTAAGCACCTGCGTTATCTCATTGATCCTCCAGGGCAGGTAGGGAAGAGGGGAGCAGGCGGCGGCTTGCATGAAAGACCAGATTAGCTTCTCTGATTGAACAATTGATGCCCATTTTCAACCAGTAGAGAGCATAAATTTAGAGTAAAATATGCTTATTATGTATTTGAGGTCTTTTTTTTTAGGTAGCACTGGGGTGCAACCCTGTGTATTTCGGGAGTACAGGTGCACACCCATCACTGAAGTTCTAATAACCACAATCCACTGAGCCCCCTCTGCCCAGTGGAATCCCCCCCGCCCCCACTCCCAGCCCCTGCTAATCTCCGTTATGTTGTCAAAACCCAAGGGTTTGATTTTTGTTTTGTTTGCTTTGGATATTTATCTTTCACATGTGAGTAGTTGTCTCACTGGTTTTTCATTGATTTGTCTTATTGGTTTTTCTCCTTCTGATTTATTTTGCTGAGGATAATTCTTTCCAGTTCCATCCACATTACCACAAATGGCAAGAGTGTGTTTGCTGTGGTAGCTAAGCAGTATTTCACTGTGTATATGCCCCGCATCTTTTCTCTCCATTCCTCTCTTAGGTTGTTTCCATAGCTTAGTTATTGTAAAGAGGTCAGCAGTGAACAAAAGAATACATATGTCCTTTTGAATTCATGTCTTCATATTCTTTTTCTTTTTTTTTAAAGATTTATTTGTTCATACAGACCTGGGGTACAGGCCAGAGGCTCAGGGGCAGCAAGAGGCTTCACCAGAGACAGAGTGGGGAGCAGAACAGGCAGATCGACGAAGTACACTGCTGAGGGGAGCAGTGGGTGGGTCAAGAGAGGTCTGCCCACCGTGTGGTCACCTCCGGGGCAGGCAGGGATCGAACTCATGCAGAAGTGGCTTTAGCTTCTCAGTGCTGTGCCTTAACCCGCTGCACCACCAGGGAGGGCCATATTCTTTTTCTTTTAAGATGTATTTATTTCTCATACATTTATTTATTATGTAGGCCATAAGTGCAGGGTTGAGAGGAGAGAGTGGGGAGCACCAGCAACAGAGTAGGGGGCAGAACAGAATATCTGCTAAAATACTTTTCCTTCCCTCTCTCCTTCCTTCCCTCCTTCCCTCCCTCCTTCCCTTACTCCCTTCCTCCCTCCCTCCCTCTCTTTCCACATTGCTGGGGTATTGGTTTCCAATACTGGATTTGATTCCGCAGGACAGCTTCACACCTCCTCGGATGCATGTTAGCATCTCACACACAGTCCTCCACCATAGCCCCTGGGACATGGGCCCTTTCCTCCTGGCAGTCGCCACCCTCCCTCTCCAGCAGCCTCTCAAAGCGTGTGTATTTTGTTGAGTATGAGTGACACACAGTGAGGAAGTCACGGTGGGGAACTCTACAGTCTGCGTGGAACAGTAGATGTACACACAACCAACAGTAGCACAGAACTCTTAGGCTAACTTGAGATATTTTGAGTCAACGAATCCTCTTGGATATTGGCAACTCTCTGTTAAAACAGCTTATAATTTTTAGAGAAGCTGTTGCCGCCTATGATAGAAACCTTTCTAAATCACCACCCACTTTCCAGTCTAATTGCACCACGAAAACAGAGCATTCATTATTCATCTATTTATCCATATTTTCATTCATTAACATTCACCGATTAAATGAATACTATCAGCAGGCACTGTCCAAATTTAGGGACATGGACATGAATAGAATCTGGCCCTGGTGCTAACAAGCCCACCATCTGGGGCTGCAGAGAACAGACAGGACCGCTACAAGGCTGTAAGAGTTAGCTAAGGCACTCTACGGAGTGTGTATGTTGGGGAACAAAGCAAATGGGTGAGGGGAAAGTTGGTCAAGGGGGAGTTAAGGCAGTTCCATGGAAGTAGTAACATCTGGAATCTTGGCGAGTGAGTGGGGTTTAGCCAGATGTGCGGGAAAATGCAAGAATCTTGGGCAGAGGGGAGACTGCTCTGAGACTGGACACATAAGCCACAACTTGATTCTGTGATATGGAGGGGTGGGAAGTGCTTGGAGCTGACACCAGACGGGATGCAGAGGCCCAAGCATGAAGCACTTTGTCGTGACTTTGAAGTACACCCCGCTGGCAATAAGGAGTCAGTAGGTTCAGAAAAGTAGAAACAAAACTTAGGGACATTCCCAGGTCTGAGAGAGAAGCTGGGAGACATTGAGGGGAACAGCTTGGAGTCTGTGCTGTTGGAAAGATGTGGACATGAAAGAAATTAGTGCAATAATCCAGGCAAAATATAATGTGGGCGTGATCCAAGATGGCAGCAGTGGAAATGGAAAGGAAGATATTAATATAGAAAATGATAAGGAGGCAAAATTGGATAGAACTTGTTAGCAAATTAAATGGAAAAAGTTAAGCCTTTTTGCAAAGCATCACTCATCTTTATGCATAGCAAGAAATTATATTAGCTGTGCTATGGCGATATCTCTGGAGATTGAAGATTAGATGTTCTGTACTTTTCTTGTCGAAGAATTGTCTGTTTTCCCTGTTGTCAATCATCACTGAGTTTTAACTTCCAGCAGTAGTTCCATTGCAGTATGCAGCCTGTTACGACCTACCAAAAAAAAAAAAAAAAAGAGTGGGTGAGGGTTCTGACTTAAGAGAGTTTCTTGGATAAGCAGCCTTAAGATATAAACTAGCAGGAAGTTCTTGTGAAGGATCCCGTTTCATTTAGCTCATGTTCCCCAGAAGAGTGCTTGGCATAGAAAAATCCTCAAGAATGCGTCCTCCCTGGTGGTGCAAGGGGTTGAAGTGCAGCACTATGAAGCTCTCTGCAGCCCCTGCAGCCTGACTTCAGTCCCCAGACAGGGAGTGTCCCACAGGGCGCAGCAGACTTCTCCTGTCTCCCCGCTGCTCCCCTCAGTAGTGTATTTCACTCTATCTACCTGTTCTGCTCCCCACTCTGTCTCTGATGAATTCTCTCCCCCACCCCCAGTTCTTGTATGCATAAATAAATACATCTTTAACAGAAAACTCCTCAAGAAAATGCTTGTTACAGACTCAAACGAACAGGTGGCTGGAGGGAATATAGGTCATAGGATCATAGAGAGAGGTGGGCGTGAGGGCTTGAGAGAGGCTTGATGCTTCTTCCATGGAAAGCGCTGAGGAGTGAGACGGGAGAAGAAATCTGATGGGGTAGGGCAGCACAGGTCTATAGGTAGGTAATGCTTCAGGTATCGTCGGTGGTGTGAGCAATGCTTCTATCTAGTGCCCGTGTGAAAGCATGCTGTATTTTGCTCTCTGGGCAAAAATAATTGACCATTTAGAGTTTGGTCCACTGATAGAAAGAGCCAGATTCTGTCCCTCTTCTTTCTGCCCACAGCTGAGATCCCTGTCACCTCCTGTGTGGCGCTTCTGTCCCTCTGAGGCCACAGAACTTTAAAGCTACATGAGTCAGCATCTCTAGCAACACGACAAATCTGGCTACTCCATTATTCCTAGTCTGTCCAATGGCATCAAACCAGGAGGTGGGATAACTAAGACAAAACCCTGCGGACTGGACCCAGAGGCCTGTCCCTAAATGACCACACAATATCACCTTCCTAGCTACTGTGACATGCACAGGAACTCGGTGAGTCAGACTGGGTGCTCCTAGCAACACCCTCTGCCCTTCTTTCCTTATGGAGAGTTGGAGTCTCACCCCCACACCTGTACCCCCTGGCATACCGCCACCCCAGCCATCACCAACAGCAACCACTGTCCTGTGTTGAGACACTGAGGATGCCCTCTCTGTCCTGTATCAAGGTGTTTCAGGAGACTGCACTTGATTTCATTGCTATGTTTGCTCTATCCAGCTACAGAGCTATAGACAGCGATGAGTTTATTTTTGGTGGAATGTATTTTCTGAGCTAAAACCAATACAGGCTGCTGTCCAGATCCTCTGAAAAATCATTTCAACTAGCTCTAGACAGCCAACTCATTTTTCCTTTGAATCTCAATTCAGAAAGGATGAATTGAGAGCAGGAAAGAAGTCTGGACAAAGTGATGAGATGGAATGAAAAAGGGAAAAAGAAAAATAACTCAGGTTTCTGGCCACCTGTGTGACAGTTATTAATAACTGCATGAAATATGCAAGGCGGTCTGATGATTTAGAGACATCCCAATGTGCCCAGAACTTTACAAAACTTTACATTTCTTTCTCTTTTTTTTTGTAATTTGAATTTTTAAAAAGGTTTATTTATTTATGCATACAGAACCGAGGTACAGGCCAGAGGTTCAGGGGCAGTGATAAGATTCACCAGAGACAGAGTGGGGAGCAGAACAGGCAGAGCGACAAAATGCACTGCTGTGGAGAGCAGCGGACAAGACAGGAGAGGTCTGCTGCGCCATGTGGGTCAGCTCCCAAGCTGGGGATCGAGCTCGCTCTAAAGCAACTGCAGCCAGCTTAGCAGTGCTGCGTCCCAACCCATTGCACCACCAGGGAGCTCCCCAAAACCTGACATTTGTGACCCCTTTGTCTATAGAATGGGCCCCCAGATCTCCTGTCCCCAGAGAGCCCCTATGACAAGACTACCTTCCCCCTCTCCACTCCTGAGGACTTCCTTGATTGCTGCCTTCACAAGACAGGCATTTCTAGGACAAGGCAAAGTTTTGAATTCAGAAAGATGGCAAGTCCTAACTCAGCTTTACACATTAGTAGTTTTTGAAGTTGTCAATAGCTTCTGAAATTTTCTGAGGTTTAGGATCCTTACAGAAAATCAATGCTGCAAAAATACTCTCAGAGCATCGTCATAAAGATGAATGTAAGAAGAGGAGGCGAGGAGATAATGCAAGTGACAGAGCTGTGTCTACTACTCATGGGTTCTTTGTAAATCGTTGTTAAGTGAATGACTAAAAGAAAGTCAGCACAGAGTTGCCTGCAGCAAGTGAGCAAAGCTTATCAGTCACAGTGCCGGCCACTCCCTCCCCCACCTTGTGGCCTGGAAAGTGAGCACCTCTTACTATCTGCCAGGCGCTGGCTCCAGGGGAGGCAGCATGGAAGTTGGCGTGAGGGCATCCCTGGGTGGTTGGCTGTTCTAGAGATCTCTTCCAGCGTCACAAATGATTTCCCCAGGACCTGCCTGCTGGTGCAGGGGCCACGTCTCAGCGCTGTCACCACTGAGGCCTGGGTTTGATCCCCGCCCAGGGAGTGACCCACATGGTGCTGCAGACCTCTCCTGTCTCACTGGCTGTTCCCCTCAGCAGTGGATTTAGTGATCTTCCTGTTCTGCTCCCCACTCTGTGTCTGGTGAATCCTGTCACTGCCCCCCCTACTTCTTGCCTTACCCCAGCTCTTGTATGCATCGATAAGTAGATATATTTTTAAATGGTTTCCCTATTGCTTATTTTGGTTATCACACGTTCCAAGTGGTTGACATCACCACCATTTTACACAAACTAGAAGCACCGAAGCTTAGGGAATAGAAATACCTCTCTTCATTCAGAGTTGGTAAAAACCAGAGAAGAACTTGGGCTCTCTCTGTGACTGGACACTGAGTAGTGTTAATGTTCAGGCATAGAAATGACCCAGTCCTGGGGGACAGACCGACACATCAGCTGCCCTTGCTCAGGCCTGATGCGCATGTCTGCCATCTCACATGGCGCTGCAGGAACTGTGCTGTGCAAATGCTCCAAGCTCAGGGATGAGTGGCAAGTTTATTTTGATAAATAACTCAAATAGCATTCATTACTCACCAGTCTAAATGGGTGATATTCAGAAATGCTCAATATTTATGGTCAACAAGGAAAAATTGAATTTGTTGCTGTCTTTTTTGACAAATTGGTTATCTCATGTAGAATAATTGCTGCTTTTACTCATAATGCTTGAGTTCTACTCTGCACATGACTGAGTCACGGCTTCGTTAATGCTTGATTTCCATTGGCAACATGCTATTTATGGAAGAAAATAAAAGACAGTCATGTTTTAGATTACAACCAGCTTTTTTGTCTTTGAACTTTGAATGCATATTTTTGCAGATGTTACCTACTTTCAAGGAGCAAAAAATAGACCAGCGAAAAATTCAGTGTCTGCGTATTTAGCCTCGGTTACCACCGTCCCATTCAGTGGCATGTTTCTGAAAGGCTTCCCGTTACTGGCTTTCAGTTACAGTTACTGAAGCTAGTAGTTGTTCAACATCTCTGACTTTCCTCCACGAGCAGGTGAGAACCTTAGGTCTGGGCAAGGAGCCCGCAGGGGTGGAATACTGGCAGGTCTGGCAGAGTCCTTACCTCACTGCTCTGCAGTCAGCCTGAATTTCTTTATCTGTAAAATCCATTTAGTTTATATACATTGAAAAGTCAACTCAGTCAATATAAGAGATCCTTAGTTTAACATCTGGAATGTAGTATTTCTCAATGACAAGAATTAAATAATAGAAAACAATTAAAATAATATTAGATTTAATTGCATAGTGAAGAAGAGGAGGAGGATAATGACTCAAACCCCTTCTTTTATGCATTTTGAATGTGTAAGAAAAATTCACAAAGCCATGGATTCTAAATTCTTAGTGGCTTCCAACCATCATGTGTTGTTGTTCCATCATATTCATGGTCCTGTGAGGTCTGGTGTCTTTCCTGGCGACTGCAAGAATCCAGTGTCTTCACACGAGTGGCTCATCACACACGGAGTCCTGTACTTACAGATGTAAGAACACACTGCAGGGCAATCAAGACCTATGTCTATTTCACTCTGATCCCAATTTAATCCCAAAGTCCAAACTCGTTTTGATGGAGGAAATGCAGGTTTTTTTTCCGATGTGGCCAGGGGATGAAAGAGCACATCTTAACAAGCACCTTAAATTTTGAGTTGTGCAGAGCTTCCCTATGACCCAGCAATCCCACTCCTAGGTATCTACCCAAAAGACAAAAAAACACTGATTGAAAAAGATACCTGCACCCCCATGTTTATTGCTGCTTTATTTACAAT
>NW_004567110.1:6527825-6533768 GCF_000260355.1 Condylura cristata | reverse complement strand
CTGCGCCACCAGGGAGGGCCCACATATAGGTATTTTAAATGAAGAACATATATAACCATTCAGCTCACTTTAGGAGGAAATGAGACTTTCCAGATATAAATATTAGAGAAAGTTAATGTTCACCGGTCCAGCAGGTGTCATGCTAAGAAAATGGAAACCAGTAGAAACTAAATAAATAACACACACACACATACGCACTCACACTCTCTAGTGTCAAGGCCTGGCTTTCCACTTGGGTCTCCTCTTTCCACAAATCGTTCCTCTTGCAGAATATCATGGCTTTATGGACCCACATTACTCAGAATACATTATCGCCATAACTATATTTTCACCACCAAGAGACTCATCCATTGAAAATTTATTGAAGTGTGTGGCAAGAGTTTGAAGGTTGTAAATGTCTAGTGACAAATACTCTGAAACTTTCAATTTGAGTAAAAACTGCTTAAATTAACCAGTTTGTCTTCCAAATGTTCCCTATGTTTTACGGCCACCGCATAGAAATTTTGTGATGTTATTCTTTTTTAACTGAGGGGTAATGATGGATGCATCTGGCATCCGTAAGGAACTCAATACATGTCTGACATTGAATATGATAGAAGATAACTGTCATAAACTATTCCCTCTGATGTACCAATCAGCCTCTTGTTATAAATCGCCATTTCTATTTATCTAACTGCCATGTTTGAACTAATCCATTCTTTAATTCAACACACCTTTACTGAGCATATAATATATGAAACCATTCCTAGGCATGGGGCCCATAAACATTCCCTTAATTAAAAGGGCACAGAGTCTAGGGAAAGAAATGTGAAAAGTTTTATGCTTTGCTAAAAAAATTCGCTCCTAAGACTGTATTTCCTCCTGGGTAGCAGACATCATATACATATACAGCATCGCTTTAATGCCACTAATGTTTTATGTTTTCATTTAAAAAGTTTAGGATTTTGTAGGAAGCAAGATTCCTTCCTTGGAGATTGAAATGTTTTGAATTGATATAGGTATGAATCTTATTCTTAAACTGAACACACAAAGATGCAAATTCTCTAAGGGGTCTAGGGGTCTATCGGTTCACAAATACCGAAAATAGATTGACTAGTCCTTAACAGACCCGCAATAAACTGTTGATCTGGCTGCTGTGCCTTCGCCGAGTTTAACCTCCCTGAGCAGAGACAGTCTGTATTCTTGCTGTGTCCTCGGGGCTAATCAGATGCTACCTGAGGAAAGGACGGAGCCTCATAGGCTGAGGCCTGGGTTCATGTGGTGGTCTCCCCTGAGCCGTGTTACCCCATGGCTGGTCTGCTCCCCTCGCTGGCTTGTGTGGTCTATTGTCCCTGACACTGGATCTGCCGTGCTGTGCTGGCTGCGTGCTGTCTGCTCGGCGGCCTCGCCTCGTGCCCTGTCCGGGAGGGCACCATGGTCCCTCCCCTCCCCTCCAGCGCCATCTGCCAGGATGGAGCTGCCCTTCTTCCTTCTGGTACCAACTCATTCCAACAGCATTTAAACATCTTACCTTCCTTGTGCTGAACAAAACGGGAAGAAGGTGGAGGAGGATACAAGCGTCAGCAACGTCTCATCTGCCCTCGTAGTGACCTACAGCCGTGCCCTTCCCTGGATGCCCACTCTTGACAAAGCTGCCTGCGTTCCCTGGCCTCTTGGGGATCTCATACTCCCCTGAAGTGGCCTTAGCCAGGTCACCCTTAGTTTCTGATAATAATATAGGGAACTTATAAAGTTACTTGTTATTCACTTATTCATTGAAAATACATTTGCTTAGCACTTGATATATAATTGTTCAGCCTGTGCTTATATACTTATCCATTATGTGCAGCAAGGGCTTGGTCAGGTCCTTGTCCCGCTGCACCTGGAGCCCTGGGCAGCCTCCGTGCTGTGCCCCCAAACCCGCTCCCCCCATCCCCAGCGTGTCTCTGGAGCTACAGAGAATCTATGTACATTTTTCTTGTATTCAATATCCCAAATCTTATAAGAGCACCAGAGTCCTTCACACCATCACTCATTAACCCAACTAAGGCATCTCTGAATTTTAATCCTCCTTTATTTTCCAATTGAAAGGAAACAATTCTAAAACGGAGATGTTAGGAAAAAACTTGATACAGAATTAATGTTAACTCATGGTATGGATCCTCCCGTACCTTTTCTTTTCTTGCCCTAGAAGGAGTCGCAGCTGGGTGTAAGTAATGCTGTTTATAAATGACAGGTGTACATATTGTAATTTAGAAACAACATTAGCTAACACTTAACTACTACACATATAGCAGGTATAATATATACCCTCTGCGTATGATAAAATTTCCATTTTAGCAGAGTGATTGAAAATTTTTTTGTTGGCTGCATAACATATATAGAGAACATTATATGAAAAGTAGGTGATGTCCTAAAGCTGAAATTAAAAAACATATTATGGCAATAATATGTAGGTGCATGTATGCTCTCAGAGCGTTCCCAGAAGCGGGAGGGCTGTGTCTCAGGGCTTGGGTGTCACCAGCAATGTTGTGTGGTCCATGCCCCTTTGAACAACACCCCAAAAGCATCCTCCCCCTGACCATGCTCATGTCATGCTCATCTACCATCTACCATGCTGTCTCTGGTGAAGCCTCTCAACCCCCATACCTCTGGCCTGTACCCCAGTTCTTATATGCATTAATACATAACTATTTAAAACAAACAAAAAAAGAGTTCCACATTTGAAAAAAATCAAATAAAATTTCTCTACCTGTGTTTTGGAGTTGATTTGTTTAACTTGAATGCAGCCGGTAGGGATGAGATAGATGGTAGATGATCTTCCCTGCGAAACAGTCCCTGGCCCTTTGTCCCCAGTGGGGACCACTATACCTGCTGATGTTCCTCAGTGCTGCCTGTCAGTAACTGACCCTGATTTTCTAAGTGGGCACTGACTCCTAGAGAGTCAAACAGAAGTTCCTTTCCCGTTCAATCCAACCTTCCTTTTAAAGCATTTCCATAAGGTTGGGCTTTGGAAATACGATGAAACAGCCACCCATGTAATCCCTTTCTTCTCCCCGACACCTGGTAATATCTCATCCCTACCGGCTGCATTCAAGTTAAACAAATCAACTCCAAAAGACAGGTAGAGAAATTTTATTTGATTTTTTCAAATGTGGAACTCTTTTTTTGTTTGTTTTAAATAGGTATGTATTTATGCATATATGAACTGGGGTACAGGCCAGAGGTATGTGGGTTGAGAGGCTTCACCAGAGACAGAGTGGGGAGCAGAACAGGTAGATGTACTGAAACACACTGCTGAGGGAGAGCAGGGAGAGCAGGGAGACAGGAGACGTCTGCTGCTCCCTGTGGGCCACCTCCCTGGCTGGGGACCGGACTCGTGCTGCAGTGTCTGTGGAGAGCTTCATAGTGCTGTGCTTTAACCCACTGTGCCACCAGGGAGACCTCAAATGCAGAACTCTTTGAGTCTGCTCTTTTTTGTTAAAGGGACATTATGTGTCCAGTTTCTGTTTACTTTTATAGGACTGCATTTTAAAATTTTTATTACTTATGTACTTTTTACATTACTGTTCAGTCTCCTCTCAGGTATAATCCCCATAAAATTACCACCACCGAGACACCCATGAGCCATCACCATAGACTTTTGTGCTCTTCCCTCCCCTGTTTCAACCTTTCTCCCTCCCTGTCTCCAGCTGAATATCTGGAGATATAGTTGCCTGTTAGTTTTGTCTTTTCTTTTTCTTGATCCCTTCCTTGGTTCCCTTATATTCCTCCTATCAATGAAACCATCTGATGTTTTTCTCAGATAGAGAAAGTTTACTTCCTACGTAGTTAAAACGAGTATCTGCCATGTGATTCAAACAACTTGAAAAATAGCCAGGGTGAAATATCCAAAAGGGAACTTCAGACGGAAAACAATTAGTTTTGCTCCTCCAGAAGGCTGGAGACTATCATGGTTTCAATTTTTCTTTTGATTCTGTTTAATTTCCTTTCATGGGCAATTATCCTATTAAACTGGCTCTTTTGTTTTGGCATAAGTAATTAAACCCTCAGAGCTCGAGAGTGCCTTCTTCAAGAGCAAAATTTAGCTCTGTGCCTTCTTTCCCCTAGGATTTTGCAGGCTACAGAGCTCCCGTACAAGTGTCTTTTCTCCAGGCATTTCCTGTGGTCCCAGGCTTTTGTGGCAGGAAAGCAGGCCATTGCATCTTGCGGGCACTGCCAGCTTCCCAGACTGCCAGCTCTGTCCTCCTCCTGCAGCTCAAATTACATTCCCCTAGTGTTTGTTGAGATTTACTACATGCCCTGGACTAAGGCCTTAGAAACATTCCTTATTCTAAAACAACATAATAACAAAACACGCAGCTGGGATAATGCACTTAATTAACCCAGTGGTCTCTGAATCAGACAGATCGGGTGCCGCTTAACAGTGTGGTCTTGGAAAAGCCACTTGGCCTTCAAACTTTCTTCTAAATCAAGCAGGGAGGCTCATGAGGCCTGGCGGGAGAACTAGCTAGGGCCTGGTATATAACACATGTTATGATGGTCAGTAGAGATCTGTCATGAGTGCTGAAACAGAAGAAAACCATCACAAGACAAGACATGGATCACAACATTAAAGTTAATGCACAACAACATAATGATGACGTTAGAGGAAGATGGGGACAGGCCTTTGTGCCTAACTGGTCTTCTGTGCTCTCCACTTTGTTCGCTTTCTCTAGTGTGATGCTATTTCAGGAGTCAGGGCACCGGCACCAGAAGTGAAGTAGCAGTGGAAGTGGTATTTTTGGAGAAGGCACCTGGCCAGAGCTAGTGGGAACGTGTCTACCTATTGGGCGGCTCAGATGGCACTGGGCAAAAGCTCCTTTCCAGAATGGAGCTGTATTGCTAGTGTGAAGAGTGTAAAAGCCTTTTAAATCAGTGCCTTTCACCTGAGTTAATAGGTGTTAAGAGTTGCATGGATGCACCTCAAAGGCAGCCCTGTACAGCCACACAAGATGGATTTTGGGGGGCAAACACTTTACTATGTGCATGAGCTTCTTAGAAGAGATCACTGCCTTAGCCAGTACAACCACGTGATTTAACTAGAGAGTTTCTTCATCTATTAAAATTGGAAGTGATTGGCCAGAGTCAAAACAGATTCAAGGATATTTTGAAATGTCAATGCATGGAGACAGCTTGGGGGATGCTACAAGCCACCAACAAGCAGGGGGAATTCCAGAAACTGCTGGAAGGTACTCAGAACCCTTGAAGAGGGACACTTATTTGAGCTCATACTAAAACAGGGCTCTGTGGCCCTCAGAGCACGCGCCAGCGCCATCTCGTCAGACAGCTCCCTGTGAATGCTCAGAGCGTCATTCCCGTGAATGAACGGAGACCCGAGGCTCGGTGACCGGGTTCTGCACAGAGAGGCAGCTGTTGAGTGCTGCGATCTGCAGCTGTCTGTCTGCTCCCTTTGGCCAGCCCACTCGATGCCTGTTGACCTTTGCTTTGTTTGCTTTGCTTACTTTGCTTTACTCTAACGTGGCCCAGAGCAGCAAGCTGAGTAGGGAAACATGGAAACACTGCTCTTTTAGCAGTGCTCAGAGATCACTTACTGGTTAGTCTTTTAACTGTTGCAGGGGGCCCTGCCTGCTTTCCTCACGGCTAACTTCAAACATAGAAAGTGTTACTATGTGGGAGCTTAGAAAGAAAGGTTTCTAGGTTGCTGAAGAAGAGATAGGATAAGTGTTATGAGAAAGCAGATTTTTAAAATATTATATGTATATTTTCAACATCATTTTTCATTTTTGTACAATGAGTGATTTTTCTTCTTGGGTGCGATCCCACATGAGTTCCCACAACCAGTTCACCCATGATCAGAACATAGTGCTTTTCCCACCCCTGTTTTGATCCTGCTCCCCGCTCCACCCCTACAGAATGTCTTTGGTTTATACTTATCTGTTAATTTTGATATTTACTTTATTT
>NW_004567110.1:6522737-6527725 GCF_000260355.1 Condylura cristata | reverse complement strand
TTTTTCCCCTTGATCTCTTATATGGATCTTCTACATTCCTCCTAATAGTGAAACCATCTGGTATTTTTCTTTCTCTTTCTGGCTTATTTCACTGAGCATGATCTCTTCCAGCTCCATCCATGTTGCTGCAAATGGCATGAGAAAGAAGTTGTTGTTACCAATTAGCACTGACTTGCTGGGAACCAAGTTACTTTCTGGAGTAGTGAGCTCATGATTTGTGTCTTGAATTGGACATTGAGCTGGCAAAATATCCAATTCTGTAGTCAAAGAGGTTTATTCAAACAAAGGCAAGAGAGTGTCCACAGAAGCCCTTCTGGTGTAAGTAGCCCTAGGTACTCTCCCTGGGGGGATGATTCTTGCTTGTTGAGGAAGATAGTAGGAAGGGGAGGATTGTTTGCAGGCCCTTCACTTCCTACTGAAGAGGTCAAAGGCAAGGAGGTTTCTGCTTCTGTACAGGGTCCAATTAGGATGGGATGGGAAGTGGTGAAGCCCTACTGGAGATCATGGAGGAAAGAGGACTGAGAGCTGTTTTTGATCCCAGATTCCAGCTCAGAAGAAAAACAAAACAATGGACCACAAAGAAAATTACCCAGAATCTCTGAGACGGAATGATGGACACCCACAAATCACCCCCACTGCAGTTCAGACAGATGAGCAGAGTGAGATCTTCCAGTGTGCAAGGAGTGGCCCCAGAAGCCTCAGGGTCTGTTGACGGGTCCCACCCGAGTCCTCTCTATCAGGGGAAATTTGTGATTCTCTAGAGGAAGTAACTGTTTAGGAAATCCACCTTTCCTGCTTCTAATCCACTCAAGTTAGCCACTCATCTCTTCCCTTTTAGTCTCTGTATTCTAGATGGATTCCTTCCCCTCTCCCCTAACAGGATGACAGTAACATGGAAATCAGGTGGCAGGGCTTGACCATCTTGGAACATCCCTTGCAAGCTTGCACTTCACACATAATCTTCCCTCCGCCAGGACCACTGCCTCCAAGTTGCTCTCACCACCCTGCGCAAGGGTCTCGTCACACCTGCACTCCCACGGTCAGCTTCATTACTGATGTGGTCACGTCTCACTCCACCTTATAAGTATGGATTAGTCTGTGTTCTCACCCATTCAGCAGAAGCTTCAAAAAGGCAGAGTCTGCTTTATTCATCATTGCACCGACTGTGCCTGTATTAATAGCTGCCACAAAGACATTGCCAAGAGCATAATGTGGATATGAGGGACAAGGCTGAGAGCAGAGCTCTTCTGTAAGAGGTGTGGGCCAGTCTTTCCCTCCGCTCCTGGGTCTCTTTCCCTGCCTGTCAGGATGTCATCTGTGAAGCACGGAGAGTCAGGAAGAAGCCACTTCCTTCACTGGTTGTCAGAGGCCTCTGGATCAAACCCTGCATCAGTGATGTGAACTTTACTTTTTCCTCCAGCCAGTGTTGCGAACAGAGGGCAGAAGAATGAGGCAACGAGCCCTGATCTAAACTGGAATTGGTGTGAGAAGCCACAACGTGGAACTTCCTCAGAAGTTCTCAACATACTTGGATTTACATGCCTGCAAAACAAAAAAAAATCAAATCCCTCTCCTTCCATTGTTACCTGATCTACCCAAATTAGATAGAGGTGGGCCCTGGCCTCTGCCAGGAGACCCTATCAGAGCAGGCAGCCACCAGGTACCACCAAAGTCTTTCCCTCCTTGGTTGAATTTCCTCTGAAATATCCCAAGGTTATGGTTTTTAATGTAGGTACATCTTTCTCTCTCTATATATTTATATCCAGCCATCACTCTGTGTTCTATCACACACAGACACACATTGGTGGTAAACTGGTCTATCTAATTTGTTCTATCCTGTACAGGAAAAGAGATTTTGGATAGTTTTTTTCCTTTTTTACTAGTGCACTGTGAATGTCCACACTTTTCTAAAAGACTGTTTGAGTCTGATTATTATAATGGATCTGTCGATTTCACTTTTACCCAAAGCCCAATACCTAGTGCAAGTGCATGCTAAAATCTCACTAAGTCATGCAGACGAGAAAAGTGGAGTCTACACACCACCCTCGTCACATCTTCATGCTGTAAAAACAAAAAGGATTCCTTTGGAGAGATATTCCATCTTGCTTATTCACATTTAGAACTGTATTTTTCCAGGAATCTCAGAGGTTTCATATTCAATATTTCTAGGGTGAGAAAAATTGTAAGTATTCAGCAAAGGGGCACTTCTTCCTCAGACTGAATGCATAATTGAGGATTTCACACTTCAGAATTATTCAATCTTAATCTTCAGTGAACTTGGTACCACTTTGTTTTGATCAGGATAGGTGCCTCTATTATTATATGACTTTCCAATCCATAATTGGATTCCTTGAGCACCACAGGAGTTCTAATTGCAAATTCAGAGCAATTTTAAATCCAGCCACTCATGTTGTCCATCTGGAGAGTCTTCAAAGGAGGGGGCAAAGAGAGTCATTTCATTTCTGGGTGAATTTTAAAAGCTAGCACTGCCATTACCTTTTCCTCCATTCATTTCCAGAAGGCCTGAGCTACCCATGCAGTTTTCAATCAGATTCTATTCTAAAAGTATCAGAAATAACATATCACAGATAAATTTAATAGAATTGCCACAGAACCTAAAAGAAATTGGGTTGGATTTCCAAACAGAGAGAGAGGGCTCACATCCATTCATCGTGATGTTGTCGTGGTGGTCTCTCAGCCCCAGGTTTGACTGGACACACATATTTGCTTGATGTCACGGTAGGTTGGGACATTTTCACAGTATTAATATTTAAAGCAAATATCCACAACCATGCAGGTTGCAGTTGCTACAGAGAACAAGACTGGTATCATGTCATCCAGAGGCAGGGACCTTTTTTCCTCATTGCCTGCTTGGTTTTCTTAAGCAAGACAGTTTGTCTGCACCTCTGTTCATTCTGCACTGGAAATGAAGACAAAATCTGAGCCAACTTTCAGGTTTCTGGATTGATCATAAGATGTTAGAGACAGGAACATGCTTTATAAATTATAACCTCACCTGAACACAAAGCGGAGAAAATTTCCCCAGCAGTCTGCCCATGCCCGGGTCTTAAATGTTCTCCAGGCTAACGCCTTTATTCTTCACAACAACCAGAAAAAATAGGGGCTATCATTGTCCTACATTTATAAATGAGGAAGCAAAGAATCAAGCCAGCACAAGGCTTGTTTTCAAATCCTGGCCTTCTAGAACAAGCGCCCATCATTTGGCTGCTACGCAACAGAACTCCAATGCTGACATGCGATCCAAAGAAAGGAAAGGGGTCTAAGTTGGGATGCTCTTTTGGAACTACAAGAACATACAGATTTGCTAGCGCTTGAAGCCTAGTCCCCTAAAATTAATATGTTGAAAATCTAATCACCAATTTCTCAGCATGAGAATTTATTTGAAAATAGGGTCTCTGTAATTCTGACTGTAGCACTGAGTGTGGGAAGAAGTGGGCAAGAGGTGGGGAGGAAGCAGGTGAGGGCAAGGGACTGTGGTAGAGGATTATGGATGATGGGGGTGTTGGCGGTGGGCATGGTGTGGTGGGTAACGCATGGAAGCATTGTGATTCTGTACTGCTAAATCATATACAGCATTGTAAGCCAATGTTGCCTTAATTTAAAAAAATACATTTTTTTGAAAAAGAAGAATTGTAGAGATTACTTTTAATGTATATTTTACAAGACGAGGCTATCCTGGTGGGTAACTCAGTACAGTTGGTATCCTTATAAAAGAGGAAATTTGGAGATAAACCGGTGTTCTCATGGCCCATTTCAGAATCAGAGGCCCAGGGAACACTGAAAGGATCAAAACTCTTGGTTCTGTTATCAACCACTGAGAAGAAGAATTTTCACTTGACTTCTGTAATGCAAAGACATATACACGATGGCCAGAAAATGTCCACGACACAGTGTTTCTTTGATATTTGCTAGAGTTTGTGGCCAATTTCTTTTAGTTTAATTTTTTAATAAATCACTCATCTATTTCAAAAGCAGAAGCTGAATCCAAAATCAGAACTGATTTAGTCTGCATGGTGTCCCTTTGTTATTTTAGACTTCAAAGAAGTCTTCTCAGTTTGAACAGGGAAGTCTGACACGGCCCCCCAACTTTATCCATTTCTACAGCTTCCACGGTGTGCTTCTTCACTTCACCTGAAGCCTTGAGGTTGACAAGTTTCCAGACCTGTTAATTGGTTTATTATGCGTGCCAGCCTTTGGCTATCTCATTTGCACATTTCTGCACATTTTTGTTAGTGTTCAGGTCTTTGTTTAGAAAATTGAGTAATTTTGTTCATAGGTTTTGTGCCCTCCCACCTCCATTTACTTACTTAGATCCGATTTGAAAAACAATCTAAAATGTTTCTTGGAAACTGCTAGGAAAGGATCAGTTGATCATGTGTGATGTGTGGGTGTCAGTCTTTGTGGATGAGCCAGATTTCATGTGATTTGAGGGCCAGTCCTTGTGTTTCTACCTACCAGAGAGTGATGACTAGTCTGTTTACAATACAGCTGCACAAGAGATGCCACCTTATCAAGTTCTAGGAAATAGTCTAAAATTTCAACAAAAAGAACTATTGATGTGAATGAATCAGAGGCCGAACTTTGAGAAAATTTAGATAGAACTATGGCAAGAGAAAATTTAGTCTCTTAGGGAATGTTTTAAATGAGGGATGTTCTAGTAATCCAGGCAGTAAACTAATAACACATCTCTCAAGGGGGTGGGGAGGCGTGGATAAGAACTAAGATGAAAAATAAAAAGAACAAAAGGGTCAAAGTTCGATCTAGAATGTTATTTTAACCAAGTTGTTCAGGAAAGTTTTTATCATAAATAAGCCATGTAAGCAGAGGTCTAAATAAAAATCAGAAAACACTAAAATGCTGAGATAGAACCAGAAAGCTTAATGCTCACAGCACTTCCTCTAAGATTAGGCAAAAGACAAGAATACAGTTTACCACTACTGCTCAACATAGTATTAAAGTCTTATAAA
>NW_004567110.1:6518343-6521622 GCF_000260355.1 Condylura cristata | reverse complement strand
AAAATCTTACACTTGCAGGTTAGTGTTTGGTGGGTTGCTAGTAAAAAGTCTTGCTATAAATATTTGTGTATATTATTGCTGATGCAACATGATGATTAAATTATAAAATAATAATCAAATAATAATTGTCTTAAACTTACACTGGGGGGTGTGTTTGATGATTTGCAGGATATTTGAATATAAAGTTAGACAAAAATCTCAAGCTGTTTTCAAATTACTTTGCCACTACTCATGGTGATTGTTGAGTATTTGATGTTGTTAGACTTTTAAATGAAAGTTTATCCAGTGAAGTGAATGTAAAGATTATCTAGTTCATTAAATTTTATCATCACCATAGGAGGTTTAATTGTTTCCTCAAAAATACAGGCATCAATAATGATGGGGAAACAAAAAAGAAGTTGCGAATGAAATAAAAAAATATTTATTGGATTTTACCTCCTCTTTGAAATACCTGCCTGTATTTTATGCCAGTGTTAGTGTTGGGTCATCTGCTTTTATAGTTGTTATTTGTAGAAACTGTCACTATTTGTGTGCTCTCTGTGTATAACTTTCCTTGGCAATGCTCTTTTCATGACAATTTAATTCAATTATAGTCAAATCTTTCATTAATGCTTTTTTGAGTTTTATATTAAAAATTCCTGCCTATCTCTGTGTCAGAAAAAGAATGAATTTTCTAAGAACTTTAACTTTTGTATTGGCAATTCAATTTTCTGATCCATGTAGAGCTGCTTTTGATATACACCAAGAGGTAAATAACTGAGCATTTTTGATGTTTCTCTGGTTGTACCCATTTTTCCAGTTTCATCTGTTGAGTGCTCTCTCCGCTCTCTCCTTACCCAATAGGGTGAGGTGATGCCACTCACAGAGATTCATTTCCTGTAACACAGAGACCCACCCATTCTCTGTCATGGGGGGGATTCACCCATGATGCACTTGTCTGTGGGATACTTACACTAAGATCTCACAGTGAATTCTGGCAACAGGTAGATAAATTTCCTTTTCTCTGCTCTTCTTTTTCAGAAATCTGTTTCCTTTTGATCCTGTACGTTCCCATATATATTTTAGAATTAGCTTGTAAAGTTCACTATTGAAATTCTGATAAGAACTGCAATGATTATCTAGTTCAATTTAAAGAAAACCTGTCTTTACAATGTTATACCACACTATTTTTTATAGCTATAATATGGTCTCTTAATATCAAAAATATAACTGCTTTTAATTTTGTTTCTAGTGATTTGAGGCTTTATATATTATTTATATGCAGTGGCATTGCTCAAATTTACTACTTTTAAAAATTTGGCTCCTTTGAGTTTTCTATATGATATAGTAATATCTATAATAGTAATCACTATATTTCTTACTTTCTACCTTTTATGTATCTATTATTTCTTGTCCAAAGTAATTTATCGAAAGCCTCAAGTAAAATACTGAACGGCAGAGATGATCACGCTGTTGTGTCAGCAACACCACACTGATAAAGAAACGGGAGTCGTGGCGCAGGCAACATAATGCAGGATGCTGCCCAAGCGCAAGGTCCTGGCCTTTTTATTGATAAACTAGTCCTACAGCATTAGGACTAGGGCACAGGGAATAGGGGACAGGGAAGTAGGGGAAGCAGGGAAAGTGTGGAACTGTACTTGTCACCTGCCGATGCTTGGTATGGTCGATCAAGCCCTGATTCCCCCGTCAAGATTTCAAACTTATCAAGGAATTCCACTGGTCAGCTTCTGGGGTCCTCGGTATACATCAGTCAATGGCTCCCGGGGTGTTCCTGGTCATAACTCATGACGTGTAATTGAGGCCTAAGTGTATGCCTCCCTCATCAGCCCCCTGGCGTTCCTGACCACGCCTGATGCAGACCCTTCCCAGGGTGATCCGACTTTGCGTTCTTAATTGATTTGAAAGTCACCTTGTAGGACTGGGCTCCTATGACCGGCAGTTCTGACATTGCTTTAGGAATACAGAACTACAAGTAACAAAATGGAGGCTGGATAGGCCACTCAGGATTAGCAGACCCACCTGGCGGCATCCCTGTGTGGTTTCTGACTTTAATTTTTCTAATGTTTTCCCAATCGAAAATGACCCACTGGAGATTTTTTATTATTGTTTTTATCATGTTAACATACTCTTAAATTTCTAATTTAATATATGTCGATGATGTGTTTCTATATAATTTCATCAGTTTTTTCACATCTATTGAAATAATCAAATATTATGGATTAAAGGCTAAATTTACAACATATGAAACCAGCAAAGAATTTGTATCCATAGAACATCACAAATCTACAAGTCACAATGAGAGATAAAAATCCAACATAAATCATACAGATGCTTTCATGGCAGACCTTGTGACTGTCATGACCTTTTACCCATGTTCACTTGACTTTGCGCTTGGTGCTCATTTTCTCTGCTTAGTAGTTGGTTTTCTGCTTTTATTCAAAATTTGTGACGTATAACATGGTCACAACACATAAACACAGATATCCGGAGAGTTTCTTAGAAAGCTCTGTGCTTCTAAAACAAGTGTTTCTTTGCTAGCTGGGGCCATGCCACGCTGTAGTGGCCATGGTGTCATCATCTTCCTGAGTGGCACACAGGCACATGTGTTTGCGTGCCCCTGCTAGCCCCAATAATGGGATTAGGCTTTATTTTCATTTTACCTGCACGGTTTGTTGGGAAATTTTTCCTATCGCCTCTGAGCAGATGAGGACATCAAGACTCAAGCTAATAGGAAACAGCCCGAGATCCTATGGTAAATTGGTGCAGCCAATGACCTCACCAGCTCCAGCGTCCGGGACCACATGACACCACATGTCCCAAGTGAACCTGGTGCATGAATAGATGCCCTAAACCAGACCCAGCTATTAGTGTCTCCTTCGGCATTTGCAGGACATTGATGATGGTTTCCTCTAAATAATGGGCGGTTTGGTGCTTTGTGTGAGGCCGGTGTGAAGTGCTCTGAGCTTTGAAGGACCGGCCGCCATCTGGTATGCGCTGCTCGCTGTGATTAACACCGCAGTAGCCTCTCATTACATGAGAGCTGAAGTCAATCCCTGGGAAAGGAGAGTGAATTAGTCACAGCTGGCCGAGGACAACTGAATTCTCATCAGAAAAGACTCCCCAACACTTGTGGATGTCCATGCATGACTTTTGAAAATAATCTCTCCCCTCCAAACAGGCGTCCATAGATATTTACTTACTTGCTCGCTCTTTTATTCACTCATCCTTACACCCATTTGTTCAAAGACCGTTCACAGTCTCCTTGCAGCAGGGACTGTG
>NW_004567110.1:6515653-6516173 GCF_000260355.1 Condylura cristata | reverse complement strand
AAAGGGTTTTTCTTGTAACCGCTGGAACACAAAGGGATTTACTTTCTCTAAGTGATGGACAGGTCGTCTGTACTGGGAGGGTAATGAGATCAGTAGATCCAGTAGACGCTATTCCAGTAGAAAACAAATAAGTAGGCACGAAAGCATGCAAGGAAGTGTAAGGTAATTATAAGTGGTAATAGATATTTACTTACTTGCTCGCTCTTTTATTCACTCATCCTTACACCCATTTGTTCAAAGACCGTTCACAGTCTCCTTGCAGCAGGGACTGTGTTGAGCCCAGAGGACATCTGCCGAATAGTGCAGCTCCAGGTCCAAGCAGATGTCTGTGGTGAGCGCGCCACCATGCTGAGGCATCACCCCCTGCCGCTGCCCTGTGTATACCCAGGACCAGAGAGACCAAGTGTGGAACCTCTAAGTGGTAGGAAGTTTCCTTTGGGGGCATAGATGCCTAGTCTATTTATCTAGTGATATTCTATTCTTTAATTGTTTAAATGTCTTGTTTGAATTATTTTTTTTT
>NW_004567110.1:6484632-6515553 GCF_000260355.1 Condylura cristata | reverse complement strand
GCTCCAGATTCTCAGTGCTGTGCTTTAACCCGCTGCGCCACCAGGGAGGGCCTTGTTTGAATTATTTTGACATAAAGTTAAATCGCAGATTTTCAAAATATGTTGTGAAGCATTTTCCAGCTAAATGCCACATGGGAATATTGGATCAGTTTCTATGGACTGGCCTCTCCCTTTTCTGGGCTTAGCCAGTCATTTTGGGTGGAAAACGGAGCATTGTCATTAGTGCGTCACAGCAGCTGTGGGTTCTGTTGTTATCTTCTTGGGATTATCGATTTGTTGTCGCTGCTGCTGGTGCTCTCCCGTTAGGAGGTTAACTTGACCCCTTACACTCTTGCCTTTTGTGCATTTATAGCAACTGAAGCTGCTGTCTTGTGCTTTCCACTTCGGTTTTTCTCTGAACCAAGATCTCAGAGGAGGAAGTCATCTGAATATTTGGGCAGTGGTGGGACCATTTTTTGTTCTAGCTTCTACAGTAGATACTCCTTCACAGTTTGCAGCCATTCCATAGACTTACGGTTTTGCCTTCTGACACTTCAAGTCTTTAAAACTTCCATGTGTTATCACTTGAGCTTGTCAGAGTTGCAACATCCGTTCAATTAAAACAAAACTCACCAAGCTCCCAGATTAGACCCCAAATAGCTCTACCTTTCTAGATTAGATTTCTTTTCAATTTTTGTCGGCATCTAATATTGACTTCTTGGGGTTTGCTCCATGCAATTATGATTAAACTGATATCCAAGGATTTTTGTCACAGTTTATAATCCTAATTTGGTTCTTTTTTTTTTTTAAAGATTTATTTATTTTATTCATACAGAACTGGGGTACAAGCCAGAGGTGCAGAGGCTGGTGAGAGGCTTCCCCAGAGACAGAGTGGGGAGCAGAACAGGCAGATGGACGAAGTACACTGCTGAGGGGAGCAGCGGGCGGGTCAGGAGAGGTCTGCCGTGCCATGTGCGTCACCGCTGGGGCTGGGATTAAACTCTCACTAAAGCGGGCTGGCGTGGGGGTGGGGGGGCAGCTTGTAGTACTGCGTCCTAACCCATTGCACCACCAGGGAGGGCCCTAATTTGGTTCTTAGTCCTTTTGCTATCCTCTCTTGGGGAAAAAAAAATTCCCTCTTTACATTCCTGCTGCTTTGCATCACGCTACAATCTCCTCTCTGCCACTTTAGCCAGTAAGGCCACTTAAGTTGTCATCCCGCTGGTTGTCTCAGGCCAGGAATCCACACACTCCCAGTGCTTGTAGGTTCTATTTATAATTTGCCAAACTCAGACTCCCCAGCGACCTCAGGAGGGTTGGGATTCTTTCTGGTGTCTTCAAGTAGTTTTTAAAACTTTGTAGTTTGTACGCATTTCTCTCTGTCAACACTTTAAAGGGTTTTTCTTGTAACCGCTGGAACACAAAGGGATTTACTTTCTCTAAGTGATGGACAGGTCGTCTGTACTGGGAGGGTAATGAGATCAGTATATCCAGTAGACGCTATTCCAGTAGAAAACAAATAAGTAGGCACAAAAGCATGCAAGGAAGTGTAAGGTAATTATAAGTGGTATGAATAGAGCCAGAGCAGGTAAAGGGACAGTGAGGAGGATGTTATTTCAGATGACAATATGGGGCGACCGCTTTATGGAGGTGACATTTAAATAGAGGTGCTGAATGTAGCATAGATATTCTTAAATCTGAATTAATTTGCTTTAGAATGGTAACTATAAATGAACTATGCTTGCCACTCTGAGAAGCTGGTTTTGCTAGAGTGGGATATATGCATTATTTATAAATGAATAAACATTACCAAGCACCTGTTATCAGGTATGCTTCTAGCCACTAAAAGTAGACAAATTCCAGGCTCTTGTGAGATCTACTTTCTTGAAAGGAGAAAAAGTGAAGACAATAAGTAAATCATTCAGGATATCATGTTATTATAAATGACACATAAATTATATTGTGTCTCTGTTCTACACATCAAAAACGTATAATAGAAATGATGTCTGGATTGCCAGTGGATGGAAGATTCAATTTTACAAAAGGTGTGACGGAACTCTTTGCTGAGACAAACACTGAAGGATGTATTTTTGAAGAAACTTCTGTACAGAAGGAAAAAGAACTTCAAAGTTCCCAAGGTGGGAAATGCCTGCAATGTATGAAGAATAGCAGAGGGTCAGCATGGTTGGTCAGAGTGAGTAACAGGTAGAGAAAGAAAGAAAAGAGAGAAGAGGCCAAAATCTTGGTACTTCATATTTACACTAACTGCAATGAGAAGGCACTGGTACATCTTAAACAAAGGAATAACATCCAAAAGCATTCGTTTCATATATTTTGTCCAACATATATTCGTATGTTCATATACTTTATCTTGAGCTGTCTCCAATCCTCCACCACAGCTTCCATTTTCTGCTGTGTTTTAATAGTATCCTTCTGACAATTGGTGTATAGAGAATACATTGTTGGAGGAGGATATTGAGAAGATACAACAAACACCCCGGAGGTATTACTATAGTGTCTTAAGCCATCAAGTCTACCTCACCATGGAGGGCCACAGAAGGCAACCAAGTAACAATGGACAGGGTGAGGAGTCAGATTCCAGAAATTCAGGATGTCGTATTTTGAAGGTAGGGTAAATGGTGAGGTGTGTTCCTCAGATGTGCACAGAATTACGCGCATGATCTTGGTACTGCAGTCACCATATTGTTTTGTATACACTTGCTTACATGTTCACATCGCCTGGTCTATCTTGAGTTCCTAGAGAAGAAAGAACGTGTTGGTTTGTCTCTGTAACACTCACACTTTGTGGTCCACAACTCTCCAATACAGATCTGAGCTCATCTCACTAAATTTTACTCATCGACTCTCTCCTAGCCATAGAGAACAAGCCAAGTCTGATTTTTCTTCTGCATAAAAGGCCACCACACAACCGAAGTCGCCTCTTCTCTGCTGTAATGCACACATATGAAAATTGTCGGGCAAATGGAGGTGAGTCTGTGGGTTTGAGGACTTTAATGGAATTGGGCTGAGTTTTAAGGGTCATTCTCTAGCTACAGCACCGAGAACATACTATGTTCCTTGCCTGCTACCCAGTGAAGCTATTTCAGAAGACAGAGTGAAGCAGGGATGAAAATGAAGAAAGGAAAACTAAACAACGCTAACTAATTGCCTTAGCAGGATCCCTGATGCTTCTCACCAATCAGAGCTGCCATTCCTGTGAGTGAAGCAGCAGCTCGAATTCTTTAAGGAAGGGTCCCTACCTCAGCAACAACACAGGGCGCAAGGGTTGCCAGCGCTGGAGGAAGCCTTTGCCAGAGCCATCGTGCAGACCCACTACTGCCTGGTCGCTCCTCCCCCTTTCTCAGAGGCAGAAAGTGCTGACTCCAGAGCTCACAGTGACAACTTTGCTGTAAAGTCCTGACCTCTGGAGCCCCGAGTGGAGCACGAAGCTCTTAACGTGAACAAGAATACACATAGATTGGCAAGAGCAGTTTTAGTATCGATTTACTTTGCATTAAAATAGCATTATTTTACATCCACATTACTGCTTTGAGAGTGTAGAATTTCCCCCTCAGGTGTTCTCAGCCCCGCTCTGGCTCTTCACCACAGGCATCTCCCTGGCCCCACCCATTCTCAGCCCTCCCCTCCCCCCACCCCCTTTCCTAATCCCATCCCCTCTAAAAGCTGCAGGTCTATGGTTCATTTTCAAGGTGTTTTGTTTGTTTTTAAATTAATTTATTTAGTTAGCTACTTTCTTACATCGTTGTTCAGTTTTGTACTGAACTTGATTTCTCTCCTCAGATTTAGTCCTCTCAATTCCCCCCTCCCCTCCCACCACAGCCTCAGGGAACCATCACCACAGTTCCAGTGCTCTTCCCTTCCTTATTCAGACCCCTCCCTCCTCCTTCCTTGCCCTTGCTGGTGCAACATCTATATTCAGCTTGCAAGTTTTGTCTTTTCCCTGAACAATTTCAAGGGTTGGTTTTATGTTTGTCTTTGCCTGGCCCTTCGTTTCTCTATATTACACCTATAAGTGACTCCAGCTGTAACAGGTACAGGTTTCATGGACTCCGCCTCTACTCCAGATGCTGGAACTCCAAATCCCATCAGTACCAAGGAGAAGCACGCTGGGACGTGAGGGCGGAGCTGAGCAGCCAGGTTGGGATAAAACCGGACATGTGGGCTCTGGGGGACCCTGGTGGTTCGCAGCTGATGGTTTTGACGCTCCATCGGTTTTCAGCGGCCAGTGGAGTCCAAGTCAGCAGAACTGGTAGGACATCCTAATTAACCTGTGTTTCTCTCCCTCTTTCCCTGGGTTATTCCTTACCTTTCTCCTTATAAATAAATCCATTATTGAACCTTTTGACTGTGTCCATAGTACGAGTGAATCGTAAGTGCACGGGTGAAGACCCACAGACAGGCAACCCAATTCACATTGGGGTGCCCTGTAACACAGCCTGTATTTATCTTATTCCTTCTGGCGTAATTTGCTTAGCTTATTTAACCAGCTCCAGCCCTGTTGCTGCAAAAGGCAAGTGATCTTTTTTGATCTCTGAGTAGTATTCCATTCTGTATGTTTATTCATTTCTTGAGCATAAAAGGCTTCTAAAAGTCATAGAGCTACTTTGAGCTATCTTTGTGATACCTGATTCTGAAGCACATAGAAAAAGAGAACATTCTGGAAAAAGAAAGGCTTCCTTCAGAAAAAAAAAATGGGGCCAGCACTCAGTCAAAATAAAATTATTTTTGAAATGAAAAACAGAAAGAAAAGGGAAAAGAATTATTTTTGTCATAGGTCTTGAGCATCTGAAATTCAAATCTGCAAGCCTACATTAAAGAAGACTCTGTTGTGGCGACATCGTTTCTGTACTAGGTTTATCCCATTGTGATACTGGAATTTTCTTGTTTATTTATTTCAGTAGGTGATAGATTGCACTACTTGCAGTTTCTCTTTTTCCTCCAACTTCTACTTCTGCTTTTCGAGGCAGTTAGCTTTATATTTCTCTTGGGTACCTCTCCAGAACTTCTTTAAGTGTTCTATGCATATGTAAGCATAAGATATATGAATAGAATAGAATTTAATAAGTGTTAGCATTTCATTGGTGAGTAATTCTATAAAGCAGTGCAAATATACAATTAAATTACTTCCTACAGGCCCTCATCAGCTGTTATATTCTAAACATGGCCATATACACCATGTTTTTTATGTACATAAAATTGCAACCACCTACACTTTTTTACCACCCACATTTCCAGTCCCCTTTACCCTATACTTCTCTATAATTTCTCATACTTGCTACCCAATAACATAAAAATGTAGAAAAAGAGGGTTACTGGACCCCAAAAATATAAAATCTTGAAATGAAGGCTATTACCTGTTTTATTGATGTTGTCTTCTTCCCAGCACTTAGAACAGTATCTGGTGCATGGTAGAGAGTCAAGCTTTTGCTGAGATGGTTTTTCTGTATCCACTAAATACTCTGGCAAGTGATGGTGAGGGTAAGAAAATGAAGAAGGGCAGAAGGTTGCATTCACAAAAGGAACACCCTCAGCCTGAGCTGCAATATGTTTATTAAGACCAACACCTTTCAAAGGAAAGCGAAGAAGCAGAAGGAGAAGCCTCCCCCACGCAGCCCCCTCTGATGCACAGCCAGAAAACCCTCAGCCAAGCAGGTAGGATTTTCCAGAGAAATGATCTAGAGCCCTCCAGCGTGGTCTTACATCAAGCCAGTTTGGATAGAGCCTTTCCCCTCCCTTGCTCATACTCTAGATGCATTCCACACTGCAGCAAGCCTTTCTTTGAAGGGAAACCTTGGAAATACATCTTACATCTCAGAGGTAGGCTTAACTTTGGCCCTCAAATAGATGCAGCTAACAATAATCTTCTTTTTACTTCTTGAGCATTCCTTGTCAATCACTCATTCAACAGCTATCTCTGAAGAGGCCACTCCTTGGCAGGTACTGCACTAGGGCCCAAGATGCCAAGGTGAGACATGATGGCAAGCTTGACGTTGCTGTAGCTTAAAGTTGGCATTCTCATGGGGACCCGTAGATGTAAGTGTGAGTTAAAATACAATATGATAAGGGACAGAGATTGGTCAGATTTCTATAAAATGATGGAAAGCCACATAGCTTATACTTAGTGGAGGTCAGGTTCTCCTGCTACTCAAAGTGAAGGTCACTGACCAGCAGTATAAGTACTATGTGAGAACTTGTTAGAAATGCAGAGCATTGACCCTACACAGATGTAAGCAGTAGAGACTGTGCTGGAGAAAGTGCCTTAGGTCCTATGGATGAACCGGAAATGATAAGATGCATTGGCATGTGACATTAAAGATCAACTCTAAAGAGAAAACAGTTAAGCAAGAAAACCTGAGGAGGGAGAGAGGGTTCTTGGAGAGTAAAAGAACAGAGATAGAGGCAAGGGCACTAAGGTAATAATGAAAGTGGCCTGAACAGGGGTCAGGGCAGTGGTGTTCACAATGCTCATCCTCATTTGGCGTCTTGGTTTTCTTATCTGCTCACTTCTCTTAGGTAGTATGAGCCTTTCTGACTCAGTGGCTTTATGTTCAGCTCTAAGAATATAACTATAGAAGTCACAGTAACAGCTGGGTGGGTGGGGGGCTTACATTCACAACAATGACAAAACAATTATGAAATCCTTGTCTCATATATGACTTAGTTACCTTCAGTTGCAACAGCACAGGAAACAACATAGCAATGCCTAGCCAAAGATTACCTAATATACCTAGTATGTCGTAACTACAGCTTTTCTTCTGGAAAATTCCATTGTACTTAGAGAAAGCAGAGTCAAATAGTTAACCAAAAGGAAAGGAGAGATTTACATTTCATGGAGATCTTGAGTTCACAGAATGAGAAACAAATCAGCAATAAACCAGCTTTGAATCATAAACTGCTTTACATGCCAGCATCTCATTTAAATTCCATTTCAATCTTGACTGGTAAGAAGTTTGACATCTTCGTTTTTCAGATAAGGAAACTGAGATGTGGAGAGTTGGGTCATTTGCAAAGCAAACAAATAAAAAGATTTAAACTTTTGATGACCTACTCTAAAAATGTGACCTTTCAACCCTTGGCTGACAGAATCTACTGAGGACCAAGGGAAAAGGAAACTCTTCAGAATCTGTGTGGGCATTGTCCATGGCTACAGACAAGAGATCACCTCAGGCCTCTCATGTAAATAAAAAAATCCAATTGCATATTTTAAAGTTACATCTCACTTCAAGCAGAACAGAGTGTGTAGAGTGCTTTCATCTGACAAGATAAGACAGCTACCAAGTATACTAAGTATGCCGGAATGCCAGTCAATGAAGAGGTCAAAAACACTCAGATTTCAAGTGCTTGAACTAATAGAAATGTATTACTTCCCATCAGTACCCTCTAAAGATCTAGGAAAATCTTAAAGCTACTAAGATCTCAATCTCCTGTAGCTGTTCCACCCGGAAATGAGACAAGACTGCTGAAGACATCTCCACTGCAATTACATAATTTGACTCAAGACAGTGCATCTCATTTTTGATCATATCCCATGGGTAGAAGCTAGTCAAATGACATGCTGAACTACAGAAGGAGTGAAATCTTCCCAGAGGCTGAGGAAGGGAGAACCAAGTAGGAGTGAATACCAGAAACATCTACCATGCCAAGTCTTCCAGATCCCTAATAAATGTAAGCTTGCTATTAAATGTGTCCTCACTGATTTCTAATATCCTCCTCTTCAAGAAGTCTTAGCATCAGTTTACTCATTGAGTACCTTAGGATTTTAAGTCCTTTCATCTGTATCATTCCATTTATCTCCCTTTCAATAGGATGATAATACCTATTGTAGACTTCTCTTGCTTCCCCCTAAACTTTGCACTCCTTCAAGGCAAGAACTGGGTCTTGTTTTTCTTAGATCTCCTTCTAGCACAGCCTCTGAATCTTAGCAGTTGGCTCACTCAAATGAATCTGGGTTTCACTGGAGCATAAGCCAACTGACTTGTCCAAGATCAGCTAGATGAATAAAGTTGGATTTGAACTCAAGTAACTTACTATACTCATTGCTTCTGTAGCGATTTCTGGCCACCTGTTAATTGAAATATCTGCTGTCCCTCACCAGGGCCAAAATGAAAGCATTCATCACGAAGCAGACACGCCCAGGATGTGGGAGGCCTGGCCGCCCAGGCATAGTAATGATGGCAGTGTTTATCCAGGCAGCTGGAAGCAAAGACACGGAGCAAGACGCTGGGTGTGCATGGCACTTTCTGTCACGGGTTGATGGATGCCTCCTGCTAAGAAGCAGCAGATGTGCTGAGCTACTGAAACCACTGGCTTCATCTGTTAATCACCCAGCCCTGCTCTGCAGGCCTCCTCCTCTGGCCTAGTCTGTGCACTTATTGCTTCCAAGGAACAATTTTATCTGAACATAACAACTTGGGAACTAAGTCCAGAAGCTTCAGTTTAATTATCTATTTAATATAGTACATCTTTCCCAGGAAACAAGATGATCAGAGCAGGGTGATTAGTGTTAAAGGTAGAAGAGAAGGACTCTTCTATTAATTTGTCTAAACCGAAGTGAAAGCAAAACAATTTCTGGAGTGATTTGTGGTAGCAGGGTCATTTTCTGAAGGCTCGAATTCACTGGTTTCTTTGAGAGATTTTTGAGTCTTTCTAGGAAAGAAAGTCTAAACTCTTGGGACTTAGCTAAGGCAAATTTGTTTTATGCTAATTCATGGTAATGTCAGAACTCAACGTGTATGACATACAATCACCCTAATAAACTAAATTCCAGTGTCGAACCTCAAAGTGCATCGCAGGGAGCAAACTGTATCAAGTGCAATCTGATCTGGTTGCACAGGATAGAAAAAAAAAAAATAACACAGGTCTAAACAAAAGTGTTGGTGGCTTACATGCAAGAAATCCGAAGTGACAGACCAGGGTCACTGCTATTGCTGCTAGATCCTGGCAAGCTCTCTATCTTGCTCTGCCCAACATCCGCTGTCAACTGGAGGTCACCAGAGGAACCTCTTTCTGTACTTTCATCTCTTGCCATCAGCCCCACAAGAAGTCAAGACAGCCAGGATCTCATCTATCTCTGCACTTCTCTATTCATTGAGGTAACCTTGGTTTATAACATGGCATGTACACCAGAGGTATTATCACCATATCAGACATAGTCTTTGGATGGATGTCACCACACCCACCACAAGGCACCCGTGGTCCTCCACTTCACTGCATTAGGCCTCCTCCTAATGTGTTCTACAGCCATCATCTCCCTCAGATTTCTATTTGTCATTTGCTTGGCTTTGACTGACTAGTAACTTGGTTCTTTATATAACATATATAAGTGAAATCATGTTATATTTTTCTTTCTCTTCCAATTTATGCTACTGAGCATTATAGCTTCCAGTTCTGTCCATGTTGTCACAAATGGCAGGAGTTAATCCTTTTTTATTGCTGAGTAGTATTTCATTGTGTGTATAGACCAAGGCTTCCTAATCCACTCATCTGTCCTTGGGTACTTAGGTTGTTTCTACAACTTGGCTGTTGTAAATAGTGCTGCAGTGGACATAGGAGTATATATAGCCCCTCAAATGAGTGGGGGTTTTTGTTAACTATTTAGTAGTGGGATTGTTGTATCCTATGGTAGATCTAATGTTTCGAGGAGTCTCCATTATTTTCCAAAGGGGCTGAATTAGACTACATTCCCAACCACAAAGGGAACAGCAAGAGTTCCCTTTTCTCCGCATTCTTTTCAACACTTATTTCTGGATTTTTTTGATTTGGGTCATTCTCACACATGTGACATGGTATCTCACTGTGGCTTTGATTTGCATTTCCCTCATAATAAGTGATGAAGAACATTGTTCCTGAGCCTGTATATCTTCTCTGGAGAAGTATCCACTCAGCTCTCTTGGCCATTCTTCTAATCCTCCATCAGAGTATTTCACACAGAATACCTCTTTGTGAAGGTAATTTGCAAACACATGTATCAATCTTCCACATCGTCATCAGTCCCTGGAATGACTGGCTTTACAATTTTACCCATTATTATGGATCTTTGGTTTTCTCATTGTTATTTTATTTTGCTTTTTCTTGTTGACCATTGATATCAATTATTTATTGACAATTTGTATATCTACTTTTTTAAGAGCCTGTTCAAATCTTCTGCAATTTTTAAAATATGATTCTTTAATTTTTATAGCATTGCAAGAGATTTTATATATCCCAGATATATCATATTTTCTCCATTCTACTTACTATTTTCTATTAAAAGAAAGTTAATAAAGTTAAGCTTTTATTAAACAGCATAAAATAATTTATATATATTAAATGCAATTTGCATGATCTGTGCAATATTCAAGTTGGACATCTGTATATGCCTGTGAAACTACTGTCTTATCAAGGTAGTGACTCTATCCAAACTCTGTCTCCTCACACTTACTTTTATTGGTAATCACTTGCTTTTATTCACTGTTATTCCCAGTCACCCACTCCATTACCAGGCAAAAAATGAGCTGCTTTCCATTGTTATAGGTTAGTTTGCATTTTTAGACTTTTCTATGAATTGAAACAAGCAGTGAGTTTCCTTTTGTGCCTGGCTTTGTTTCCTTAGCCTAATTATTTTGTGATTCAACTGCATTGTACCATCAATGTGGAGGTATCTATAGCCTGTTACTTCTTATTGTTTTTTATACCACTGCTTATGTTTCTGAGACATAATAGCTTATAGAGTCCCTTGTCTGCAATATGCTTGTCTGATTTTATATCAAGTTAATACTGATGTTATGAAATGAATTATCAAGTGTTCTCTTCAGTTTTCAAAAAGAGTTTATATAAATCTGTTATTACTTCTTTTTCAAATGTCTGATAGAAATCACTGTGGACGCCATCTGACTCTTGAGTTTTCTTTGTGTGCAGTTGTATTTTGTCTTTATTTTTTAAATGAAAGCTGATTTTTTTTAATTAAAATTGGTGAGGATTTAATTTTCCATAATAAAAGGGCATGATTTTTTAATTCAACATTTTACTTTGTTATAATGTAGATTTACATACAGTTCTAGAAAGTCATGTAGAAACAGAATGTCAGGCAAATAAAAGACAAAAATATCCAAGCTGGAAAAGAAGTGACCTCACCTAGGTGAGAATGGCCTATATAGAAAAGACCAGAAACAACTAATGTTGTGTGGATATAAGGGAACACTCACCCACTTCTGGTAGAAATGGAACTGGGTGCTGTCTCTGGAAAAGGTCTGTGTCGAGCTATAATTTAATAAGGTTAAAAACTAAGCTCCCTGGCTGCATGGACAGGTTTGGGAGCCTTGACAAGGTAAACGAACTGATAAGGTTGCCTTGGGGACAAGGTACCATGACCCACCTCCTGACGGGGAAAACCAGCCCAGCTCCGGGAGCACAGCACAGGCCAGGCTGTGCTCCCCTGTCAGGGGCCATGGCTGGACATCCCAGCAGGTGACTGGTGCAAACTAGAGCCTCGAGGTGGAATAAGGGAGCCTCAAACCCTCCTCCATACAGGCACTTCCGTCTCGCCTGCTGCTTTTCTTACAGTATGTCTGCCTCTCCTGCTCTCAGCTCTGCCTCCTCTCATGTTCTTTCATCTCTGCACCTCCAGTCTCACTCTGATATTTCTCCCCACTACATTAGATGGGGATTCCTCAAAAATATAAAAATGAGAACTCCACATTATCCAGCAGGACCACTCTTAGGTATTTACCAAAGAATATGAACATGTGAATGTGAAGAGATTTATGAACATGTATGTTCATCACAGCGTTATTCACAACACCATGTCATGGAACCAACATGACCGGGCAAAGACACTTTAGATTACACACTTAGTGAAATACTACCTAGCTTAAAACAAACGAAATAGTGCCTTTTGGGGCAAACGATTTGGTACTTGAAGTGATTATGCTAAGCGAGAGTCAGAAAGCGAAAGACAATTGCCAGATGGTTTCATTTACTTGTGGAACATAAATAACCAAGGAAAGCAAACTGGCAGAACATGTCAAAAATAATTCTTAGACTCTGTGAAAAGCATACTCACAGAGGGCATGGGGTGGGGGTGGGTGGGGGTCAGAGGACAGGAGGGAGGCCGCTGGGTTTGGCCCTGTACATGAGGGAATCATGTAGCTTCAGTGTTATGTAGTTTAAGAGCTTGGGAAATAAAAGAATGTACAGAAAATTCTAGACCTAGATTCCCCTCATGGTAACATCTTGTCAAACAATATTTCACCTAGGGTGCTGGTACTGACAGAGTGACGTCACAAAACATTTCTGCCTGAGGCCTCCCTGGTGGCCTAGGGGTGAGGTCTCAGCGCTGTCCCCACTGCATCCTGAGTTCGATTCCCAGCCAGGGAGTGACCCACAGGGCGCAGCAGACCTCTCCTGTCTCTGCGCTGCTCCCACAGCAGTGTACTTTGTCAGTCGGCCTGTTCTGCTCCCCACTCTCTCTGGTGAATCCTCTCACAACCTCCCGCTCCTCTCACTTCTGGCCTGTACCCCAGTTCTTTTATGCATAAATAAATAAAATTCCTTTAAGCAACAACAACAAAGAAGAACATTTCTGCCTGGAAATTCAGTTTCCCCATGTGATGGCCACTGATATTGGGGTTGGGGAGGCTTCATTATGCTCAATGGTGTTGGCTGTTGAATTAGCATCGCTGATGCACCCTGGTGAGGGAACGGGGTGCAGCCTTCAGACTGCAAAGGTGACCGCTGGGCTCTCTGGTTGCTGTCTGGATGTGCTGTCTCACTTGGCTGTGTCTCCTTGGCCCTTGGCTGGAAAGAGCATGCGCTCTTGGGGTTTGGTCTGGCATTTCTGACTTACCAGCTTCCTCCATTACAGTAAAAAAAAAAAAAAATAATACAGAGGATTCATTTGCTTCCCTGGTATCTCTAAGTCTCTACTCTTTTGCCTACCTTCTTCTCTCCATTTGCTGTGTGCTTATGACTAGTTTACATGTGTTATTCGGGGTTCGGGAGGAATAAGGAAAAGCATATCTACTTCATATTTCCCAAAGTAGAAGCCCTTGGGGAAGTTTTAAGTCATGATTTCAATGTTTAATGTATCTGGGGCTTTTCGACCTATGTATTTCTGTATTTCTTATTGAATGCATTTTGGTAGATTGTGTCTTTTCAGGGATTTAAAAGGTGTCAAAATCACTGGCATGAATTTAGCACAATGTGCCCTTATCACCTGTCTAGCGTGTATGGGGTTGGAGATGCTCTCCTCACTCCCTCATTCCTGTATTCCTGGAGTTTCTATCCCTGATAATGTATTTAGAAATTTATCACTTGTATACATTTTTTTTTAAAGATTTATTTATTTGTGCATACAGAATTGGGATACCGGCCAGAGGCTCAGGGGTGGCGAGAGGCTTCACCAGAGACAGAGTGGGGAGCAGAACAGGCAGATCGACGAAGTCCACTGCTGAGGGGAGCAGCGGGTGGGTCAGGAGGGGTCTGCCACGCCATGTGGTCACCTCCTGGGCAGGTGGGAATCGAACTCATGCGGAAGCGGCTTTAGATTCTCAGTGCTGTGCTTTAACCCGCTGCGCCACCAGGGAGGGCCGTATACATCTTTTAAAAGATCCAGCATGAAATTTCATTTCCTCTATTGTTCCTCTGAACTTTGTTTTGTTGAGTTCCATTCTGGTCTTTATCAGTACTTCCTTTCTCCTTTCTTTACATCTATTTTTTTCTTCCCTTTTTAGTTTCTTCAACAGGAATCAGAAGTTATTAATTTAAGATATGGATTTAGTAATATAAAAATTTAAGTATTATTTTAGTAGCTCTTGCAGATTTCAATATGCTGTGTTATAACTGCTCTAGATTTTCTAATAAGCATTTTTAAATGATCACAATCTCATTTCTCATAATATCTACTACTTCATGTATAATTTACAAGCCCATGTCATATGGTTATATTTACCCCTTCTGTCTTTTGTGTATTCCGCATATTTTATAAATTTTACATACATCACTGTAGCTTTTATTTATTCGTTAAATTATGTTTTGATGAATTGAATGGCTATCTGTATTTGCACACATACTTAGCATTTCCAGCACTCTTTATTCTTCATGTGTGACACTTTTTTTAGTCATCTTTTTCCTTCAATATGAAGAACATTGTGGATCAATTTTTTTTTAAACAATCCTGTGCCAGTCCACCAGGAAATCCTTTTTCTCTTTCCTCTAAACATACAGAACACTAATTCTTCTCAAACAAACATTTCACTTTAGATACCATGATGTAACCCACTGTATTTTTTTTTAAAGATTTATCTATTTGTGCATGCAGAAGTGGGGTACAGGCCAGAGGCTCAGGGGCGGTGAGAGGCCTCACCAGAGACAGAGTGGGGAGCAGAACAGGCAGATCGACGAAGCACACCGCTGAGGGGAGCAACGGGCGGGTCAGGAGAGGTCTGCCACGCCATGTGGTCATCTCCGGGGCAGGCGGGGATCGAACTCATGCGGAAGCGGCTTTAGATTCTCAGTGCTGTGCTTTAACCCACTGCGCCACCAGGGAGGGCCACCCACTGTATTCTTAAATCATAAATATTAGAACCATTGCCTAACTAATCTCTCTGTTCCCTTTATTGTCTCCACAGTCGGGTCTCAGCACAGCAGTGGTTGTAGTGATCATAAAGTATAGTTCACTCATGACACATGTCTCCCTTGCTTGAAACTACGATGGTGACATTCCACGCAGACTGAATTCCAAGCACTGACCATTCCTGCACCATCACTCCCATCACCTTTCAGACCACCTGCCCTGTGTGTGTCCCTTCACCCAGTCTCAAGGTAAGCTTTGCTTTCTTACCCACCACTGCTCCTCCTTGGGACACTGGGCCGGTTAATCCCTCCACTAGCGATCACCAAGAAGTGACCTCTCTTCACCTCCTTCGAGTACCCGTTTATTCCACTTTACTTGTACATGGCATTTCGGCAGCATCGAAAGGCGACAGACTGGCAGAGATGTCTTCAATACTCACGTTGTATGGTTAATGTTCACAGACCCAGTATAGAAACCAAGACTTGACCGGGGCCGGAGCCTGGTATGACCACCGCATGGGGTGAAAGTTAAATCTGGAATTTAGTCCTTAAAATCAAATATTATTGTTATTCAGGTGAAGTTATTGAATCCATTTTGAGAAAGACAAGCATCACAGTAATTATCCACTTAGCTTGCAGGAGTCCAGCTCAAACTAGAGGGACTAAAGTGACATTTTAGTTCTCTTGCATTCAGTGTCTTTTAGAACTTGTATCAGTCTTTGAAAGTCTGATGAATCACTTCTCCACTACACAGTTACTCTGAAAATTGGCACAGGTTCTCTGAGGAAGGATGGAAAGAATGCTTACTGTGTATATGTTTGGTCACATTGCAGGGAACCTGGTCCCCCTCAAGTGTACGAGTGTGAATGAATTAAGCCTGGGACCTTATATCATTTTTCTGTTTTGGTGACTGATGTCAATCTTTTGCTCACCAGATTTAATTTCTTCTGTTTTTAGAGACCAAGAAATACCTTAGCTAGGTATCCATCTACCTCCCTGCAGGAATATGTGATACAGTCGCCACAGATTCCTGTGGGTCTGGTCTTACTCAACATCAGTACCATTTTTATAGGGTATAACATAGCATTATTCCTCCTTTAGCTTGATGGACCTCATTTATGATGATTATGTCCTAATGACCAGTCTTTGCTGGTCCCACAACCTGTCCTCTCTAAGGTGGGAGTCAAAGACATGGTCTGTAGACTGAAGCCACATCTCTGCATGTCAAGGTGCTAGCAACCCTCTCACCAGCATGTCCTTCTTCTCCTACCAGAAAAAGTGTATGTTGACCTTCCCAGGGACTACAGTCAAGTGAGAAAGTTCCAGATTGTCTAGTCAGTCTGTTCTCTTATTCCTTGCCCCAAGCCTTCTGCTTTCATCTCTAAGAGTACAAGAAAGAAATTCAGAAATTGCTACTTTAACTACTGTTGACTATCAATAAGCCCAGACTCTGGAGCCCTAATATCACTAGAGATTGGTTTCCATCTTCTTCTCACAAACCCAAGGTCACAAACCACAGGTTAACGCTCAACCGAAAGCTTATCCAGTGGTGCATTCTAAGATTCTGGATATAATACCGAGACATCCATACCCTCTCTTCCTGAGTTTTTCTACTAGGTCCTATAATTTTAGGTAGGTGCCTTTTATTTCTGGTCTGTGCTGACACAGCTTTGATCATTGTCTTGAAGGCAGCAAAGTGTGGATGCATCGAGGGCCAGAATGAATAATTGTTGTCTTGCAACATACTGCTCTGTAATTATGGGAAATAACAGCATTTTAAAGCTGCCCTGATGACCTTCTGACATTATATTGGTAATCAGCTACATTACAAGTGTCCATCTCTGCTTTTAGCTTCTAGTGTTGACAAAAGGAGCTACTATCTGCTATGGTTACAATATCTCAAATTATCATTTCATTTTTGTGGATTAATATAGCAAGTACCTAATCCTACAATCACTTAATCTCAAACTGTAGCTCATCACATTATCTATAGATGAAAATTACAGACGCTGCTATGCCAGGGCTTGTAAATACCCTCTGTGCTCTAGTGGAGTATCTATTGCCCCAAGACAGAGAGTCTGTCTTAGCACTAAATCTCAACCTTCTGTCTGCTTTTGAGGACTACCTCTGTTCCAGTTTCCCTCAAGTCTTCTCTGTCAAATGTTGTATATGATGGTTTATTAGAGGATGTAGTTCCAAATAAACAAGAGTAGGAGAATGGAAATAAATCCCACGATGGGGCAGAAGTCCAAGTTGGTAAATAATAAAACACTGACAACCCCACAGAGAGGCAGCAGTTGCTATTACATGTGGGCTATTTGGTTAGACTCTTGAGGGAGGAATAGAACATCTGACTTGGTTATCTTCCATCTCTTCTCTTTAATTGGTCAGATTTCATTGTGAGACAATAAGTCCACATATTTCTTACATTTCATCAATAGGTTCTTTAGGGTAGATGCTTAGGAAGTCATGCTTTGTGGCAAACCATTTCACCCAGACTAAAAAGGGGTGGGGGGCCCCAATTTTCCAAAGGCAGATGCACAGGACCTCAGTGCAACAGCTGTTGTGGTTACAGATACAATGCAGTTGCTGAAGGCCATTCAGGAGCCTGGTGCCCATCCTGGGTGGAGCAGACCTAAGCTCATCACCCCTTCTAGTATTTTTACTTTACTGCTTTCCCCTGAACTGACCTTCAGGTGTTGAAGAAATAAGTGGAAATTCAGTCATGCAGACTTCATGACAGAAGGAAAGTCTAGATGCTCACAAGGATGAGGCTGAGCATAGACAAATCACTGGTTTCGATTGATGTTTAATAGGACTCCTGTTCTAACAAATGCATTTTTAGTTAAAGCAATAGATCTCACCTTTACATCAGATATTTAGGGTTATTATTGGTTTTTGGTAACCTGGAGAAATTTGATCATATCATCTGGAGGAAACTTTTAAGACTTGTCCAATGAAGGATGAGAGAGAGAGAAAGAGAGAGAGAGAGAGAAACTAAAAATAAATAAGGTTTAATGGCATAATAATTTCATGACCTGTATAATTAAATATGATCCTTCATGTCCATCAATCTATATTTGATATCTATCTGTCAGTCTATCTCTATTGCTTTTTTTTTTAAAGATTTATTTATTTATTCGTACAGAACTGGGGTACAGGCCAGAGATGCGGAGGGTGAGAGGATTCACCAGAGACAGAGCAGGGAGCAGAACAGGCAGATCAACGAAGTACACTGCTGAGGGGAGCAGCGGGCGGGTCAGGAGAGGTCTGCCAGGCCGTGTGGTCACCTCCGGGGCAGGCGGGGATCGAACTCATGCGGAAGCGGCTTTAGCTTCTTTGTGCTGTGCTTTAACCCGCTGCGCCACCAGGGAGGGCCATATCTCTATTGCTTTTTATACATATCTATATCTATATACAGACAGACAGACACACATTATGCCTTTTTTTGATTAACCTTCCATTTTCAAGGTTAAACATTCCACTAGTAAAAAGTGGGATTTCATTAAAAGTACTCACAGCATCTAGAAGAAACTGCAGTGTTAAAATACAAGCAATTACACATTGTTAATAAAAAGAATGCCTTAAGGATTACCATCTATTATTAAGTATTTTAGTGACATATACAGAAAAACAACCTGCCACCAGAAAGGAACTTTGAAAAGAACAGTAGATCAAAGTGACACCCCATATTCATTTCTTGACAAGCAACTAGGGTTTGGAAAGCACACTGGGGTACATATTAATATCTGGATTGAAAAAGAAATCTGTGTCTGCATTCTAAGTGCATGACAAAAAGCGAGTGTAGGGAAATATGAAAATCCAACATACACATCAGCCTCTATTCAATAAACATTTATCCTAGTAAGGCACTAGGCTAAAATATACTGTACATGATCTCCTGTGTTCTTCCCAGTGCAGGGCTGATTATTTAGCCAAGTAAATTAATGGAATCTTTAAAAATAATTAAAAGGAGATAGTGCTTGAATTTGGAAGTGTGTGCTGAAAGCTGTGCTCTTTACGTCCTTGCACTATTACCGCTTTATAGCGTTAATGGTCTTCCTCTACATCATTGAAGCTGATGTGCCAGGTAGTTGACATGCATGCTCTCAGGAATCTTCTCCATCACACTGTGTTCATGGATGTGAACACCAGAGGTCAGTAAAGAAAAGAACCTCTTCTAAAGCCATAGAGCTAGCAATCAACAGAGACCAATACAACTTCAAGCAATCTCATTCCAAATCCCCAATTCCTCCCAATCCCTGTAGTCTAAATCCCAAACAATGCAAGTAGGTCAGTCTTGTGAATTCTTCCAATTGGGCAAGAATGCATACACACACACACACACACACACACACGCATGCGCACACACACAAATGATTAAACTTGGATAACTATTAACGGATAGATGGATAGACCTGATAATGACTTATAATCACTTAAAGACACCATGTGTTTTCTCCAAACTTAAATTATCATTACTATTCCCAGTTTACCGGCAAGGGAACATTTTAATTTCTCAAATACTTTAAAATTCAAACATAATAGCAAATAACCAAGCTGGCTGATACTTTTCCTTGGAATATTAACTTCAGAGCTTAAAAAAAACTTATCTGGAAAGCTAAATGTCATAATGTAGAAGTAACTATTTTGTCCTGATTCCTTGCAAGTATTTTCCCCAAGTTTTAGCCCTGTGCAAAGTGGAAATTGAGAGGATGGGAATAGAAGAAATGGCTTTACCATTAGTGCTTGAGTAGTCTGACTCAGTCGGGAAGACATTAAGGTACTGAACTACAAGCCGACAGATCTTAATCATTTTAATGATACCATCTAAAGCTGCTGGCAATATGGCGAAATGAGCTCTTTGATCCGTTATTGGTGGGTCTAACAGTAGTAATAGTGCTATGGAAATCAATTTGGCAACACATAGAAATAAATGTCTAAGTGTTTTGATCTGTTAGCACAGATCCCTTTGAGATATCCTTCTTGAGGAACTAATGTCAAGTAGCAATAGTTTGATGTGCCGAAACACTGTAGTTGTCATCAGAGGAGGTGCTGTGCTTGATGGACAGAGACTAATAGACAAGGGCACCTGCTACAGACACCTTTAAGATGGGTGAAAGATACAGTTTATGGGGGGGGGAGTAGCTCTTCAGGGAAGAGGTACCAGCATCTAAATTAGAAGGGCTTACTCCTGTAGCCTCCTGAGTTTCCCTCGAATGTACTCACCCACACACTGAGGGTGATGACTGTGTTGGGATCTTTGGAAAAATTCCTGTCTTTCTCCCAAGGACCATACACTCCTGCATGGAGTGTTACTGATTTCTACAGATCACCCTGGAAACTGATGGCAAGGCAGTCAGCTCCACAGGAGAAAGGGACTAACATCTCTAGCACATGGGTGCTGATTGTGGCAGAACTGAGTGAATCTAATGGCAATGCTTCTCAAAATATTCATCTCAAAATTGGTCCAGCGGGGCACTGGACTCTGAGGATTCCATGACTTGGGTGAAACTGAAGAAGTTCCTGGGCATTAGAAACCAATGTTGACTTTACCAGAAGGGAAAATGTGGAAATTCAACTCTATACAACAAAAGTTGGGTGGAAGGAGGTGCTTGAGACTGATACCCAAGACCTCCAAGGACCTCATACAACTCAGTATAGAGAAAACAAATATTCCAATAAAAAAAATGAACAGAAGAGCTAAAATAGAAGACATATAGATGACAACAGTCACATGAAACATACTCATCATCACGATGTCAAGGACATGCAAGTCAGCCCACAATGGAGTATCACCTGTGACCTATGAGAATGGACCAGGAACAAGTGTGTAAAATAAATGGAGCCCTTTACACTGCTGGTGGGAATGTGGACTGACCCAGCCCCTCTGGAAAACAGTACAGAAATTCCTCAAAATATCAACAATGCCTCTACCATATTAATCAGCAACTCTGCTTTTAGGTGTCTACCTGAAGAACATGAGAACACTCATTTGAAGGGAAATTTGCATTCCTATGTTTTCTGCATCACTGTTTACAATAACTAAGCTGTGGAAACAACCTAAGTCCCCCAAAACAGATGTGTGGATTAGGGAAATGTAAATAGGTGTCTCTCCCTTTGTGTATTTATATATATTTATATATCAGCTATAAAAATAAGATACATTCTTGGATTTTGTGATAACATAGATGAAAATGGATGGGATTATGCTTAGAAAGGTAAGTCAGAGGGGAAAGACAAATACCATGTGGTGTAACTTACATGGATTATAGAGAAAGAAGAAGTGTCAAGCAAAACAAGTCAGTAATAAATCCTAGAGAGCTGACTGTAGATTTGAAGCTAACACAGGGGGAGGGGAGAGAGGAGAGCAGAGCGAGGAGGGGTCACAACGGGCTATGGAAGAACTATGGGTGACTTGGTGGTGAGTGTGGTACAGTGACAAATACATGATGAGGTGCTCCTGTACCCCTAAATCATACACGATGTTGTAAACCAATGTACTTTAATAAAATAATATGTTTAAAAATCCATTGCAGATAATCTATAACAATTTATAAATATAAACAGCTCCTATAATATGGAAAAGGTAGTCAAATGTTGAGAGATAGGAAATCACCTATTGTGATCATTTAAAAATCACAAAAACGTCAGTGTCATCTAGTAAAAAATGCCTTGTGCACTCACAGAACAGTGGAGTATGTTCTGTTTAAAATGACATGTAAAACATAGTTATCAAAGTGATATGAAAAGTGACATAAAAAAACTTTTATAAACAACATGATACATATTTCCATTTATCAGATTAAGCTAATAAGGAGGGTGAAATATTGCAATTAAAATATAGTTCCAAGTATCTAAAGGAAAGCATCTTTTCCACTCTCTTCCTTTCTACATAGTCTCATCAACAAAAACAAAGTGGAGGGCCATCCCTGGTCCTCAGCGGGTTAAAGCACAGCACTAAGAAACTTAAGCCACTTCCGCATGAGTTCGATTCCGCCTGCCCCGGAGGTGACTACATGGCGTGGCAGACCTCTCCTGACCCGCCCGCTGCTCCCCTCAGCAGTGCACTTCGTCCATCTGCCTGTTCTGCTCCCCACTCTGTCTCTGGTGAAGCCTCTCGCCACCCCTGAGCCTCTGGCCTGTACCCCAGTTCTGTATGAATAAATAAATAAATCTTTAAAAAACCAAAGTGAAACAAATACACAAACTAAAAAGCACTGAACTGAAAACTGATCTACCAGGTTCTAGTTTCAGCATGCTGTCAGTAGAAATCAATCTGGAACAGGATCGTCTCCGACAAGCCCATGCTTGACACGGCGCTCCCTCGGTCAAGTAAAGAGCAGGATTCTGTATGGTCCCAATACACTGATTTCATCCAAAAAGTCAATATCATTAGAGAAAATTCCCCATTCTGTAAAATAAGCCTTTGTTGAGCACAAAGAACAAAACCAGGGCTAGTTAAAACTCAATGAATTCATTGAAAATGGAACCTAATTCACCTATAGCTTCCCAAATCAATTTCCTAACTCATTCAACATAATCTGTCTACTTTGCTACTCAATTAAAAAAAAGTTCTTTAATGAAGTCGTTTTAAATTGCTTGGTGTAATTGGATTCTTGATTCTCAGTAAGGCAAAGAGCCAGTGGATTCTCTTGAAGTAAAGATATCAAGAGGTTGTTTGTTTTGGGCATGGAAACTTTCTTTATAACTAATTTTTTTTTGAGATTTTGGTGTGATAAACAGGATTTGAGATAATTGGATATACTTCAAACAGAGTTCAGTACTTCTATCAGAAAAAGGTCATCAAAAATATGTCACATGTTTTAAAATAAATGTGTTAGCTTTTTAAAATAATAATTTTGTTTAAGTTATAAAATATAGTGGAAACAGAAAGACTTTGTTAAGCATGGTAAGTTCAAATATGCAGTTTGAATTATGTTTTAACATATAATTTTTCCTGGGCATGCACAAATATCATAAGAATTTCTATTTCCTTCCTTTTAAATCTGAATTCCAAAGATGCAGTGGAAACTGACCAATTTATGCCTTTCCATCTGTCTTCCCTACAGTGGAAGATATAAAATCAAGCTACATCAATCTTGAAATGCAGTGTTGACATTTACAGCATCAAAATCAATTCTCTCACATTTTAAGCACAACTTTAAAATCAGTCTATAGAGTTAAGAAATTTATCATTTTAACTGATATTTGGACATTTTCAACATGGTGAGCATTGTGCTGGACGCTGATTACTAACAGTAAACTCACAATCTAGTAGGAAGAACAGATTTTAATAAAATAATTGCAAATGATCTTTATAAAGTGTGTTCATAATACTAGAACACGTGCATCTAGATCAGAGGAGTAATGACTTTTCTGCTGAGAACAGAGGAATTAATAGAAAGAACTTTGAGTTTGTTTTCATAAAAAGGAATTTAACGTTCAGTCAGTGCAATGTTCGAATTTGACTTTTGAAGCAAACTAGTACTGTTGCCGATGCTACCCATTTTCATACCCAGTCTCGGATTTCATTGCCATGTAACAATGACAATCGACAGAATTCATTAACTTAGCCGAACCTGTTGATTTATCTTTTGTTCTCGTGGTTTGCTTGAAACCATCTAGATTTTTATGTGTTAGGGTGACTATCTGCCTACTACCAACCAAAAGCATAGCCGTGCAAAACCATGGCACTAACTAGATCACCAAGAGGACATTCGTGTACCATGTGAGACCTGAAAAGATGAGGCAGAGCAGGTCCTTACTCGCCTTTACCCAGAAACATGCATCAGCTGACGAAAAGGTCTCACCCTCCACAAGCTCATGGATGCTGAGGAAGCTCAGTGAGTGTGAGCATGGCTTTGGAAATTATAGCAGTTTAGCAAGTAGGAGAATTTGTGCAGAGTCCCAGAGGAAGGATAGCAAGGGTAAATTATTCAGTTGCGCACATCCTTCACCTTTTACAGGGAAATACTTGACCAAGGTCATGTAACTGATAAATAATAGGCGGAGGATTTGAACTGCAGCATTCTGAGTCCAGAGCTGCTCACTCACCCAGTGAGCTGTCTCCCATGCACAGCATTTTACATTACACGGTGCCTGTATTGATAGTAATAATGAGGTATAGCAGAGAAATGTATAGTCTCGTAGTTAACAACAGACATTGATTTTCAGGCTGCCAGTTTTATGTATTGACTGGAATTCTGTGAGCTCTTTAATAACCAAAAATGACGAGGCTGGGCTTGTTTCAGGCTGCAGCTTGGGTTCAGGGCTCTTCATTCTCCCTTCTTTGTGAGTAAGGAACTACTCAGAACTTATTCTTATCACAAATAGCAGAAACCCAATAGGTTAAAGTGTGGTGGGCAACATATTTTGTACAAACACACTGAAGACCTAATTTCCTGACAAATCACTTAACATCCAAAGCAAGGAAAACACTTATGGATTCATCTACTGTAGGAACAGATATTCAAGGTCTCATGGCACATGGTGCAGAAGTGTAATTCAATAAAGAAAGGAGTGAAGAATGGAAGTAACGATCTGCTCTTTGATGATATCTTGCGTCAGATTAAAAAGCATCACACTTTTACCAAGGATCTGTCTTTTATTTCCAGGATACAAAACATGATTTCTCCCCCAAAGTCTTCACTTCAAGTTCAAGAGCCCAGTGACTCTCCTGAATTTTTACTTATCCCTGGGCTGAGCTACCTACCAATATAGTACCAATCACTCAGGACTGAACAGAATGTTAACATCTAAGCTCATGCCAAAGAACAGCAGGCTGTTCAAAGGGGAGTTACACTTAATAGGTGAGAGGTGAGGCCCTAGATTTGTGACGTGGTTTTTAATGTGTTCCTGGGGTGTAAGTTGCTGTGTGCTCAAAAGCTTAAGGAAAGTGGTCAAAATTTGACCCCTCAGGAATGGATGGAGCTCTTTGACCTTGCATCTACCAGTTCCTCCTCCTTCCATCTTCTCCAGGTTCTCAGCACTCACTTTATTATCCACCTTGCCAACACCTGGTTCAAACCTGACTACCGCTGTTCACAAACTATACGGCCTGCGCTCTACTACCTCCATTGCATCAATACTCCCTCCCATCTCCTGTGTGATCAGGTGACTTCCAAGTTGAAGTTAACTGTCTCTTTTAGGACTTGTTTTGTCTTCTCCTATTTAAAAGCTGAGGAAAACCCACTCCTATAGTTTTTTGTTTATTTGTATGTTTTGATTTTTTCATAGAAGAGCTGGGGTTCAGGCCAGAGGTGTGTGGGGCTGGATGAGAGGATTCACCAGAGACAGAATGGAGAGCATAACAGGCAGATCTACTAAAATACACTCTGAGGGGAGCAGTGAGTGAGACAGGAGAGGTCTGCTGTGCCAGCTCCCATGTGCCATAGCAGCGGTAGTGTTGAGACTTAACCCCTGGGCCACCAGGGAGCTCCTCTATAGGTCCATATTCATTGTTTAATCCGGCCTGAATAAATCAGTTAAAATTTGCTTCCTTTCCCTTTTTAGGCCTTGTAATTGGCACCAGGGTAGGTAGAGTCTAAAAAGAAATGTTTCCTGCTCTTCAGTTCTTATCAAAGAGTTCCTCTGTAGCAGTCCAGTAAAGTGAAAATCTGTAGATGAGAAGCTCAGAGACTGCGGTCTTGCTCATGTTTTGCCATTAACTCAGTTTATGAATTTGATAAAAATCACTTCTCTTCTCTGCTCATCTGCAAGTGGTCTGATAGAATTCAGGCAACTCTTTTTAATGTTCTTTGGTTGCTGAACACATGTTTAAAAATAAAATCTAGGAAGGAAAATATAAAATGATAAAAGCTGAGCTGCTGGGGTGGAGGAGCAGGAAGGTGTACTCCAGTTCCAGTCACATTGGTCCCCCTCTCGGGATTCCTGATGCTTCGTGGAGAGAAGTTGGGGTCCGGTAAGTAAGACAGTGTCTCGCATCTACTTGGAGTCTAAGTCCCTTGAATCGTTGTTTTCTCTTAAGCCATGCATTAGATGCAATTCTTGAAAAATCAAATAAAACTTCTAGGTAACTTTTATTTTTATGTCAGCCTACCGACACAGAACGTTAAGTAATCATCTGGATTTTAGCAATGGTTCTGCTGGTTGTTAACTAGTGGAATGTTAGTTAAGTTATGCAAACCAGCTCTGAGTTTTCATCTATAAAATGAGGGCCTCAGTTTAGAGTGTCTCTAGGGCCCCTTATGCATCCTTCATTCTACAATCCAAACCTTTCTACCAACCCTTCTCCATGTATTAGTGACTCATTTGAAAATAGTTTCATGAAAGGACAGTTTTCACGGACAAATTATGTGGTAATGAGTGGGCGGGAAGTGTGTGCTCTCACAGCGAACAGACCCAAGCCTGTTTGTAAATATGCAAACTCCACATTCATCTTGGCGAGACCCATTTGTCTTTTGGCATTTCTGATGAGTAAAACAACTCCAGAGCAATTTGAAGCAAGCAAAAATATGCTATCATGAGTTATTTGTTTTCTCAAATGATTGTCCTCACAGTCTCTATTTTCTTCTCCCTCCCTCCTTCTCTTTCTCGGTCTGTTATTTCTGAACAGTAACCAGAAAGCTGCAACTCGGGGTGGACACAGCTTTCAGACCAGTGACAACAGAGAACTGATGATGGGTCAAGTAAGAGGGGGAAAGACAGAATCAGGGAGGGAAGATCAGAGAAGTTACAAAAATGAATTCCTGAATTCTTTCCCCTTCATCAAACATTCAAGCCAAAAATACCCTCAGTGTCTCCTCCAGATGGAAAGAGAATGGTCTGTTTGCCATCTGCAGAGACAAAACAGCACAGTGTAACTGCAATTTAAAGGCAAAAGTCATCAGGAATAGACTTAAATAACGTATGTTGGAATTAAGGGATTTGGTGTAAAGCCCTTTTGCTAAGACCCTGGGGTGCCTCTGTGTGGGTGCACGTGGTTCAGAGAGTGAAAGCTAAATCCTTTACAGACCAGGAAATAAACGTGGGGGACACTTGGGGACATTAAATAGAAGACTTTAAATGAAAATCACAAATTACTAAGGAGGACAGAAGGGGAATCAACAACACTTGGCCTGAACCATTTGGAGGCTTTATGAGGCTAAAAATATCCATCTTTCACTGGAGCCTAAAGATCTCCATTCAGAGGATGTGTGTGTTGCATAATTAAATAAGATCAGGGCCAACTGGGAAAGTCAGCTAAGGAAAAATGTTGCTGAGCGTTTGTTATTCTGTTGTGAGGTCATTTTCCAGGGGTGGAGTGAGAAGCAAATGATGCCTCTTGTTACTCTTGCCATCAGAGAGCACAGGAGTTTACAATCAGCAAGAGCTGACTTTGTTCATGTAACCATGAATCTTGTTCACCATCTGGGTGGCCCTGGGCAAGTTTCTTAAGCTATCTGGTCTTGGGTATCCTCATCTCTAAGAGGATGGCTGGGAAAACACAGAGAAGGCTTGCAAGAAGGTGTTTCACCGTACTAATAGCTCGTTTAATCTCCCAGAAGCCTTTGAAAGAAGGTATTGTTATTAAACCATATTTTACAAATCAGGAAACTGAGATACACAGAGATTCAGAAACTGGCTCAAGATCACACCACTCTAAAGCTGTGTAGTTGTGAGCTCTGGGGTATTTAACCACAACATCTGGTAGTTCTGAGCCTGCAGGAGAGGTTGGAAAGCAGCAGCACAGAGAGTTGTATCAGAAACTCCTAGTGGCATGTTAATTTCTTCCTAATTTATCATGTATTTATTGACTAAGCATTTATGAAGAGGATGAGCCTGAAGTGAAACCAGGTAACTGCAGCTGATACTGTATTCTATATTAACTTGTTTATTTATGTCTCAGTACTTTTGTTATCAGTGCTAACACAAGGCAGAGCGCTGTTTCCCTGTCGGTTTATTTCCCTGAAAATGCTTGTCCGACAGATCACCATAGGGCTCACCCCCTGGCCATCCAGTCTCTGAGAGTTTTTCCTAAATTCCTTACATTTAAAATATCCTACTTCATTGTGCTCTGCTTCCTTTTCCCTTGGAACACACAAACCCTTGTCCTCATTCTACTCTACTTTTCTCAAAATCGTGGGAGTTTCATTGGAGCAGGACCTTGGCTGACCTTGCTGTATAGTCAACGAGTAAGCAGGCATCCTCGCCTGGCGCCCTTCCGGCTGCCAGCCTCTCTGGCCGGCACCTGTGGTCTCGTACCCACTGGTGTGAGCATGTGTGGTTTACACACCTAGGCCTGGAAGGGAGCCCATAAAAGGGCCGAGTCATTCTGGAGTGTGGGGGGTGGGCCAGGGTGCTCAAGCTGCTGTCTTCCTGCTGGCTGACTTCCCGGTCCAGCGTTTGAAGGCCTGGAAGAGCCACAGGGGCACCAAGATCCCTTTAGGGTATGCCCAAGAACCTCCCGGGCCTCAGATGCGTGTTCAACATTTGCTATGTGGGGTCAGTTCCCCAGAAGGGCTACCCGGGTTTTTCAATGGGCAGAGCCATCCTCCTGCTTGCTTGGGGAACTAGAGGTCAGTCAAGGCCGGAGATGGGGCACTCTGTAACCTTCGGGTAAAGAATGCAGATGTTTTGGGTTGAGCGCAGGAAGCTCCTGGAAGGTGCAGACATTTGTGTTCCTGTTTAAGTTCTCCTCCCTTCCCTCATCGAAAAGCTGCTGTTCAGGCCCTAAGCTTCTACCTCTTTCCTACTGGAGGAATCAATCACTGCTCCCCCTTTTAAGTTCTAAAAGAAAATAGAGAGAGGGAGGAAAGGGGGAAGGAAGGGGGAAGTGAAGGGAGGAAACTTACCAAGCCAGGTATTGTCAACTATCCGTCATTAAATTGCACCTAGCTAGCGGGTTAAAGCACAGCACTGCAAAGCTCGTGGTGGCCACTTCAGTGCCAGTTCGATCCCCGCCCCAGAGTGACCTGCACCATGCGGCAGAGCTCTGCTGACCCACCGCTGCTCCCCTCAGCAGTGGACTAAGTCAGTCTGCCTGTCCTGCTCTCCACTCTGTCTCTGGGGAATCCTCTCATTGCACCTGCACCTCTGGCCTGTACCCCAGTTCTGTATGCATAAATAAATAAATATTAAAAAAAAAATCTCACTAGGGCCCTCCCCAGCTGGTGGCACAGTGGGTTAAAGCACAGCACTGAGAAGCTAAAGCCACTTCAGCATGAGTTCGATCCCTGCACTGGAGGTGACCACATGGCGCGGCAGACCTCTCCTGACCCGCCTGCTGCTCCCCTCAGCAGTGTATTTCATCAGTCCGCCTGTTCTGCTCCCCACTCTGTCTGTGGTGGATCTTCTCACTGCTGCTGCACCTCCGGTCTGTACTCTAGTTCTATGTGCATAAATAAATAAATCTTTAAAAAAAATCTCACTAGGCCCTCCCTGGTGGCACAGCGGGTTAAAGCACAGCACTGAGAAGCTAAAGCCACTTCCGCATGAGTTCGATTCCCGCCTGCCCTGGAGGTGACCGCATGGTGTGGCAGACCTCTCCTGGCCCGCCCGCTGCTCCCCTCAGCAGTGTACTTCGTCGATCTGCCTGTTCTGCTCCCCACTCTGTCTCTGGTGAAGCCTCTCACCGCCCCTGAGCCTCTGGCCTGTACCCCAGTTCTGTATGTACAAATAAATAAATCTTTAAAAAAAAAAATCTCACTAAACTCAATCTCAAGTGATGTTATGAATAACATCAACAAAGGCTGAAAACGTAACATTTGGAACATTTGGGAGGAATCTTTTCCTCTCAAATTATTTTTAGTTCTTGTGTATGGACAAAAGAGACTATAGACAGTGTTCCAGCAAGGTTTCTATACTTGCTTGGACATCACCTGCGCTCGTCCTCTGTCTGAAGGGGAAGAGTGAGTGACCAGAATATCTTCTCCTTTTGAATTCCTGGTTTAAGCAGCCTCAGGGCCTGAACCTCAAATCTGAGTGGCTTCTGTCAGCTTGAGCCCCACAGTCAAATGGGAGTATTAAAAAAAAGTCCCCCCTTTCAAGACTCAAGGTGGTGCAGATAATCCCGAAGGCTGCTGGGCTTGTTTTAGCTGAAGTTTAGGGGGCACTGTGATGCTCATGCTTCACCTAATGACCTGCTTAAAGAAAGGTGCGTTTGAGCAAGGTAAGCCAACCCTCACTTTTGGGACCTTCTAAAGCACTTGAAGAGGCCACTGCACCTCTCTGATGCCAGTTTTCCTCAGAAAAAATAAGGAGATAGGATAAACCCACTGGCTTTGCCATTGTTGTAGCTCATGTTACACTTCTGGGTGATGCTGGCAAAGATAATGGGGTAGGTGGGGAGCAGGGCCAGCGGGTGCAGGTGCTTCTGGGGGATCCCAGGTTCAGAGGAGCGCTCTGCTTTCCCTTCAAGATTCCATTTAAGTGAAAGACCACCAGCCTGAAGAATCACAGGAAATAACACTCAAATATAGCAAAGAATTGTGCTCATCAGTGGCTGAGGCAATCGATTTTCCGCTCCTCCTCTAGAAACCTCAACTGAGTTTAACGTATCAAAGAGTTTCTAAATAACACAGCTGAGATACCAAGGTTTCCACATGAAATTTTCAAATTGCTCTAAAATTCAGTCTTTTGGTTTCACAGGTTCCTATCAACTGTCAGCTGTGATGTATATAGTAGCTTAGGATTCTATCTTTTTTTTTTTTGAGTCTACTCCAACCCACCACTGAATTCCCCAGCAGAGAATATTCTCATACTTCATCAATTAAAAACCTAAAAATTAGTTTACCTTATGACCTGGTAATTGTACTTTGAAGTACATTTTCTAAAGGAATAAGCACAGGAACATAGGTTTACTCCAGGGAGCATTGTTTATACTAAGAGAATATTTGAATCAGCTGAAGTGTTAGCAAAAGGAATTGGATTAAAACATGAAGGGAGATATGATGGAATAGAGTTATAAGCTAAATCTAAAATATCAGCATGAAAAAATGTCTAGCTAGTACAAGTAAATTTTAAAAAACAAGTGTTTGTGGGCTCATGCCCCACCTGGGGTACCAAATACATAAATAAGCAAACTAAACAGAATATCATATGCATTGGAACACATACGTGTGGATTGAAAATTACATATCATCTATCCTTATATAGGTATATTATAGAAAATACGGGAAGGAGTCACCTAAACTCAAAATAGTGTGATCCTTCAAGGAGAATTTATGAATTTGGGGTTTGGGGCGACGACTGAACAGAGACAGCCTAACTGGGACTTCAAGCATTAACCAAAATGCTCGAAATATTTTTGGAAAGGGTAAATGTAACATGTACTAATATTACCTGCATACTGTAAAAATTAGTCTGCTGTATAGAGAGGCCCTAGGAAGTGCCTCAAAAGGGGAGACTTGCTCAGGGGTCTACCTGCTT
>NW_004567110.1:6417295-6484202 GCF_000260355.1 Condylura cristata | reverse complement strand
AAAAAAAAATGTGCAAAATGATGTAAAAATAAACTTTTGTAATAATTAAAAAATAATAAATAAAAAAAATCGAGAAAATAACATCCCCACAGAAAAGTGAGCAAAGAATGCGAACAGGCAATTCGTGCAAAAAGAAAACATAAATAGCAAATAAACTTATGTAGAGACAATCAAGTTAAAACACCGAAGTATCATTCACACCAAGCTAATTGCCAATTTTTTTTTCAAAAAAAAAAAATTACAGTCTGCATTAAAAAATGACTGGAAGCCAATTGGGCCAGAGGCAATGTTAGCTTTCTCTCATTAATTAGGATATATATATATGTATTATTGTTCTTCTATATCCGTTGTATATTTTAAGATTTAATGGCCCAACAACCAAGTCTACATGCTTGTAGATTAACTTTTCAATAAAGCAGAGCTTGTGGTGTGTGTGCTTGATTTCAAGCAGCTGGTTCTCCACTAATCACCTTCCAGCAGCGCACCCTCTAATCATTCAGGCACCAGCAGCATCTACATCACTGACGAGTCACAAGCTACCTGAGAAAACAGGGAAACAAGCATGTGAGAACAAGGGATTGCTTTGGGCAGGTCTTTGAAACTCCATGGAAGCAAGGCCCTCCAGCAGGGCTGAGTAACACATTTCTCCTCTCTGACTACTCTCAAAAGCCACCCGGTAAATAAAGTGAGCCACAAAAACACTGATTGATGGAGAAGAAAGAATATTTATTGACCAGAAGAGGGAATCTCAGAACAAGTTAAAGATTTTGTGCCTTGAGGGGAGGCATGGGATTCTGGGAATCTGCACTTCAAGCCCAACAGCCCAAATCTCTTCAGACCACTTGGGAGAATGTCTAAAACAGTCAGGTGCAAGCTGCAATCTCCCCCAAATTCTGAATCTCCAGAGGATCTCAAGTTCACTATTCAGGTCGTGGTTCGTGGAGTATCCCAGAGTGTTTCCTGCTTGGTCAAGTTCTTAAGATAATTTAGTGGCAGGAAAACCAACCTTAAAGTTGAAGAATTTGTAGAATAGTTGGGAAGGGGGACCTGACAGACTCATTTAAAAAAGGAAGACCTGAGACTTTGTGAAAAATGGAGATGAGTGTCACATCTGACACTCTTATCTAGATATCTTCTATCAATAGTATAAAATGAGCCCTTCTCTGGACAGTCTTGAGGTTGGAACTGATCACATCATATTATAATCTTGGTCTTTCTGATACTCACCCACTGAGCTCTGAACTCATGAAGGTCAGGATTTGATATTATTCAAATACCAAGAATAGTGGGCTTTACATGTAAGATTGTTCTAACCTAGCTTTCCCCAATGAATGAGTTATGGCTTTAATTGGAAATACATACTTTTGTCATCCAAAATTCATTCCTCCTTAAAGTTATGTGGCTTTTATAGTCTTATGTCCTCTTTTCTGTATATTTGTAAATGAGGACAACACGTCAATCATTTCTTAACATAAGTCATTTCAACTGACATAATTCAGAGAGCACCTTCTTCCAAACATGAGCCTGGAGGTGCTGGCTGGTCAGAAGGTAGTTTGGAAATCAAAGACTGGCCTATGGATTTCTTGACTCAAACTCACTTCCTCTGGTTGAGTTCTTGGATTTTTTCAGATAATGTAGTCCAAAAAAGAGCATCCTTACTGCTTCTGAAATGTGAGTCACAGAGTAATTTATTTGTAAATAAGCAGGTCATTTTCTGCTTCGCTCCTAGAACCTAAATTCCAGCAGGCCAGAATCCCATCTTTCAAATTCACTGCTGTATCCTTACTACTTTGAACATTGCCTAAGAGGAACTAGCTCTTCAATACTTATTGGTTAATTGTTAAAAATATGTATACAGATTGGAAACAGCCTGAGAGTTCCCATAGAAAAACCAGGTCTGAAAATAAGGAAAATATTCATGTCCAGCTGGGATTCTTTGTAGAGTTGTGAAGTGATGGAGTTTATCCATTAAACTTACATATCCATCCAGCCTCTCACTACTCAAAACACAACCAAGATTATTAAATGGCCCTATCCTTAGTGCTGTGAATACTTGATGAAAAACACATAGTTCTTTGCTTCAAGAGTCTATATATTTACTGAGAGAGGTGGCAAAGAAACAAAAAAAGTTCAGTACAAAGTAATAGGCACAAAAAGCTAACACACACACATACACACTTCCCATGCTTTAGAAAGTACAGATATAGGCCGACTAATGCCCTTCATGAAGTTCAGATATTTCTCTCAGAGCTTCAATTCTAATACTGTTGTTCAAATCATCCATCATCAAGGGAAAATTTATTAAATTCTCAGACATGAGCTTATAAATAGTGTTTCACGAGAGGGAGGTGGGAATGGGGGAGAAAATAGGGGAGGGAGCCAGTCCTCTCACAGTGCATGGAGCAGAAATTTTAGAAAAATCCATCTGCAGCTTATCACTAGCTAAAAATAAGTGTTGCTTTGCAGGATGCCAGATGTTTCTCCTCCCTGGAACTACGACATTTAAGAAATACAGTATGGTCAAGCGGAGAATAGAAGCAATCAGTGAGAAAACAACTTACCCTGAGAGCAACCAACTCTGAACACAGTCCCGAATCATTCAAGCTGAGAGCAATGCAAAAAATTATATATAATCCCACTTTCTCTTCTGATTGACAACAGCATGAAGACCCAGAAAGTTTCAGAGGTTCAGGACAAGAAGCTACTTAGTGAACGAGAATTTATTCTCTTTGCTACGTTATCAGCCTGAATGTGCTGTAATTTTTTTCTTTTCTTTTAATCAAGAACAGTAAATTTCCCCTTCAGTTTCTGAAAGAAGCATCATGAACTAAAGAACAGCAAGTTAAATCCTCCATGCTTCATCTTATAGAGATATTTTAGTGCCAACGTGTGTGAAGGGGACTCATGCATCCAGTCTGGGACTAGGCATGACTGTTGATAAAGAAATACTACCAGTGAGATAAGACAAGTCAGAGGGAAAAGCAAGCAAAGCAATTCTCATTGACTTTACTATCTGGGGCCACATAAAGGCCCAAAGGGCTAAATAGAAGTAGGGTTCACCCCAACATTATATAAATAATATCAGTCTATAAAATAAATATGAAAAAAGTAGTCTTGATTTTTTTTAAAAAAATTTTTATTTTTATGCCTACAGAACTGAGGTACAGGCCAGAGGTGCAGGGGTGGTGAGAGGCTTCACCCAAGACAGAGCAGGGAGCAGAATAGGCAGGTCAAGGAAGTACACTGCCAAGGGGAGCAGCGGGTGGGTCAGGAGAGGTCTGCCACGCCATGTGGGTCACCCCCTGGGGCAGGGATTGAGCTCATGCTGAAGTGGTTTTTAGCTTCTTAGTGCCATGCTTCAACCTGCTGCGCCACCAGGGAGGACCATCGTCCTGATTTTTAATAACCTGTATTTAAATTTTTACACTCAAATATCTAATTAAAATACATTGTGTCAAGTGGTCATGAACATTCTTCTCTCAGATTTCCTACTACAGGGAGTCTAGATGGTTGACGATCCCCACTATCTCTGTAGTAATTACTTACCACAGACCCACCTTGTATCTGTATAAGGTCAAGTTTAGCCAGTGATGAGCATGACAGACACTCTACACTGGCCATGGTGCTCCTGATGGATGATGGGGGTGGGGGTGGGGGTGGCGAATCTGAGGACTCACATCAACTTGGCCGCACCCTTCATGGACCTGTGCTGCTCTCTGGGACTCTGCTCCACACTTCCTCCCACTCCTCTTCAGGGAATCATACCTGACATTGCAATCCTGAAAGTTCTCCCCTGCCTCTGGCTGTGTCCTCTACAACCTTGGTAGATATTGCCCTCACCAAACCTGTTGTGCACCTAATCATGTCCATTTCCCAGAAGAGTCAAACTGACTTCAGTGGTGCCCTGAACACTTTCTTTAGTTTGCCTCTTGGGTAACTCACACCTGGATATAAAAGAATGTAAGGGTAATTGCCTTTGGTCAATTCTGAATCGGGATGCATAAGCTTGAGTATAATTTAATCTCTGTAGATAATTCAGGAAAAAAAATCAGTGATTGAAAAAAACTATAGTTTTTGTCTTGTTTAAAGAATATTCATGTGTGGGGGCTAATAAAATAGGCTACAATAATTGTCACACTAAACTTAGGACATTGCCATATCTGACTGTGATTTATAAATTGTAAAAATAAAAGAGCTAATCGGCTAAGGATATATTCATTATTTAAAATAACTATAGACTTCCAGCTCATTATACAAGATTAATCATCTACATCTGTCGATGATCACAGTAAAGTGATAGTAATTTTATTTCTTAAAATGCAAAACACAACCAGAATATAGAATTCAGTAGATCAATACTAAGCACAAATACGGAATGGCTGACATTGCTACCTGCAAGGAGGGTCCTTGAGTTTGTCACTGCAACCAGGGAAATTTTAGGACAATTGTATTTTAACAGAGATATGTATAGATTCTTGAAGTTATAATGAAAACAAAATAACTTGGCCAAATATAAAATATCTCCCCTTTGGATCGACATAAGATCTCACTTTGGGAAACTTAATTTGAAGTAAAACTAATTTAGTGGCATTGAATTCTATCTTTCAATAGCTAATTTTGTGTGGTCATTTCTGTATAAGTATAGTATTTATCAAATCAATCCACATCCCATTCGATTTCCTATAACTTTCAGGAAGAAAAAAACACACCCTGATACATTTCCCCAGGTGCAGCGGGATGAACCAACATTTTGCAGTCGAAGAATAAACTGTCATTATTATTGATCCCTGATATGGAAATCACAAACATCAATACGGCACATTCACTTCTTTCTCGGAGTCCACACAATAGCAGAACTAATTCCGTCCTTTAAGTCAAAATGAAATCATAATGGTGTTGTCACAAGGTCAATAGAAAACAAAATGAGTTACAAGAGAAAATAAATTGCAGGAGAAGAAGTACCAGGTAGCATTTTCCAATGCCTAACTTTTCTCTACTGCTGTCAGGTTTGTGGGGGCTCCCAGATTTGGGCCCTCCTCAGTCCCTGACCATGGGGCTTGAGAAGAACCCACAGCTACAACCTTAGCAGAAGCAAAGACAAAGTTTATGTAAAGAGGCTGGGGAGGGCGGCGTAGTCCTGGGAAGAACATCTGGACGAGGGGGACAGGGGCAAAGGCTCTTGTCTTCCTGAGGCAGCTGTTCACTCCATCCCCCCCAGAACTCTTTCCAGTTCTGTGGCTTAGGTAGGTAGCAGTTTCTAACTCCCCCTTCTCCGGCGCTCCCTGGGGTGTAGTTTCATCAGCCTGGCAGCAGGTGGCGCTCCTAAGGGGGAGGCCTTAGGGTAGCCAAGATGTCAACAACTTCACTGATCCCTTGGGTTGGGGGAGGATTGGGGCATTTGTTCATCCACCATAAGACCAGGCAATTTCGAGAAACACCCCCATCTGGTGCTCTTGCTCTTTATCTGCCTGCCTGCAGGTTGGGGTGTGGGCTCGTTTCTCTCCTCTGCGCATTCCTTGGCTCTTCCTGGGCTTTGTCAGTTTTGGCAAGTGTCTCTTGGGGTCCTGGACATAAGTGGTCATTTCATTTTCTTCAGGCATTGCCCTCTCTGCCCTAAATGTCTAACACTACAAGTATGAGCTCTTTCTTTTGCAAATTCAATTAATTATGAATAGTTGTATTCATTTACCTGGATAATTTTCAATTTGCCTGTTTCAGAGAAGGTTGGCATCTTTCCCAACTGATGGGACAGAGATGGTTGTATACATTGTATATTTATTAACAAAACCCTGATGAGTATTCATAATTTAAGGCCAGGTCTCCTCTGGAAACACCTAGATGCCTGATAAAGGAGTGGAAATTGATTCATTTATTCACCCGCATTTATTATACCCTGTGTGGAGGCATGACTCTTTGTAACAGGGGCACATGCATTATTGATGCCCAACTGTTCATGTCCAGAGCCTTCTGGGAAGTGTCCCTTGGTAGGGCTGGTCAGTCCTTGAGTTTTGCTAACTGTACCATGCTCTGAGTTAACTGGAACAATCATTCCACTCTGTCTGTCATGTGGCGTGAGCACAGCCAGCAGAGCGCAACTGATGGGACAGAGATAGTTATATACACTGTATATTTATTAACAAAACCCTGACATGAGTATTCATAACTTACTGGCCCGTGGGGCTAGTAAGACTTCTGCCCCTTCCGCCTCCCCAACTCAAGCCCAGTGAGTAGCCGTTTGTATCATCACCTTCATTCCAAACAATGACCTTTTGAGCAAGCCATTTTATAGGCAGAGAAACTGAGATTACAGAGTTGAACTTTCTTTGTGAGTCCAGAATTTCAACATTTCAATTTCACTGTCTCCAGATTTGTCTCATTTCCACTTACCCCTAAGTCTCATTTCAATGACCCCTCTTTGGGGAGTGCTGGACTCTCTCCTATCACGGCACACACTGGCTTTATGACCACTGGAGTAGGGGATTGTGCTTCCTTCAGGAAAAGAAAACGGTTTTCTTTGCTTTTGCAATTCTAGTGCCTGGGACAAACATTGAATGAAACAGAAATGTGAAATGGACTCAGATCTCTGCAACTTCAAACCTGGCATTAGAGCAAACCTAGTCCAGAAGCCATCTACTTAGTGACGGTTCCAGATGGTTGGAGGGTTGGCTTAAAGGTGACTAAGTTTTTTTTTTTATTTTTCTAAGTGTGTGTGTGTGTGCACGCAGGTGTACATATGTGTGTCAATGATTCTGAAAATTACTTTTGGGACCAAAATCTCATTTTGCATCCCTCTGGTGAAATTATGGTGAAAGTGTTTTCTACCTAAATCGTACCTTTAACAGCTTAAGGAATGTAACTCGCATGATTCGATCACCATTTCGAACAGACTATAACAAATGAGGTGTGTCTGTAGTTGTTTACTGAAAAACAAATGTCTATGGATGGGCTTCAGTTAACAGGGATTCTTGGATCTGTTCAGGGATGAATTCAAGAAAGTCACCTTAACCAACACACAGCGAGTCTATTAAGAAAAAGAGACACCTGCATAGACACCGGTTGGCAGAGAGCTGCATTTTTAAAAGGTTGGGTGGTTTCTTATTTCGTTTTTCAGTTGAGTTTTCACTTTATTCTTGGTGAAATTTCTCACTTTGGAATTGGGTTGTTTTGCTGTAAGGGTTGTTAGTCTTCTCTGCTTTCCCCCTAGGGTTCCTGGCCCTGTGAAATTTGCAGGGCCAGTCTAAGGATGATGTTAATCATCCCTTCCTGTCTCTGCCTCACTGGTGGGGTAGGGGGTAGGCAGTGGCTTTCCCAACAGGGGTTCTCTTTAGCAATCAGCAGCTTGAGTCTGATGTTACTGTCAAACTCAAAGGGACATGGAAAATGGTAATAGGAATGCAACAGAAATCAATTTTCAAGTTGCCAAGAATGCAGTTGCGGTAGGTTCCTGGTTAGTTAATCATGAGGTGGGGGGTGGAAGGATTACTACGGTTCAGTGAGCTTACAGTAGGGTAAATGAGATGCTCAGGCTTCGGCTTCTGGCCTCGGTGGCCATCACCTGCGGCCTGGGATGCAGGAGGCGCTGGGGAGTGTGGGTGTGGGGCCTGATAGTGACACCTGGGGTGTGGTATGGGTGCATGACGTGGGCCTGCGTGCGTGCGTGGCGTGGGTGTGCGTTACTGGGCACACCTGGGCCTGGGGTGGAGGCTATAGGGTGGCGTCACATGGCTCTGATGAGGAACGGCTGGGAGTGGATGAGTGATTAGAGTGGCAGGACCACAAGACGATGCTAGAGAGGCCAAAGAGTGGGGGTCCTGCTAGCCTCCACCCCAGCCCCCCTGCGCCTGCTTGCTGGCTCTGCAGCCTGAAGAGGGGATGCACTTCAGTGGTCAGCGCTGACTTCCGCTTATTCCCAAGTTTTCCGTGTAGGGGAGTTTTTCTATTTGTTTTCTAAATGGAGGGGATCCTACATCTCCAAATGCCCCTACTCCCCTTCCTTGCCTCCCTCCTCCCTTCTTTTCCCGCCACTCTGGTTTTGTCTATAGAGTGGGCGTGTAGGGTGAAGTCGGCCAGGCTTTTACGCCGCTGGCCTCTGGCTGTCAGCGGCGGCCTTGATCTTGTTAACATGGAGGGCACGTGGGTGTTGGGCACATGTGCCCAACTATGGACCCCTGAGTGTGGGTGTGTGCGTGTGCAAGGGTGCACACCTGCGCATAGAGGTCAGGGCTATAGGGTGGCGTTACTCAGAGACGCCTGGGGCAGAAAGGTTTCGAGAAGGAGAGAGCATGAGAGACTTCAGACGCCCAGACAAAAGAGCAGACGGAGATTCACAGAGGGCCCAAACTGCTGACTCCCTGGGGCCTGTCTTCCCTGTACTGTTAAGAAACCTGCAGCGATGCCAAGGGTTTTGGCCATCTTTCAAATTGCTGGAACCGACAGTGAACCCACCGGACCTGGGATACAGTGGCAAAATGGTGGGTGATGTGAGTGGGGGTCTACTGAGGAAAGAATTACACAACTGAAGTGTGCAAAGCACTTGCCTTGTTCCCTGAGTCACCTTCCTCACCTGGAATGGAATGTTGGCTATATCCACTCCAGGTATACTCCTTGGATCGGCTTCCCAAAGATGAACACGAGGTGCAACTCTTGTTCCTGACTAACAGAAACTAATGGCGGAGCATAGACTCAGTAGTTTGGTGAGTTTTTGGTTCTTGTGTTCTTTCTTTCCTTTGGAACAAAGTTGTCTGGAAAATAAGAATCATAGAGCAGCTCAGTCAGTTATAGGTGTGTAAGCATCTCTGAAGAGCGACCTAGCTGTTAACACCAAGTGCTTCCTTAGGCAAGTCCTTTGCTCTGCGCTGGGTGACATGAATTCCTTTTCTCTAAAATACAGACAACATGACTGGGGCCAGAGGAGTCCGTGATCAAGGGCTCAGGAGGAGGGGAAGCGAAACAGACGCCCCTTTATGAAGACGCCTTTCCATGCGTCCTAGTGTGGCAAGAAGCCAAGGTCAAGGAGTAGCCAAGAGTCCTACAAAAAGACTGAGTGGGGTACGTGCTGTGTTTAACAAACACCCCAATTATTCCCATGCATTCCGCAGCATGACAGCGACAGGTTAAGTGGGTGTCCTAAAAAAAACAAAAAGGTAAATGTTTTGAAATCAAAGACTGGACTATGGATTACTTGACTCAAGCTGCTACAATTTTGCATGTGACACAGTGTGAGGACTCATTTATTCCTCCAGGGAACCCATTCTCTTTCTTAAGAGGGGGGAAAGGTTGGTGTTTTAGAGTGAGCCCGTTGATGTTGAAAGTTTTACCTTGGCTGATTCCTAAGCAGGGGGAGTGCACATAACCCATTAGCCGAAGGCTGGGTTTTATTTCCACTTACAGGGCATTAGTAACCCAACCCTTGTGAAGCTGTCCATGGCAGTCGGCCCCTAACCACAGATGGCAGGTGACTGTGGGCATGTGTTGTACTGGGACTGTAAAATACACACAAGACTTTGAAAATGTAGTGTGAAAAAGAGAAAGCAAATGTCCCATTCATAGTTTTTGTGTTGATTATGTGTTCAAATCATCTGTCTAAAATATTGGACTTAATAACACACTTTAAATTAAGATAGTATAGGCTTCAAAATCAAGTAGCAGGAGTGAATTCTAACCTTTGGTGGTTAACTAGGTGATTGTGTAAGTTATCTAATATTTCTCTGTCTGATTTTTAACACTTCCTAATTCATAGAATTGCTATGAGGATTAAATGTCAATTCAAAGAGAGCCACTAGCTAAGCACCTTGCACCATTGTGAATATTTGATAATATGAACTGTTGTTATTGCTGGTAAAATGGAAATAACACTACACTTTCACATTGTCATTAGGGTCAATAAAATTCTGGATGTAAAGTTCAATTTTCGACAATAAATGTAAGGTATTATCACTCCCCTTATTATTTTTACACATCTAAGTAATTAGAATGTCTCAACAGCTATTATTTTCATCACTGCTAACTTGTATAAAATGAGTGGGTTGTCTTGCACCATTTCTAATTTCCATTTTAGTTTTGACATTGCCTCATATTTCAGTAGTCAAACAGCAGCTGATATAAAAAGCACATTTTAAGCATACTCTGGGGTATGGCTTATGATTTCCTGTTTAATTTAAAATAATCCACCTACCCTCATTCCTACCACTATTTTAGAGGAGAAACATGTCAAGTTGAACTAGCTAACATCATGAAATAAATATTCACGATATGCTTAGAAAATAAGAACTATAAATCATTTCTTACTTAGTCATCCATTATTTCTTTCACTTAGTAACTTTTTCTGGAAAAATCTCTATGTGCAGCAGTCTTGACCAAATGGGGTACTGAGAGAATGAGATTAACCAATAGGAAACAGAAAAATAACTGCCTCCTAATTCTATAATGCCAAAATATTTATAGTCCCTTATGCAAAATTCTACTCTACCCTTTTAATTTCCTTGGGCTATTTCTTTCCTTTTAGTAATGGTTTTAGATAGTCTTCCAATGTAAAGTCTGTCCAAAATATCAGAAGGCTTTAAGCATCAAACATATTTATTTAGGGAAAAAAGGACATTACTCCTAAAAAAAAAAAAAGAGTGGTTTGAATCATTTACAATATATTCATATTACACTTCAGTTCATTGTGGAAGTGAATGCAAACGTAAATTCCTCTCTCTGTCTCCCTTGTTTAAAATGTCCTCTGCAAGGCAGTATTGACATAGGACATGCAGACTCGGAATATCCATTCGCAAAAACAAACTGCACTTTTGTCCCTTATCTCACACCTTATACAAAAATAAATTCACAATGGATCCCTACATCTAAACGTAAGAGCACACTAACAAATTCTGTAAGAAAACATGAGAGAAAGATCTTTGTAATCCTGGATTATTGAAAAAAAAAATTAGATAGGACAGAAAAAGTGCAACCATAACAGAACAACTTGATAAAATTCATAAAAGTAAAGCAATTTTGCTCTACAAAAAAAAATTTGGTAAGAAAATGAAAAGTCCAGTCACAGGCTGGGAGAGAACACATTACCAGACAGGTATCTGATAAAGGACATATATCCAGAAGATGCCAAGATTTCTCAAAACTCACTAAGAAGGGGGGGGTGGGGGATGAGCCAATAAGGATATACAGATGACAGACGAGCACATAAAGAAAATGCTCAACTGTGTTAATTCATCCTTAGAGACATACAAATTAAACTTACAATATGAAGCACTAGCTAGAATGGCTAGAATTAAAAACAAAACACTATTATTGTTTTTGAGGATGCGGAACTTTCTTAACTTTGATAGGCTGCTGGTGGGCATACAGAATGATGCAGCTAAGCCACCTGGTAGCCCTTGAATTTGAACTCCAGGCAGGGAGCTGACCCACATGGCTCAGCAGACCTCGCCTGTCTCCTTGCGGCTCCCCTCAGCAGTTTATTTCAGTAGTTCTACCTGTATTGGTCCCCTGTCTGTCTCTGGTGAATTCACTCTGGTGAATCCTGTCACCACCACACACACACACACACACACACACACACACACATACACACACCTCTGGCTTACACCCAGTTCTTCTACACGAAGGGAAAAAATAAAGATCAAAAACGTGCAGCCACTTTGGAAAATGTTTACAGTTTCCTATAAAGTGAAGTAGACATATATGATACATTGCTGTGATTCATGACTAGCTATTTTCCCAATTAAGTGGAAACATGTTCATGCATAGATTTTATTCAGATGCTCATAGTAACTTTATTCAAAATAGTCAAAACTGGAGATGATACAAAAGAGCTCTCTCGTAGATATCAAGATACAGTGCAGCATTTCTAAATGGAATAGTATTCAACACCCGAAAGTCACAAAAGGCTAATGCAGTCAGCATTATTAATCCAAAAGTTACTGTGCTAAGTGAAAGCAGCCAGACACAAAATAATGTGTTAAATGACTCTGCCCATATGAAATTCTAGAAAATGTGGAACTTTACTGATAGAAAGCATTTCAAGGCATGCGAAGGCCCAAAGGTGGCGAGGAAAGGGAGTTAACTGCAGAGGAGTACTAACCTTTGGGGGAGGGGGTGTGATGTAATTAGTTTCTATCATGATTTTGATAGATAACTGTGCATTTGTTAAAACTTGCCTACTGAGAATTTTAAATTGATGAATTTTATTGTGTTAAAATTATTCTTGAATAAGTCAATAATTTACCACTTAAAAAAAAGATTTATTTATTTATGCTTACAAAACTGGGGCACAGGTCAGAGGTGTGGTGGGTGAGAGGATTCACCAGAAACAGAGTGGGTTCACTGTAACAGGCAGATCTCCTGAAGTACACTGCTGAGGGTATTAACGGGTATGTATTAGGAGAGGGTATTAAGAGAGGTCTGCCGTGCCGTGTGGGTCACTCCCTGGCCAGGATGGAACTCGTGCCACAGTGGCTTTGGAGAGCCTCATAGTGTGGTGCTTTAACCCATTATGCCACCAGGGAGAGCCCAAAATTTATCACTTTTTATGAGGGTCACTTGTACAAAAAATTTGTATGGGATTTCATACTTCATAAAGTATTATGTCCTATAAAATGTAATCAATAATCCATAAAAATGAAAAATTTCACTTAGTTATCTTAATTTTGTCAGTAAATAATAATATATACTTTGGGACATAAATATTTCCGGAGAAGAATAAATGCTTGGAGAATTCATTTGTTAAGCCAGAGGCAGAGATTAGGCACATCCTTTCTCTTTTTCTGGACCTAGATGCACAATATTTTGATTAATCATCATTCTTGGATCTGGCATCCTCTCCTCTCATTATTTGTCCGTTTATTGTACTTTCTGATGTAGTTAAACATTTGCTTGTTTGTTTCACTGAGTCCATATGGACACAGCCCATAATTTACATCTGCTTACTCGATGCTTTCCGATTTCAAATCCCTGCCTCAACCTACCCAACATGACATCACTTGTGTTGATCACTCTTGATGGGGGGGGGGGGATATCCGTGTGTTGTATTTATTTGCATGCCTAAAAATGTGTTGTTTTGTGCTCGTTGGTTCTTGTAAAGAACATGAACAGTGTACTATTTTTGTAATTTCTTTTGAACTCACTATTACTGAGTCACTCGTCTTTACTCAAGATTTCACTGCTAGGATTCCTTCATATTATGAGTGTCAGTAGTTGATTAATTTGGGTTCAATAATATCTCATTTTGCTGCACCAAATGGCATAGAGATATGTCTGCCTGAGTCTTCTTATCAGTAACATCTCATGTATGTGTGAATAGGCCCTAGGAGAGGAATGGCTCCACCATGGAGAAAAAGAATAATGTTTGTAACTTACAAAATAATGTTAACCAATTTTCAAAATGGATGTAACAGTTGACATTCTTGCTGGCAGCTAATGAGCTAGCCAGTCATCGTAGATAAGGGCCAATCTTTGGTCTTAGGCCTCTTCATTGTCATGTTGAACATTGTCATGTCATGGTCTCATTTGAAAAAGATGGGAAATTATTAAACGGACATTTTTTTCAGATGACATAACCATTTGTATGAATACCAGACAAGTATTGATATAAACAAAGTATTAAAATAGTAACAGAGTTAAGCAAGGTGACTGGAGTGCAGATCAATACGCAGACACCAACTCAACATACAGCAGAACCAAACAAATAACTAGAAAATTGAATTTTGAAAACTCATTTGCTGCAGCTGTTATGAAGTACAACCATATTCAAACCCAATTGTTGACTCCAAAGCCCACTTTGCAAGAGTCCCTCTCTCATTTACAACTAATACTGTATTAAAATATCATTCAAGGACCTCCCTGGTGGTACAAGGGGTTTAGTCTCAATGCTATCAAGCCACTGCTGCATGAGTTCGATCCCTGGCCAGGGAGCGGCCCACATAGTGCAGCACACCTCTCCTGTCTCCCTACTGCTCCCCTAGGAGTGGGTTTCAGTAGATCCACCTATTCTGCTCCCCACTCTGTCTCTGGTGAATCCTGTCCACCCCTCACCCCCAATCTGGCCTACATCCCAGTTCTTGTATGCATAAATAAAATGAATCTTAAAAAAATAAATAACATTCAAGAGTGATAGAGAAGTGAAGACACAAACAGACAGTAATCAAGGCAATGGAAGATTTGTGGGTTCTCGCTGCATGAGGCAGAAGCCAGCACCTGTATACATTAATGAGAAGGAAGCGAGACATTTAAGGAAGAGTAGGATATGAAACTCAATTTTAAGCAAACAAAACAAGAACAACAAAACTATTGATTGATCATCTGAAAACGTATTACAAAATAATAGGTTTTCTACCTGGTAAAAGTAAAATAATAAACAACATTGTCTGGGGAGATCAAAGAAGATTAGAGTTTACCAGCCTCAAGTTCTCTTAAGACTGCGTGAAGATTAAAAACTATTATGTAAGGCTTTGCTTTACATGGCATATACATTATAATAAGACGAAACAATAGTTGCCAAGTACACATAGTTGCCAAGTTAGTGGGGAGGGAAAGACAAGAAATACTCTCAGTGAGAAGAAGGAAGGAGAAAAATAAATTAAGGGAGAAAAACAAATTAAGAAGTCGCAGCTGTATATCCTGGGCCCAGCCTTGCTCCCCCCTTGCTATCTTTGGGCCCTCAGACCCCTCTCAGCTGATGCCCCCCCCCCACAGCCCTCATAGCTCCTCCTGCTGAAGAGGAGACGCTGTGGCTGGAGTGGCGGGGCCAGCTTCTCCAGGAGCTGGGTGTCACCACCCAGAAGTGAAGGGAGCCGGCTTCTGTGCGTCTGGGCCACTGACCAGTGGGGAAAGAGATTAGCAGAACCAGGAGCTTAAGTCTGTTCGAAGTCCTGATCTGTCCAAATGGCCTGTCCAGACTCTGTGGTGGTGACTCTGTGGTGGTCCCGGTGGTTCCGCTGAACCCCTGTGTCTTCCCACAGCTCATCAAGGTGACGCAGGGGTACTGTAGGAGAGCATCGCTTTCCCTGGTGCCCCCTTCCTCCTCATTCTCACTGCCCTGGGGCTGAACCTCCCAGTAAAGCATCACTGGGCTTTATTCCTCACCTTGGGTTGAATTACTATAACTGGCCTGAAGCTCCTGTCTGGCTGGCATTGCTTGAATAGTTGATGGTGTTGTGGAGGAAGGATGTCATTCTCTGCTTAAACATCACTGAGCACCACCTGCTTATCTCTCAGCTTCTTGCCTCCACTGAGGTTGGGATGGAAGCAGAAGCACAGGCAGAGAACAATGCCACCTTCCAGCTATCGTCACAGGAGTCATAATTGCCAGCCTCCATCCTTCCAGAAGGCAGCTTGTTTTTCTGTTACACAGTAGAATAAAGAAGTTCATCCATTTTCTTTTCTTTCTTCTTCTTTTTTTATTTTTTTGTTTTGGCCGATCTTTTTTCTGTCTTCCTTTCTTTCTGCTTTTCTTACTTTCCAAGTTTTAAAACCAGATTTCAAAAACAGGAACCTAAATCGTGTTGTAAGCTACTATTATGTTAATAAAAGGTAGAGACAGGGGAATGGCAAATGCAAATACATAAAAAGGTTATATTTTATGACTATAAAAATGCAAATAAGCACAATTATAATATAGATGCATTGCCATGGATCACTTAAATAAATTAACCTATAACCATATCCCAAGTGATTCAAGTATAGACAATCAATGCACATATTTCTCTTTGAATAGAATGAAGAGTTGTGGTTATCAGCTCCTGCTTCTCGGAGGAGAATGGACTGAAATATATGTTTGCATTTATGACACAGAGATATGTGAATATAAATGCATACATGGTGATCATTGCAGTAAAAGTATCCGGGGTGAGCTGTTGAGGGGATGCAAAAAGCAGCTGATTGCCTCAGAAAGACATCAATCTTTCAAAAAGAAGTATGCTCATTGGTATGAGAGCTGAGGATGGGGAGATGCTTGGACACTGAACAGAGATTCCCAGTAGAGGGAGCAGCACACAGAGGTTGTAGCAGTTGATTCATTTCTGATTCTTTCCCTAGATCTAGGGGCTTGGTATGTAGTAAGCAGTGGTGACACATTAGATCGGGCTGGCCAGGGCTCAATTTGGGGTTTGAATACATTTATTTTTTCCCTGAATAGCGTAAGTAAGATCAGAACACATGAACCCATGTCCAGGGTCAACATCCCTCCTCCCACACGGTGTTTGTCCCTTTCATCTAGAAACAGCTTATGGCTGGAAGCCTATTTCAGCCACTGGGCTCAACGCTGGGCCATCCTGGGAGATGAAGGATGATAGGACCTTATGAAATTCATCACTGTGGCCACTATAGAGATGAGGCTGATGATATTGTCCAGTCGGTTGCTGTACACTGCTGCCTGAGCCAGCTACACATTTCTGAGAATTTTGTCTGTTTTGACCACAGGGCTTATCAGAATTCTTTTCTGAGACTGCAGCTAGAAATCTCAGAGCTGAGTGTATGTCTCTTCTCTTGCAGTAGCAAGTATCAGATACTTATGGAATTCAAGTTGCATTAATTTCATCCCTGCTTCATGTCGTATCTGCGCCCCTTTTACTCTTTTTTATCACCCATATTTTATTTACCCTTATCTTCATCTTCTGATATTTGTATAATTTTATAACCTACTCATTTTCCTTAGTAACAAGGCAGATTATAAATACATACATCCTAAATAAATGCTTTACTATGCATCCCTAACTGTTCATCAATCATTTAATTGACTACCAGGTGAATCCTTTCTTTTTAATGATTTTATAAAGCTCTCTACACCAAAGAACTGGATCCTTAAAGCTGGAGAAAAAAGCTGTTTGATAAAATCCAGTTCTCTATTTCACACTGCAGGAAGGACATGGATTATAATGAATTTTACTGATTCCTGAACCCCATTTCAGGGCTTATGATTAATTCTACTCAGAAATAAATTATTACATTGAAAAGAACAATTCCAAGGTCTATACTTTTGGCAAATGTTAACCACTGTCTTCATTTTGGATCAAATATCTGTCTCTTAATAATTATTCAGAACCAAGGCTAACAATGTGTTCATTAACTGAGTTATCACCCACATGCTTCAATTGCTAGAATTAAAATGGTGCCAATTTAGCAATGACTCACAAACGTATGTTTGCCCTTGGCAAGATTTAACCTGAGTCAATTTTCTGTATCTATGTATGCATATGCACTCATTCAAATCATTCTTGGGGACAGATTTCATTACAAGTATTTGGATAAATATGCCACCTTGAGTCTATCTGAATTTGGAATTCTATTTGCTGAAGCATCATACTTGATACTTCAGGAATTTCACTGCTGAAAATTTATTCTGTAGCTTACCCTTTATTGGATTGCATTTGCATTCATTAATTCATTTTGTTTGTTTACTAATCCAATAATTTTTTCCTGCATGTGACAGGCAAAATATCATGTTAAGCAATTTTTTTTAAAAATCCTGATAGAAGGTAGTACTGTCCTTCAGAACCTAAAGGAAAGCCAGCCCAGTAAACAGATGACCTCAGTATATTTATAAAGTGATAACTCCAAGAGAGAGATGAACAAATTGTTGTGGGAGGAAAGATGAGAAATTATTGATTCCAACTTATAATAGAGGAAAAATTCCTGGAAGAGGTGACATTTATAGCAAATGCTGAAAAGATATGTAGAACTTCAATTGCTCGCGAAGAAAGAGTGAGCAGGCATCGTGAGTTAAAGATGGGGAGGCTGAAGCTGTATCTGTGTAATGGCAAAAGAAGTAACCATTGTTGTTTGCATGACGACAATATTATTTTGCCATTATTACTATCGCTATTACTTCGATGATCACTGTCACTACCAATACAGGTGCCATGCCTGTGACAGTCACAACTATGGCTGTGACCAGAGGCTCTTTATTGAGAGTCAGAAAGTGTTCCCTTTACAACTACCAGGATCTGAATGTGACGTCCTATGGCCAAGAATAGCTTGTATCCCCTTGGGAGGCTCATCAAAACTGTGCAGAGACCCCTTCATATCTCAGGTGGGTCTTGAGAATGGATGGATCTTTAGATCGTGTGCAGTTGCATTTTAGCTTATAAATTTCAATTAATCAATTTTTAGTCCAAACAAGATACTGTTTCATGTGGATATAAATGGATAAATCATCTAGGATAAATAGGAATGAGCAAAGTAAAAAAAATCACGCATTTTCTAGTCCCATAAATACAGTCAAGATTAAAGTGAATGATAAGCTGTGACCCAGAGCAGAGGAAACCAGTAAATGTCTCTCAGGTCCCACTGACCTTATTCTCCTCCAGTTCTTCTCAATGATATTTTTAGACTGATAAGAGCAAAGTGACTTTGGTTCCAGGAAGGAAGAGGAGGCAGAGAGTGGAAGCTCAGTAGCCCAAACACAGGACCATCAGTAGCATGTCCTTGATTGAAGTTGCCTTCTGCAAAAGAGGAGAAAGACTATTAGATGAACTTAGTGTCACTGAAGAGTGAGAACATGATGATCTCGAATAGGAGCTTATGTCTCCTCTTGCTCTCTTCACTCCTTTCCCCACCTACAATGGGTGGCAGAGGGTAATAATGTAAGAAAGCACCGTGGTAATGAAAGAGGGGTGATATGAATTATCTCTCAAAACGTACTCAGCTCCATGTAGCATGTAAAGGCAGAAGAGTGTGGGCTTTCTTTGCTGGAATCTGCACCTCCTGGAGAGGGGCCGAATAGACAGAGCAATCAAGGCTAGAGGTCCGAGAGCAAGCCTGGGTTCTTTGTCTATTACCCTTTCCTTGGTAGCAGAAGAGAAAATTAAGGGAATTACTTGGCCCCATCTCAGGTCTGAATAAAGAAGCCCTCACAGGACCTGGCATGGCTAACTAGGCAAGGTCAAAGCTACACATGAAGCTTTTGTCTAGTTTTATCTTCAGTGTGCATGTCCTCTTCAGGAGCCTGATGCAAGAGTAGGATTTGAAGTTTTTGAAGATCCAGGGTCCTGGCAAATTCTAGTTCATCATCATTGTGACTTTCCAGAAGTAGCTCAGCTACTGATGCTGTATGAGACAGAGGAGACAGAAGATTTTTGCTGCAAGTCATGGGGGGGGAGGGGGTGCAAGAAATAAAGAGTCTCATAATCTGATATATCCACCAGAAAAAATTTGAATAATGGAATAATGATGGTTAATTCATCAAGATGCAGTTATGATGCAACTCTATCAACGACGTAATCATCTTTTTAAATTCAGGGGGATGATCTAATTACATCATCAAAATGGACATAGAACATTCTAGAAAGGAGGTGAATCAACTCATTAGAGAGGTGTCCAATCTCCAGGGTCCTTTTGCTTCTTTTCAGCAGTAACTCTGTAAACTTTCATTTGGAACCAATTGCTTAGCAGTTATAAAGAACACTGATGACTAACCCATCTGAGAAGCTTAGTGACAAGCCCAGCTGCTTGAGAGGGGGAGTTAATAGCTCCCTGGACAATTCTCATTTAAAGGTTAATGGATTCAGCATCCAACTTTGAAGTTACATACATGAAACCAGGATTTTCTCATATTTAAATTATGGAGCATTAAGACGATACATGGAAAGCGCTAGAAGATTCACTTGGGAAAATTACTTGCGCTAAAATTTTAAAAAATCACAACACCTTAAAAGCATCATAATGGAAGAGCTAGAATGTCCACTTAGGAGAAGACACATCTATCTGTGAGTCTTAATTCTATCGACACTTAATGTGGAACTTGGGCAAGTCAATTAACCTCATCTATAAAAATGGTTATAATAACCACTGCCTGGTATGGTTGACTGCAAATTAATTGCATATTTCTATCCTTGCAGTTACACAAGGATAGAAATAGGTGCTGACTTTGCAGCACCTCCTACTGAAAGGTGGAACTTTATTTATTTGCTTTTGGATTAAGGGTGACTTTATGGCTGCCTTTGACTTATAGAGAGCAGTGAAAGACTTTGTAAGCCTAAACCTCAAGAGAACCTGCATTCTTATGCCCACTTCTTGGAACCCTGATGCCACTTGGGGAATAAACCTAGCTCCTGTGCTGGATAATGTGATTGCCTTAGTGAAACCTGTCACTCCTACCAGTTGAGAACCAGCTATCTGGTAGATAGATGATATATATGAGTGAGGAGTATGTTTTTGTTATCTGTAACTGTAAACAACAACCTTACAACTTAATGATGTTTTAAAAACCATTTAATTATCCTTCATATGTCTGTGTATCAGTTGGGTTCTTTTGTTCCACATGCTGCTAATGGGAACTTTAGTCATTTGGGAGGCCTGCTAACTTGAAATATCCTACACATCTCACTCAAGTGTCTGAATGAGTCCATAGAGAAGACTGAAAAGCTGTGACAGCTGGTTCTCTCTTATCTCCCCCTGTCCTTCCTGGGAATTCTGTCCCCCTCCCTTCCTTGGTTCTCTTGTTCATTGTTTTTGTTGGTATTCTTGTCCTTCTCCTCATTTTTCTACAAAATTCTCCTTATTGTTATCCACTATCCGTCAACGGTTCTCCTCCTCCTTCTCTCTGTCATCTTGTGAGCTTTCCGAGTTACCTTTCTGTTGTAACTCCATGCATTTTTTCCCCCAAGCTCAATAACTGAACTCCCTACATGTTAACTAGGGCTCTCAAAAGGGCAGAAATGGGAATTGTTAAGCTTTCTCAAGACTGAGAGATCACCTCAGTACTGTGGCCTTTCTTTATTCTATTGGTAGATAGTTCTAACACCAATCCAGAGAGAGAGGTCGTGAGAGGGTACAGATACCCTATTCTTGGTGGGCTCTGGGGACTATCTGCAGAATAACTGCCACATCACTTGAGATGAGTCAGATGTAGCCTAAGACACATGAGTGAAATCTGGCAACAGAAGAAGATAGTTGGATGTGCTGACCCAAAGACTCATGAGCTCAATACAACTAGTTACGCACTAACTGCTAACTGTGGCGGTCTTCTTTGTGGATCAAAACATAAAGAATAGAAATATAAGAAAATACCAACAATGAAAACACACAAGCCTGCCTTATTTATACTATGCACTTATTTTTAATTTTAATTATAATGTTTAGAGTGTTTATATGAACAGTCATTGAATACAGTAATTTTTAGCATAACAATGCTTAATTTGGAGAAAAAAATTCTACCCAAGGCACTGTGGGAGATCTTCATTTTTTTTTTTTAAGATTTATTTATTTGTGCATACAGAACTGGGGTACAGGCCAGAGGCTCATGGGCAGTGAGAGGATTCACCAGAGATTGAGTGGGGAGCAGAACAGGCTGACTGATGAAGTACACTGCTGAGGGGAGCAGCAGGTGGGTCAGGAGAGGACTGCCGCGCCATGTGGGCAGGCGGGAATCGAAGTCATGCGGAAGTGGCTTTAGCTTCTCAGTGCTGTGCTTTAACCCACTGCGCCACCAGGGAGGGCCCGGAAGATCTTCATTTAACACCAGATTACAAAAGTAATGACCATTCTTAACTGGTCAAAAATTATTGATCATTTATTATATACGAGAGATATGGGTAGGCCATTATTAGCCTTGATAATAACTCACTATGTATATATTCTAACCCTTTGTTTATAGATTTGGAGACTGAGGGTCTCTGATACTTGTTATCTTGCCCAAAGCTATACAGAGTAAAAAGTAGTAAAACCAGGATGTAAATGTAGGACCTAAATGTGTTAAATTTTCAGACCATGCTTTCTCCATAATCTATAGCACCTCTCTATCTTCAATTTCCACTTCCATAGTCCTGAAATAGAGAACATAAAGAAAAAGTGGAGAGAAGAAAGTCAAGAACAAATTCATCAAGAAAGAGAATAGGCCAAGAGAACAGAAAGAGAGCTCATCCTTAGAATCTCAAAACTGTTTATTCTCTTGAAATCTATATTTCCACTAATGGCCTCATTATCTTTTTAAACATCCCGGCTTGGAAATCAGACACGTTCCTCCCTGCTTGAACAGCCTGTCTCCTCTCTTGTCAGTGATGTCACAGTGGTAGTGCCCTCATGTTCTCTTCTCTCTTCTCTCAGTTGCATAATTCTCATCCCATTATCCCATTGCTGTGGTTGCTATAGCCACCTTCTGAGCCTTCCATCTTGACTTGTTCCTTGTATGATATAAAATGCATGTATCTTCCAGCAGAATCTCTCTGAAGTACAGACCTGATAACGCCTGCTCTAAATGTCTACAAAACAATCTACAAACTCCTCAACTGAGATGTTCTATCTCTTACCTTCTTGTCACCATCTATTGTCCCAGGCTTTTCTGTTAGCGGCCTTGTGTGTTCCTGGTGCCCAAAACAAAATTGTCATTACCATTGTTCTGTACACTTCAGCCATCACATAGTCCATCATTCAGTTTTGTGGAGGGTCTTCTAGGGCTCTGGCTCTGCATAGTCCCACAGTGCAGGCACTTGTAGGCAGAGACAATAGGGGCTAATAAAGAACTCCTGGTTCATGCCCCAGGTAGTTCTTAGCAGAGAAAGGAAATGTTAACACAATTTAAAACACTAAGAGTAAAAAAAAAAGTTCATTACTATTAAACAATGTAGAAAAGTAGAGGTCTCTGAGCATAGACTAGGAACCATGGATCAGGTTTGGAGAGTCAGAGAAGATGAGGTTGCAGTTAGTGGATGAGAATGTTACAGGGTCCCTCAGAGTGAACTGAGCTGCCTGACTGTGAGTCCTCACCCGCATGCTTAAAATTTAATCGTTCTGCAGGTGCACACAAAAGGGTAATGGGCTTATTTACAAAAAAGGGGAAAGGAAAAGGAACAACCCAGAGAAAGAGAGAGAGATACCAGGTAACTGGAGTATCTCACCAGTGCAGCTAACTTGGAGCTCTGCTGACAAGACTAACTGCGAGCCCCAGTCATGCTGTCTGCGAGCCGTTGCTCCAGAGAGAGCTGTTACCTCTCCAGAGCGACGGTTGAAAAACCGCTCTCTTGATCCCCAAAGTCCAAGAATGCTGCTTAGCTCCACTCTTGGGTCTGGCAGTTCTCTCTTTGATGCTGCTGGGAGTTGTAGTTTCCAGTCACTGGAGTAGAGGGTGGAGTGCAGAAAGCTGGAGTAGGGGGTGGGGTCCACAGGACTCTGCAGTGTTCCTTTAGGACATCCTGCCCCTTAACAGGAAGAGTTAACCAAGTAAAGGTGATGGGCTGATACTGACCAGCAAACAAAGGTAGAATATGTGAGGCCCAGAGGCAAGAGAGAACTGGCTTTGGAGTTTTAATTTCTTTGTCTCTATAATGAGTTGTATGAGCTTCAACTTCCTTGTCTTTTGATAAAAAAAAATGACTGTATCGACACCCACCTTTAATTGTTGTGGAGTAACATATTATGTGAAGAAATCTACCCAAGGTATTGTCCACAATAGCTGCTGACTAAACACTTTCTCCTAAAAGAAAGAAAATGTGTATGATGCATCCTGCCAGTGATGGTGTGAGTCCTGGGCTTCATGGCTATGTCTTTCCCTCCTGAAATCAAGAGCATGTCCCATGCCCCAGGAAACTTTGAACTTCGGTGCTATTACTTTATCCCTCACTGCTACACAGGGGAGTGACCATGTCAGTGCCATCTCTCCTCTCCTCTCCTGTCTTTCCGTGAATGTCCTGAAAAGCAAAAGGCAAGCAATATTCTCTCGCCACAATAACAAATGCCTCCTACTAAGATTATGCTAACAAAGCCAATGAATTTGCTCTTGCTGGAACAGCTGTTTACATTTGTTATTTCCAGGGATCAGAAGCTTTGTTTCCAGTAAATTCTGGAGAATTGAACGAATGAATACTTAAAGCAAAACCCTGCACATCTATAACAGGATATTTTCTAAAATATTGGCAGTGGGAGTTTGTAAAGTGACCCTTTTTCTCAGGAACTTCTGGTCCAGTACAGGGTTTCTCAAACTCAATAATACTGATATTTTGTTGTTGCTGCGCTGTTTTAGGTACAAAATGATTTTAGCAACATCCTGGCCTCTACCCACTAGCGACCAGTAGCACCTTCCATCTGAGCTGCAACAATCAAACATCCCTCCAGACATTGACAAATGTCCAGCCTCCCTAAAATTAGAAAGTTGAAAGGTGTAGATTTTTTTTTTTTTTTTTAAGATTTATTTATTTGTTCATACAGAACTGGGGTACAGGCCAGAGGCTCAGGGGCGGTGAGAGGCTTCACCAGAGACAGAGTGGGGAGCAGAACAGGCAGATCGACGAAGTGCACTGCTGAGGGAAGCAGCGGGCGGGCCAGGAGAGGTCTGGCTCGCCATGTGGTCTCCTCGGGGCAGGCAGCAGGCGGGAATCGAACTCATGCGGAAATGGCTTCAGATTCTCAGTGCTGCGCTTTAACCCGCTGCGCCACCAGGGAGGGCCCGAAAGGTGTAGATTTTAATTGTGCCTGGCTTACCAATTTTGATGATTGGGGGAAGTTGTTCTCCTTTATAAAGTGATTGTTGCAAAGATTTTGTAAATATTGTATAAAACAAGAAGTGAAATTTTGGGGAACTTATTAGGATTCTTAATGTATAAGGAATACAGATGAGCTATTTAGAAAATAAGACAAGGTGGTATAAATTTCAAACAACTTGAGGTATTGTGTACCATCACTTTTAATATTCAGCAGACCAGATTTGTGTTTTATATTAACAGGTCTTTGATAAATACTTGTATTGAATAGAAACATTAACTTTCACAGCACAGTTGGATTTCAAAGATACGGGAAAGAACTAGAAAAATATCAGAGATAACAAAAATGGTAAAACCAACTGAGAATTAATAAAGAAAAGGTACGTACATGAAAAGGATCATAGAACTCAGTTGTTTGAACTCGGTTTAAGCCTTATTTATGCCTCTCTGTGCTCTTGGCAGGTTACAACTTCTGGGAGTCTCAGTTTCTCATCTTTAACATAGAAACAGTAGTTCCCATTACAAAAGGTTATTGAGCTGATCACATACATTGGTTTAAAAAGTATAGTGTAGGGATACATGCTATAGCTTATAACAATCATTAGTACTGTTATATAGACATATTTGAATTATTATTTTTAAATGTTATGGAATATTCATTAGCTCCTGAATTCTGTTGTTAAGGTCCCTTGAAAATTAGAGCTCACTCAAAGAAATCCACCCCATGAGTCTCATTTGTATCTGAGCTCTTGGCCTCAGATAATCAATTAGAACTTATTCAACATTGCTAGCACTGGGAGCCAGGCACATCCATCAACCAAAAGGGCAAGGCAGTGACAAGCTTTCAAGGAAGGTTGGGGAGAGATTTATGATTCTTGGCCACAACCTGCACAGCAGTTTCAGCAACAGGTGCCCAGTACGAGGATATGGTCCTGCTTACCACGGGGAAATGGTATTTTCTCTTAGAGGTTGATCCAATTACTTTCTTAGCTCGCTTGGAATGAATGAAGGAGTTATTTCTACTGTCTCATCCATCGGATTATTTTAGTGGGTCTGCGGGTGGAGAGTCATGGCTAGAAATCTGAAGCCTTCTTGAAAATTAATAGCAAAAGGCTATTGAGGATAGATGAGGTTGGAATCAGAAGCTTTCCCCAGTAACTCTGGCTCTACAGAAGTTAGCCACTACTGCAGTAGTGGAGGGGGTGTTGTGAGCCCTGAGTGGATTTCTCCCAGTCCTCAGAAGAGAATAGATATTTTACCTATGAGGAGCTTATTACTAAGCTCCTCATTTTAGGTTTAGAACTTCTCACTATATCTAGTACTCAAAGTTAATGTTTGGTTCCTGGTTGAGGAGGGCAGTGGGGTGGGGGGAGGAGGAAGGAATGTCTTCCACTTTGAAAGGAGACACCGGTGTTGACTATCCTTAGCCCAGAACAAGTTTGAGTTCTGTGAAATATTCAGAGCTTAAGGCAGGTAAATCTCAATGAGAATCCCATTTCTATTGTTAACTAGCACTCTGACCTAGAAACAGTTAACTTACCTCATCATACATAACGTAAAACTACCAATGACTGCCAAGATGTGTTGCTTGGCCTAAAATATGGTGCTGGTTTGGATGCTGGTGGAACAATATTCAAAAGGTTTAAGAGAAGTTTCATTTTTTCCTAGTCTAACAGGAAAAATAAACTTGAAGTTCTAACTATTACATCTCTCTCTCTCTCTCTCTCTCTCTCTCTTTTTTTTTTTCTTGAACAAACAGGAAACTGTCTCCAGAGCCCTGGGGAATGTTTATAAGTAAATTGTCTGTGTCTGACAAAACCTGTGTCTTTTCAGTAGCAATTTCTTATTCTCAGTCATTCTGTGAAGCCCATATGGGACATAAAAACTAAGAAAATATTCTGGGAGGAAGGAAGAGAAGATTTTACCTCCATTTCCTCTTAAAAATGATGGGAATTTTCTTGTTGGCTACCAGGGGGGAGGAGGCAGGTGGAGAGCAAAGTGTGTGTGTGGTGGGGGGGTGGGGGAGGTGTGGACTGTGATAAGTTCTATGGGGGCCTTGGTGGTAGATGTGGTATGATCACTTACATCTGAAGGTCTGTGCTCTACCTCTGAATCATACAGTGTTGCAAACCAGTTTTAACTTGATTTTTAAAATAGACACAAAATTAATTTCTCTGTTGAATTACAATGGTCCAGTTGGCATCTTGTAGCAGAAAGACCTCCACATGGCTCTTCATTGGGGACAGCGTGTCTGAGTTGCTCACCCATGCTCAACTCCAGGTTATCACGGAAGGGCTGGCACTCGTGGGGACCCTGGCTGGGCATCATTCTTCAGGAGCAATCGCTAAACATGCAGCTGAGAACAAAAGGGCTGCATTTGCGCTCACCTGTGACCTGCTCTGTGTGAATCAAAAGGATGCAATGAGCTCAGGTGCAGCCCAGAGGAGCCTGGACCCATGAGGCCATCAACAAAGCCCCTAAGTTAACAGACCTCTAAAGCTTTCTGCTTTTGTCCCACTGTGTTGAGGTTGGACAAAATTTGGTATTTGTAGGCTGAGCAAATTCCTAGAATCATTGGAAAATTCAGGGCATGGAGAATACCTAATTGATAAAACAAAATAGATACAGTGATAGTTATATTCCTAGCAAGGTAATAGATCAACCAGCTGTGCAGATATTGTGTTGAAAGCACTGGAAGTTGTGTGAGTTAAATAATAGACATTATTGTCATTTCTCCTAATCTTTTTATTACAGATATTCTTGGCAATAACTCGATCCTTTATCACAGTTTTAGGACAAGGCCAGAGTGAAGCAGAGTTTCAACATTCATTAGAGTTAATAGTTGAAAGTCAACTCTCTATGGATGTTGAAGTATCTTCTCTTTATTGTTGAGCAGCAGCAAACTTTCAAAGAAGCAATGAATAAGGTTCAATTTATAGAGAATGTGGATTTGGATTAAATCTGCACGGAAAGTCACTGAATCTTCACCACTTTTCACAGTATCATGGGGGTGCTGGGTCATGTGTCTCCCACGTGGCATCAGTTACCATCATTTGGTAAATGCAACACTATTCAGCTAGGGTCCACAGGAAGCAATCATTATAAAAGCTGTTAATACTTGACTACCATTCAGTGAAATGTGCTGGACATTTCAGTTATAACAAAATATCATGAGATGGTCACTAGTATTTTCTTCAATTTCAGGGAAGAAAATTGCAGAGTAGAGAGATTTATAGCGATGCCCTAGGTCACAAGGATAGTGAATGATCAAATCAAGATTTGCCCTCAGGTTATCTGACTGCATCATGTAAGTTTTTAACCCATGTGGTGTGGCATCCTCTATTTTGAAGTTACACTGGATTTATTATAAAAGTTTTAGACTTGTATTTGAACTTAGAGCTCTTGGAATAAATGACTGAAAACTTTCTAAACCCCATTTTCCTGTTTAGTGGCGGGGAATGAGAGAAGGTACATAAACAGGCTTTATGAGTCTCAACTTCTCAGGTGTAATGGAGGATAATGACATACTCTTTCCTGTTTTCTCCCTTTCTTTCTTCTTGAAACATCCATAATTGCCAATGTTGGATCCCTGACCAATAAAATCTCATAGTTAAATAGGAAGATAAGCTCAAATACAGATGATAACGGTACCGAAAAAGGAACTAAAAATTGTCCCTGGTTCGGGGAGGGAGGAAGTTAGTCTGGCTTTTTAAAAAGAAGGGAATTTTCTTACTGACTTGTGATCTTAGAATAACTGACTTTAAACCCCACACTCAATACATGATTAAAAAAAAAATTCTATTTCAATTCTAATAAGGGACCAAAGGCACTCACCCCAATTTACCCAATGATTACATTAATAATACAAATGTTAGTGGCATTTATATTATTTAATGAAATGTCAAATGTGGTAGGCTGTAAGCAGAAAGAAAGTGCATGCTTTCTCATTTCAACCCTTTTATAACATGTCTGTTGAACTGTCTGCCCCTGCCCTTGGATAAAACCTGGAAAAATCAAACATGGGTTTCCAATTACTTTAAGCCCCGTGAATCATTGCTCTCAGCTATGAGATAAGAGTAACTTCTATTGAATACTTTCCAAAGATTCTTGAGAAAGATACCGGGGTGATGTATGGATGGGCTCTCACAATGAGTGGATAGAGTCATGCCTCTGATCTGTCAATCGTGGATACAGGTATGTTGGATTCTAGGGATGATGGGGAGAGAGGGTACAGGTGGGTAGATCAATCATTATTCCTAACCTCTGGAGCTGTCAACTCCCTATCAGTTCTACTCCAGAGAACTCAGAACATGTGGCTTCTCCCCTGTGACTTCTTTTGCCCTGGTCCACTTAGTTTTCCATTCTACACCTCTGTTCGCTGGCTCTCCCATAAGGTGCTGCTGCACCAGGAGGCACACTCATGGGTTATGTTACCATAAATGACACATGGAGCAAAAGAGGATGGTTGTGAGTTTCACAAAGGAGCAAATGGAAAGCTGACCCCCTTCTCCATTTGCGTGGAATCTTTCATCTACTCAAGCTAGGGGACCCTGCAGCGATGAGCCCCATATGGTCTCTATCTGGGTTCCATGTAGAACAGCACCAAAGTCATCTTAAGGACTCAGATATTCCTGATTCATCTTTTTGTGTGTGTGATAATGTGAAAAGATCTCTGAAGTGCTCTTAGAAATTAAAAAGAATCACTAATTGGGCCCTCCATGGTGGCGCAGCGGGTTAAAGCACAGCACTAAGAAGCTTAAGCCACTTCCGCATGAGTTCGATCCCCGCCTGCCCCGGAGGAGACCACATGGCGTGGCAGACCTCTCCTGACGCGCCCGCTGCTCCCCTCAGCAGTGTACTTTATCGATCTGCCTGTTCTGCTCCCCACTCTGTCTATGGTGAATCCTCTCACCCTCTGCATCTCTGGCCTGTACCCCAGTTCTGTACGAATAAATAAATAAATCTTTAAAAAAAAAAAAAAAGAATCACTAATTTTCAGTAGTCCTTGAGTTGTATACAACTCAATTCTTGGGTCCTATAATAACATCTAGTCAACTCGAATCATCAGAGAGTTAGATGCTCCTCCCAAAAAAATAGTCCCCACTTGTTTTACAGTATATCTTTGATAGGTGATGATCTCTCATTCATATTTTGAGGTTTTGTTCATGTCTATCAAAATCCATGTGTGACCTCTTGTAACTAAGTACATCATATCAATTCTTCATAACTAATCAAGGTAAGGGTAATTGTCAAACATCTGTGGCCACGGCAATTCATGGTGTCACCACTTGTAGAACTTAGAAGCACATTAAGCACAAGGGGTTTCAGACTCAAATATTTCACAAGTGAAGAATAAAGTACCTAAAAAAGAATTATTACTATAATTTCATCTATCTCATTTCTCCTCAGTCCTTCCTATCTCAAAACACATACTTCATCCAGGTGAAATAATTTCTAACGTCATTTTCATATCATCTATCTTACTCTAAATCCCACCAGGTGATAAGAAAGCCCAGAATGGGGTTCTGAATGTGGCACACTGTCCCCAAACGCATGCCCTTCATCCCGTGCTAAACAGTATCATTCAGAATGTGCTGAAACCTGGCAAACCCAAGCTAATGGCAGGGTCAGCTGGGGAGGTGTTCTCGGAGTCTTTACTTCAATATTTAATCTGCTTACCCAGATTCTGTGTTTTCTCCAGCAACTGTGGGGAAACGTTGCCATGAGAGCTTGCCACCTGTTAATTACTGCACAAAAACAGCAGGTCCAGAGTCATTATTGTGTGCCACAGATAATTACACTCTCACAAAAGCGAGGCGTCCCCTTGGCTCCTTCGCTACACAAATGTGCAGCCAGAGATGCCAAGCAGGTGATGACGATTGACAAGAATAATAGCAAACACCTGTGGGGGCCCAGGTACTGGAGAGATGGTACCTGCACCTGATGTGCTCCGACTAGACCAACAGAAGTTGCAGTTGGCCCGGACAGTCTGGATTGGGTCTGGAGAGACTGACCTGCACATCCAATAGCTTCGACTTCCTTGATGCACGAAGACCAGGCAGATGTTGGGATCAGAATGGGTAAATTAGTAAATGCCATTCCCCGTATGAGAAAGACACCCTGTCCATCTCTGGCCGGGCATGTGGTCCTGAAGTGAGCATGACTTGGAACAAGAGAGCAGGTGAAGGTAATGGCAGAAACCAACAGCTGACAGGCATAATGAGGATGGCGAGCGACATCTGCCTTGCTGGAATGAAGCAGAAATCCCAATTTAAAAAGATTTCTAGATTTCATTAAGAACTTGGCATGTCACTAATCCAGACAGACAATGAACCATTCAGGATTTCATCACCGAGCCAGGCCTGACCCCTGCCAATGCTTCGGGCTTATGTATTTTGGAGTCAAACATATTTGCAGACTTCAGGCTTCATTTTGCCAACTGACAGATGTGCCCTAAGTCTGCAGCCCCAAAATTCATCATAAGAAATCTGTAGGACTGACCTCAAGTTTCCTTTCCATGCTATTGATGCTAAATCAACTTTTTAGGCCATTGTTTAAAATCTCCTATTATATATACCCTTTGTGACTTGGCTGTACAAGCAAAAACTTTGCACTTAGCCTTTCATGTAATTTTCCTTTTGCCCATCTTTTATTGTTTCCATTATTTATATGTTAGAAAGCAGACTCAGAGAAGTTTAAAACTTCCTCCAATCATTAACTGAGTTTACATTCAAATAAATACCTCAATCGCCTTGAAATGTATGATATTTATACCAAATTACTCTCTCCCAAAGTTACTTTCCTAGGCAGGTAAGGATTAAGTTGGGCCTATAGCTATTACTGAGACCTCAAAACTCTCCAAATTATTCTTCACCCTCTAGCACTATCAGAATCCCATTCACTCTGTGCTCCCATTGTTTCCTTCTCACCTTATATTTTTCTGTTCCAAGTTAGATCATTGCAATGGTCCCATCTTCAACTTTACTGATTCTTTCTTAACTCACTCAAATGTGTTGGTTAACACCTGTAATACTGTTTTCTTAATTTCAATATATATGTTTTTCAATTCCAGAGTTTCTATTCACTCCCTTTTATAATTTATATCTTTTTATTAATGTATTACATACTGTGGAGATATTTTACTCCTGGTTTCCTTTTGATCTTGTCCATGATTTTTTTCTTAAGTTAATGCATACAGGGCCCTCCCTGGTGGTGCAGCGGGTTAAAGCACAGCACTGAGAAGCTAAAAGCCGCTTCCGCATGAGTTCGATCCCCGCCTGCCCCGGAGGTGACCACATGGTGCGGCAGACCTCTCCTGACACGCCCGCTGCCCCCCTCAGCAGTGTACTCCGTCGATCTGCCTGTTCTGTTCCCCACTCTGTCTCTGGTGAAGCCTCTCACCGCCCCTGAGCCTCTGGCCTGTACCCCAGTTCTGTATGCACAAAATAAATAAATCTTTAAAAAAAATTATGCATACAGAACTGGGGTACAGGCCAGAGGTGCAGGGGTGATGAGAGACTTCACCAGAGACAGGGTGGGGAGCAGAACAGGTCGAATGATGAAGTACACTGCTTGAGGGGAGCAGCGGGCTGGTCAGGAGAGGTCTGCTGCGCCATGGGGGTCACCTCCGGGGTGGGGATCGATCTCATGCTGAAGTGGCTTTAGCTTCTTAGTGCTGTGCTTTAACCTGCTGCGTGATCGGGGAGGGCCCTTTAAAAAAAATTATTTATTTATGCATACAGAACGGGGGTACAGGCCAGAGGTGCATGGGTGGTGAAAGGATTCGCCTGAGACAGAGTGGGGAGCAGAACAGGCAGATCAACGAAGTACACTGCTGAGGGAAGCAGCGGGCAAGTCAGGAGAGGTCGGGCGGGTCAGGAGAGGTCTGCCACGCCATGTGAATCACCTTGGGGCAGGCAGGGATGGAACTCATGCAAAGTGGCTTTAGCTTCTTAGTGCTGTACTTTAAGGGTAAACCAGGGACATTGAACACTTTTTAAACAGCAGACTTGCGATATTTACCTATTGAGTCTAATATCTGGGTTTCTTCTAAGTTGGTTTCTGTTGATGTCATTAGCCTTCTGTCTATAGGCAATACTTTGTTTCTTCATATATTTTATATCATCTTGTTAACAAGCAAATATTTTGAAAGTATAATGAGGCGACACTAGAAAGCAGATGCCTTCCTTTGCTCCGAGCTTTGTTATTTATTACTGTTAGTTGGGCTTTTGTTTCATTTTATGATAACTTTCCTGGAATAATTATATAAAGGACATATTTAGCTCATGTGGGCCCACTGAAATCTCTACTTGGTTGAGATGGGCAGAGATTTCCTTAGCTCCTGAAACCAATAAGCTTCTCATCCTCTGCTAGGATCTTGCATGCACACCAGAGTGCCCCTTCTCCTCTTGGTCATGTCCCCAGCTCTTCCTTAGCCTTAGCTTTCTGCTTAGACTGAGCTCTGGGGTGAGCCAGAAGAGGGCAGGGAGCTTGAGGTGGTCAGACTTGCCCAAATATGTACACTTCCCAATGAGTGCTCACACCTCTCAAATGCATGGGGTCTTGTAGGTACCCAGAAACATGTAGCTTTGCATGAGAAAAATCAGTTCCATCCACCATCCCAGAACTCTCATTACTTTTTTGAAGACCAGATTTTCAGAGGCCCTTGTGTGGAGTCTCGGACCCACCCACTTCCTCTGCACAGATATACCTTCTGCAGTAGATTGCTCTGTCTCACGAGCATCACTTAATATGCACAAATTGAATAATGACAGCGTGTGCACATAAAAGCAGACAGGGTCGAGGGAAAAGTACATCTGAGGGTGGCCATCCAGACCCCCGCTCATTGGGTTGATGGAAATAGAGCACTATGGGGGATAATGATAGAGCCTGATGGCTCACTAATTAATTCACTTGGCCCCACCCCCCTCCCCAGCCTTTTATGCCAGTAGAAACTCATTAAACAATGGTCTTTGATGTTGTTTTTCAACTCACTCAAATCTCACCTAAATATATTGTCAGTCTTCCTATTTTCCTAGCATTTCTTTAAAGGATACATATTAAAACATAGCTCTCCCTAAAACCGAAGTATTCACAGTAGAGAGATGAACATGTGGCCTCAAACTACGAGCATCTCATGGTTGTACCCTAGAGAAGCAGCGAGTGAGGGTAGACTCGGACCCTGAAGGCACATGGAATGGATTTGGACACTCAGTTTTCTTAATTCCACTGTAACATTTTTAATTTTGGCTGCCTTCCCTATATAATAAAAATAATTATGCCCACGTAGGGGTAGAGATCTGGGGAAACAAATAGCAGTCTCTTTCCCTGCATTCGTCCTGACATTTCTCTTCATCCTTCTTACTTTATTTCTTATATTTATGAGTGTATGAATGAATATCTATGCATACGGAGAAGTACATGCATGCTTTCACAGAAAAACTCATTAAGTGCTACAATACTTTGCCTTATCCCATTCAGGGACTGAGATCAAAGACAAGGAATTTGTAAGAGATAAACCTTTGCTTCCTCTGGTTTTTGATTAAAAACATCGTCTCTAAGGGCCTCCTTGGTGACAAGGGGTTAAGGACTCAGTACTATTAAGCTATCAGCAGCCACTGCAACATGTGTTCCAGCCCTGGCAGGGAGGGACCCAATTGGCACAGCAGTATCTCTCCTTATATTCTTCATTGCTATAGTTCACAAATAATTGTTTCACAAATAAATGGCAACATTTGGTTTAATACATTCTTAACCAATGAGAATACGTTGGATAAGAATGTCCTGTCTCCTCTCTTGCCCAATGCTGCCCTCAAAAGTATATTTCAATAGATCTGCCTGTGCTGCTCCCCACTCTGTCTCTGGTGAATCCTCTCAATCCCCACATCTCTGGCCTGCACCCAAGTTCTTGTGTGCATAAATAAATAAATCTTAAAACAAATAAGAATATAATCTCCACTTTTTTTTTGCTCAATTAAAAAAAAATGTCATCTCTATTCTTTTTTTTTTTTTGCTCAATTAAAAAATGCATTTTAGGTTACTGTCATTTTATATATATATATATATATATATATATATATATATATCATATATCATTTTATTTTTACATATTTTTGGGCATTTTCCACCTCAGTTGCAATCCCTTTGGGTTTCCCATCACCAAATCACCTGCGTGCCATCACCATAGTCCAGTGCATTTCCCACCCCCCACTCTTTTTGATCCCATTCCCCACTCCACCCCCACAAAATGTCTCTGGTATATAGCTGCTCATTGTTATCATTATTTTTTTCTCCTGTTCCGTTATATTCCTGCGATGAGAGAAACCATCTGGTATTTTTCCTTTTCTTTCTGGCTTATCTCACTCAGCATGATCTTTTCCAGCTCCATCCATGTTGCTGCAAATGACATGTGTTTCTTTTTGTTGGTTGCTGAGTAATACTCTGTTGTGTATATGGACCACATCTTTTCATCCAGTCATCCATTTTTGGGCATTTGGGCTGTTTCCATGTTTTTCCAATTGTGAATGAAGCAGCAATAAACAGGGGTGCAGGTGTCTTTTTGAATCAGTGTTTTGTGTCTTTTGAGTAGACACCTAGGAGTGGGATTGCTGGGTCATAGGGAAGCTCCATGTTTAGCAGTCTGTATAATCTCTATTCTTAATAGCCATACCTCCCTTTGTTATAAGAGACTCACTGGAATTGTAGCTAGAAGTGAGGCTAGCATAAACTAACAGAATGTTAAAAAGTAGGGAACTAAATACAAGTTGTTTTTTCTAATGTGCCCATGTCTGAGCTGAGAGCTAGTCATCAAGAAATATTGTCATCAAATGGCTCTTTGTAATGTTGGGGAAAAACACTGAGACCCATTGTCTGATGATGATTGAATATTTGTTCTCAAATTCATTAAGCAAACACCTACTGCACATTTATAATGTTATAGTTGCTGGAGATGCAATTATAAACAAAGGCATAATTCTTAATCTCAAAATACTCTATGTCTCATTGGATAAGAAGACATTAAACCAAATGTTACCATTTATTTGAGAAACAATTTTTTTGTGAAGTATAGTGATGAAGAATGGAAGGAGAGAAACTACAGCAGGCAATGGGAATGGATACCAAGGAAACTGAACCCAGTCTGTAGAAAGTCAGAGAAGGTTGTCTGCAAGCGTGACCTTTACCCCATCTGTGAAGGTCATTGGTCCAAAATTCCAGATATTGTCCAGATGCCTGGAAACTATTCCATCATTTTTGTGAGTAAAACTTTATGGGCCCTCCCTGGTGGCGCAGCGGGTTAAAGCACTGCACTGAGAAGCTTAAGCCACTTCCACATGAGCTGGATCCCCGCCTGCCCCGGAGGAGATCCACATGGCGCGGCAGACCTCTCCTGACCCGCCCGCTGCTCCCCTCAGCAGTGGGAGTGCCTGTTCTGTACCCCACTCTGTCCCTGGTGAATCCTCTCACCCTCCACATCTCTGGCCTGTATCCCAGTTCTCTATGAATAAATAAATAAATCATTTAAAAAATCACCTTTATTTTAAATTCAGCAATACTGATTAATTTACATGTCATTTATGGTTAGTTTTATGCTTCAAAAGTAGGTCTTAGCAACTATCAGAGAGATAATAGGCCAGCAAACCTAAAATGCTATTTCTAGGTCTTTTATAAAAATACTTTTCTGACTCCTGAGCTAAAGCAATGGAAATTAGAGACCTTTTTTGATAACGATAAACTACCTAAGATAATTACCAAAAGAATAAGGGCAAAATGACGTAGGTACACTTTCAGAGTGTATAAAGGGATCTCACTGGCATCGCTCTACCTAATCTTAGCAACAGAATGTAGATAATATTCATCTCCATTTTATGTGTAAGGAAAGAGTTTCTGCAGTTCACACAAGTAATAAATGTAGCACCAAGAGTCAGATTCAGTCTTGGCCACCTTCCACTCCTTTGCACCTTCTTCTCACCATCTTTGACATCATAGCCAGCCAGCCTACTAGCTAGCTACAGATCTAAGACTAAGTTCAACCCAAAGCAGAAGTGTCCACCTAGGATCAACCCAATTGCTGATCACAACTTCATAAGCCAAATGAGTGGTTGGTTGTTTTAAGTCACTAATGTTGGGACTAGATCGCTGCGTAGTGATAGAGGACATAGTAACTCTCCATTTATTTTCCTCCTTCACTGAATCTGAACATCAAGTTCTGTTGCTCAGTATACTCCCATTATTATCTTAGAGAACAGGGACTTTCTTAATATTTTAATTTTACCAATAGTAAACAAAATTCTTTATAGGTTAATTGAAGTACAAATGACACATTATATTGTGGATGCTTAAGGTGTACGATGTCATCATTTCATTCATGTATATATTGTGAATGATTACAACCATAAGGTTAATTAATGCATCATCACCACACAGTTACTATTTGTGTGTATGTGGTGAGAACATTTAAGATTTACTCTCTAACTTTGAAGTATATAATACACATAATCAATTAGAGTTACTGTGCTGTGCAATATATTACAGTACTTAATCACCTTCTAAATGGAAATTTATTCTCTTTGACCAGCAGCTCTCTCTTTCCCTATCTCTCAGCTTCTGACATCCATCGATCTACTCTGTGTCTGTAAGTTTAATTTATTGTGTCCACATAAATGTGAGATTACATAGTATTTGTCCTTTTTTCACTTGTTTTACTTGCCTGGTCCCTTTAAGCACATCAATTTGCCGCTCTTCTACGTCATGTAACTAATATACAATTACTTTTTTTTGTCGCAGTTTCTTCAAACACTGATCTCTGGTCAAGAGTGATCATGTGACTTACATGCATGTGTCTTCCTTTCAAATACTTTAAGAACCATTGATGCCTAGCAAGGGATTATAAAAAAACAAACCAAAAACCCAATGCTATATTTTCTATGTTCCCCTGCACAATATAATTTTTTTTTTAAAGATTTGTTTATTTGTACATACAGAACTGAGGTACAGGCCAGAGGCTCATGGGTGGTGAGAGGACTCACCAGAGACACAGTGGGGAGCAGAACAGGCAGATGGACGAAGTCCACTGCTGAGGGTAGCAGTGGGCGGGTCAGGAGAGGTCTGCCTCCCCATGTGGTCACCTCCAGGGCAGGCGGGAATCGAACTGATGCGTAAGTGGCTTCAGCTTCTCAGTGCTGTGCTTTAACCTGCTGCGCCACCAGGGAGGGCCAATATAATTTTTTTAACTTCTTTTTTGTTTGTTTCTTTGTTTTGTTTTTCTCCCCCTTTCATTCATTTCTCTTTGGGGAGGTAGAATCAACCCCAAATCTGCTGAGAATGGTTCAATTAAGATATTTCTGCAAAAAAAAAAATGTGTTGCTTATCTCTACACTGCAGGCACTGAACATACTTTTGTTTTCTCAAGAATTTCACAAAAGTAGCTTTCTCTGGTTAGTTCAGGAAATTTGTAAAATCACATAAAACAGTCTCAAATTCAATTTCCTCCTTTGTAAGGATGCCTAGTGAAAGGTTGAATGTGCTCTCTGGCCACTGAACCTGGTGACCATATATGTCTGTGTTTGCCATTCTCATTCCTAATAAGACCCCATGGCTTTCAGGGAAGCCTGCTAACAAGCTACTTCTCCCCAAATTTCCATATAATGAATGAAGGGACAAGCGATTAAAAGCAACAAAAAAGAGAGAAGGCAAAGAACATGACTCCATCATTTGGGGACCATCTTATTGCTGCCAAATTAAACTACTCAAGAGATAAATTAATCCAGCTTGAAAATAGTCTTAATGGTATAACTATCAAGATAGAGGGATCTTCTTTATTATTACACATTACTTTGGTCCATAGCCACCTCGTTTTGAGATACAGGTTCATTTCATTTTGGGAACTACTCCCTGGCACACAGCAAGTAGTCTTGAAATGCTAGCTTTCCAGTGATCATCATTGTTAGAACTAAAGAAACATTTGGTCTTGAACAGCTCAGGACCCTGCTGGCATTTTGGATACCATGTATATCTTGAAATGTCTTACACTTACACTTTCAAAGTTTTCTCATTCCAAGGCATAGGAGCTTAGAATAGTCCATCCTGCCTGTAGCCTGTGTGGATGTTTCTGGTGCCAAGCCACTGGCCTCACATGTGAAGTCCCTGAGTCCTATTATAGACAGAATTGCTTCTCTCTTCCCAAAATCCTAATGTTGAAGCCCATGTCCCAGTGTGGCTGTATTGGGATATAAATAAGGTTAAAGGAAGCCTTAGTGGGTGGCCCCTGTCCAGTGTGACTGGTGTCCCTGTAGGAAAAGGGAAAGAAAATGGGGGAACACGTGCCAAGAAGGGCCATGTGGGGACTGAGCACTGAAGCTGGACACTTAGGTTGATCCCACAGCCTGGCCTTAGTGACCAGCGCTACCAGGGACAGAGGGGAACATTGAGCCCCTTGAATTAGCACTTTTGTATTCTTCAGATAAACACAGAGGAGTGGAATTTCTGGGTCATATGTTAGCTCTATTTTTAATATTTTGTGAAACCTATTCTCCATAGGATGGGGCCAGTATACAGCTCAACTGATCTTTCAGGGAAAACAAATCAAAGTCACAAAGACCAGGAACAACAACTACTGGCAAATGCGCTGAGAAAAGAGAGCCCTCATTTGTACTTTTAAGATCAGAAATTTGCACTGGCATGCTGCCAGCAGAGATATTTGATTTGTCTCACACAATGGGACATGAGCAAATAGACCAGGTCACCAGCATTATAAAAGTGAGATGCTACACTAAACATTTCAGATTCCTGGTTTCTCCTGTGGGCTGAAAGCTAGTTGTCCTTTCCCGGGCATCAGAAACCTTCCTGTTAACCACTGTTCCACCACCGTTTTATGCTGACCTAGCGGTTTTCATACCTGGCCAACTTCACTCATTCTAACTTCTTGGTCCTGGATGCATTTAGTACTAAAACCTCTAATAAAGACTATCAACTTATTGATTCTTCAATTAAACAAAATTTTAACATGCACATTTCTGGAGCAGCACTGAATTATGTCATAACTTAAGCCCCCACCCTGTGTGAGGTTAATAACCCATTAAGGCAGTATTGTGTGAAGTTGTCTGCTGTAGGGTGTTATTTAACATTCTCTGGAATCTGAGTACCAGCCAATAAAATATTGTTTGGAAGATCTTGGACTTCAAAATAACTTGCTAAGGCTCACTGAGAATAAAGATGGACCATGATGACATGGGAGAATAATGCTCTTCACTGGTAAATGTTCAGATGAAGCTTAGAAATTGCTGCTTTGATCATTGTATAAAAGAGCTACCATCATCCACTTCCCATTAAATGTACCTTGACTTGTTAATTGCTCAGCCACTAACCATTGCTAATAACTGAAGACTTGAATGACTTCTTACAGTATAATCCAGGCCTGCACTCATCATCATCCGGGTAATATTAACAAGAGCAGTTTTCATGTGGAAATGCGTTAGTGCACTACTCTTAAAAGTAAAAGCAACAATCCCTGACAGCAGAAAGAAGAAATCTGAATTGAATCAAAAATCTAACAAAATGAGCACAACGGGTGTAGGAAAGGAGGGATAAAGCAGGACGTCACTGTGAGCAGCCATGCTGCGTAGCTGCTGGATGTTTCACATGAACTTAGGAAACCTGCCAATTACTCGTCCTAGTTTAGAAACAGAGCACTCACTCTAGATGGGGCCAAGGAATCAGAGCTAGAGAACCAAGCTAGGCTAGGTTTTGCTGGGAAACTTTAGCAATGAGCTCCTAAACAAAAGGAAGTCACAGAGTTAGCCGTGGGGAAATGCTTCCGTGCATTTCCTTATCTCTGAGGGAGAAGATAAAAACGTGAACCAACTCACAGACCCAGGAACATGTGGGAAGTGATGGGGAAGGGCGATGGCTGAAAATTAACATCCAGATGAGGATGGGCAGGAGCTGGCATTAAAGCAGAGTTAAACTGAGAGCCCCAAAGGAAAGGGCATGCCTTCAGGGTATGCAAGTGACTTCTGAATGTATGGGTGATGGATGCCCACTTTTCTCCTTTCAGAGATGATCCCTATCTACTGGTAGAACTGTTAGCTACCCTGCAAACCTTTCCTGAGAAAACAATCATGCCTTCGCTTGTGTGACGTGCAAACAATGTAGTTTCAAATTCTCCACTTTCTCCCATATAGCATTCATTTCTTATCTTGGCACGCAACTGTTATTATCAAGGTTAGAATCCATCTCTAAAGATTCCTGAATGAAAGGTAGTTTAAAATGTGTAACAATGGTAGTTTCGTGAATGGGATCTTCACAGGGATGTAGATAGCGAGTGATACACTCTGAAGAGTCCTTGAGGGTGTGATTTAGTATCAAAAGTGATCTCAAATTTCACAATTTTTATAGTGTAATTTATGTCTTATAAAAAATGAGAATTGTAATACCTAACACCCAGGATTTCAATGAATATGAAATATGTTATTAAACATTGATAAATGCATCTGGTCTGAGCACATGTAATTGCTTAATAAATGTTAATTCCCTTCCTGCCTCTCTTCCCTCCATGTTATTAAAATGGTTCATGGATCAGTGCCTAAATTGTCCCTTTTATTTGACTTTTCTTCTTTGTTTTTCCATTTTCTTCTCTCCTGCTATTTAACAATTTCACCCCTATTGAAAGCACAAAAAATATCTTCAGACTATATTCTTTTCTATTGTATTTTCATTAGGAAATTTTTTCGTTTCCCTAACGCAACAGAATATGCTAGTCTGAATAGCTTGGGTTTTCTAGGAAGCTGTGGATAATATTTACTCACCAAAATTCTTCCAGAGGAGTAAAAGTCCACATTCTCATAAGGTCCCAGGTAGGACCTGTTAAAGTCTCAAAGCCCACCTTGGACAGTTTTGCTGTACCTGAGCATCAAAGCACATGTGGAATTATTCTCCTGGATTTCTGCTGAGCAACTGGACTCCATTATGGGGATAGGAAATGGGAAGCAACAAATCGCTGGTGGCTAACAGAGATTGCCCCAGAGTAACCTCAGTGTCTCATGCACATGTATGAGATGTAGATTCAAACTGTAGGCACGGAGGGGACCGCCAGTTAGGAGTGTAATGGCATAAAGAAGTAGGAGAGAGAGACGCCAAAGGGTAAGGTTGGGAACTGAGATAAGCCAAGAGAAGATTCTTACTAGAAGGTTTTATTTTTAATTTTTCCTAGAGTCCCTGAGAATATTTTGCTTAAGATTTCGAGATTCATTAAGTCTCCTTTTATTGTTACTTCCCAATGCTGGGGTCCCAATTTTAAGGACGTCTGCAACAAAAGTTTTGACAGGATGGGTCGTCTGGCTATGACAGGACACTTGGACACCTTCTAGAATATCTCCCCTCTGATGAGGTAAAGCGCTAACAAGGACAGACCCCACCAGCAGGACTGAGTGTGGCACAGAACAATAATCTTATCTCATTCAGTCCTAGAAATGGGCTTAAAGGATCCAAAGTGTAATCGGGCAAGAAAATCCTTCTATTATCTTGAGACCCTCATGAGAAATTTTTGTTGGGTCGGCATCACCACCACCCACCCCCCAAGGAAGGCAACCATTTTGTTTCTTGATGTGAAAAAGCTGATCATCAGCACCAACTCTCAGTTCTCTGACCTCGTGTCAATGTGCTCCCTGTTCTACTGCCAAGAGCTAGGCTCCGGGCGAGTCTGCCCTTTCAGAACATTAAAGGGCGCAGATGCCCTCGTCCTCCAATGACCCCTGACGTAGAGCCAGAGTGATGGCTTGGGTGACCCCACAGAAGTACTCAAAATTGCAACAGAACAGAGGATTCCAAGACCAGGAAGCAACCCATTCTCAGAAACACCACCAGCAGCCAGTATTTTACAAAAAGCCTTCGAAAATCACATGACGATGTGGAGCTGAGGTTCCATGTTTCAAAGTGGGTCATGTTTGGAACCAGAAAGTTCTGTGATGAAATTACAGATCTTTGGTGGGCTATAGCTTTTCACTTTTTGGTGATAATACCACAAACCTGTATGTGGATTACATACAAATGCATCATCTTTTATGTTTATATGCTTGATGTGTATTAACTTGCTTCTCTTCCACTAGGCTTCCTTTTACATCTTGAACTGTGAGATTCCTGTCAATGAAAGTGGTAAATAAATGATCAAACATAAATGTAAGTTGACTTTACAAAACAAGAACAATATCTTGTAGAATTTGAAGTTTATGTTGATTGACTGATTTTGCCAGGAAGTCTCATTGTGGCCCCAACGTCAGAGAGCACGTGGCTCCAGCCTCCACAGCACCTTCCCTCAGCTGAAGCACACCAGTGCAAGGCTCTCTTTGTAGGGTCTCAGTTTCCCCTGATGAGGGCCTTTCCTCTGACGCATTTGAGTTTTAATCACTTCTATCTCCTTCTCATAACCTCATGCCCTCTGGAGATAGTTGCTTGGATTTTTAGGATCATAGTTTCAATTTCTAATAGTCATGGCTCGTCCCTCTTGATCCCTTATGAGCAGAGAACTTCCTCAGAGGTAGCCCATTCATAGTTCATTGCATGACCTCAGCTGTCTGGCACCAGGCAGAGAGAGATCTGTGAAAGTCCTTACAATGGCACTGGTCTATAGCAGGCACTCAATGGCATAACTGATTGAAACTGCATTCTTAGCATTCACTGTGTGCTTCTCTCATTGATTTTGGATGAGCAAATGGATATAAAAATAGAAGGAAAATTAGTCTATGGGTGATAGATGTGGTGTGTGGGATGGGGTACATCACAGATTGTAGAGTATACAGGAAAAGGGGGAAACCATCAATTGTTGAGTTTTCCAATAATTTCCATGGATTTGGAGAACATTTTTTGAGTTGTACCTGTGTTCTGAAATGTCTAATGCATGTGGAAAGAGGTTTCCAAAACTCATTTTCTCCTAGCTGCCATAGAAATGATGGAAGCTTACACCAGTCTCCAGGGCATTTGCTGCAATGCAGCATCAGTTCACACAGACATCATCATGTTTTTGCTGTTTTTTGGGAATCTTCAGCCTCCCTGTCTTTCTTTTTTGCCGCACAATAAATAATGTACTGTCCCACGAGGAGACAAAACAATCAGCATGAAGTAATAATAATACTAATAGAAAAATCTCTTGCAAACAGAATGTAAAATTGATTGAAAAGACACCTGTTTTGAAGGCAAACTTCAAACATAGAATAGGTAGGTGCAGTAAGTCCTCCACAAATGAGAAATGTTCTTGGAAACCAGCTATGCAAAATGACTTGTAAAGGAAAGAAGGTCTTAGAATTACACCCTTTCTACATCTTCAGGATTTTTTTCTTATCAACATACAACAAAACCTTTGGTGAAAGAAATGACATTATTTGAGGACCTGCAATACAAAGCTAGATTTGAGAATATAGTTCAGTAGTGAAGGCAATTGATTAAACTAGCAAGACCCAAGTCTAAATTTAAAGCTGCAGCTTACTAGGTGAGGATTTAAGGAACGCTCTCTTACTGTCTCTACTTTGCAGATATCATTCCTATATTCCAAAGTTGATGAATAAATTAACTCATTTGTAAAAATACTTGTGTACTTCTGGGAACGTATTAAGTTCTGAATAGAAAACAGCTGTTAATATCTTGGTACATCTGGAATGTTCATTTAAGAAATGGAATCATCTAAATCCAACTTCCAGATCTCACAGCATTTTGCAAGTTATAAGTAATACACACACATATTATTTAATTTTGATTTATGCTCTCCATGTTTATAGTCAAGGCATCTGTAGGGTAAATGAAGATTTTTCAGGCTTTTGCTGTTGGCCTCTGTGGCTGGACCTGTGGCCCTGAATGCAGGAAGCATTTGGGAGCAAGGGCTGGGCGCTCGAGCCTGATGGTGGACACCTGTACTAGGTGAGGGCGTGCGCGAGTGGGGGTCACCTGAGCCCAGACGCCGAGGCTACAAGGGCGTTTCAGAGGATGATACAGCAGGGAGTGGTGGGGAGGCAGCGGGAAAAGGCCAGAGAACCCAGGGAGAGTAAAGATCGGCTGCGGGCCCCCTGCCCCTCTCCCCTGCATCCCTGCCTTCTCTGCAGCCGATCGCTTCACTATAAATGGTGTAAAAAGGTCATTAAAAGCCTGAAAAGGCCACTGAGGCCTCCAAAACTCCTCTTTACCTGCTGCCCAGATCCAGTGGACCTGCGCGCACCGTGCGCACTTCAGCATCTCTACTTCAAGTTCACCCCCGAGGGACAGTGGTGAGAATGCTGCTACTGGACATTGCCCATCATGAGCTTTCCTCTACATAAGTATTTCTTGAAATCCTCTCTCACACTCTGGAATCATTTTTTTATTTTTATTTTTTAAGATTGATTTATTTATGCGTACAGAACTAAGGTAGAGAGCAGAGGTGCAGGGGCGGGGATCGAACTCGTGCTGAAGTGCTTTAGCTTCTTAGTGCTGTGCTTTAACCCGCTGCACCACCAGGCAGGGCCCCATACTCTGGAATTATTTTTTAAAAAAACAGAAGAAAAACCTACCCCAGAGCAAAGCTCACCACACAGTCTGACTGCTCCATCTCATTCTACAGCTCTGAGATCTCAACCCTTGCTAACAGTGGCAATGCCAGCCCCAGCCCAGGGAGGCAGGGGTGGAGGGAGCAGGTTAGACTTCCAAAGGACCCTGGCGCTTTACAGTGGCAAGTTTGGCAACATTCCCCAAGATGCCACTCCGTTGACAAAGTCTTTCCATGAGTCTTCATATCTCACAGCAACAGTTCTCAAAAGTAAGGAGTAATGAAAACTCTCTGTGGAACTTCTTACCCCCTCCCTGAGAGGGTCTGACTCTGCAGGTATTTGTAGGGCCCCATAAGGTATGGATAGAGGGGGCTGCATCAGGTGATTCTGTTATAAGAGACCCCAAGTATGCAATCAAAGTCAATTTTCTCAGCATAGTGTTCAAACTCTTCCATTATTATTACTCTTTTTCAGATTTATTTATGCTTATAGAACTAGGGTACAGGCCAGAGGTGTGGTGAGTGAGACGATTCACCAGAGACAGAGTGGGGAGCAGAACAAGCACATGGACAAAGTACACTGCTGAGGGGAGCAGCGGGTGGGTCAAGAGAAGTGTGCTGCGCCATGTGGGTCACCTCCCTGGCAGGGGATTGAACTAGTGCTGCAGTGGCTTTGGAGAGCTCATAATGATGTGCTTTAACCCGCTGCACCACCAAGGAGAGCTCTCTCTTCCATTATTTTGACCTTCACCCTCTCCTAAGTCTCAAATCCCATCTCTTCCCACTTAGCTGTGACACAGTGGGAACCCAAGTTAACCCAAGGCTTACGTTATGGACGATCAGAAATAAGTGTCTCATCCAGGAAGCTGGTCTACAGGAGATTTGGAGCAAATTCACAGAGAAAAGATTAAACAAAGAAACAAAAAACAATGTGCTGTCCCATAAAAAGAAATGGAGAGTCGATGCCCAGTGTTCATGTAGTTCCGATGAGCCTGGTTAACTTCCTGTCTTCACGTTTTGAATTTCCCCTGGGTCCTAACCAAATGTCCTTTCCTTCCACTTATTTAAGAGGATTGATCTTTGACTAAAACATCCTAAAAATGACTAAGTCTCATGGACTAGCAGATAAATCTGTAATATAGACTGTAAATAAGTTATCTAAAAATGACCCAGTGGTCTGACAACTTGGAGCAATTTAGGATCAAAGTTTCTGGATGTAGCTCAAGTCCGAATGTGCAATTCTAGTCTTAAGACACAGCACGTCAGGGATATTTAGCAATAGGTTTTGAGCCTAATAAGCTAGCACAGTTCACCTGCCATTTCTCGATGACTAATCCTCCTCCCACCGCTACCGTTGGAGATGGTGAAGCACATCCAGGCAGAATGGTGATTGTCTTAGATCAATTCATTGTGTCAATTGAAGTGGAATGCAATTAATTATATGGGTTGGGGTTGTTCAAAAACATTAAAAGTAAAAGGACCTGAGAAAATCTATCAACAATAGGAAAAAGCATGAATAAAGACTTTAAGTGCCTTGACTCATGTTTGAGTCATGGGTATTACCTACAAACCAAGAAAGGACCTTTTTGAATCACCACTATTACCAACCAAAATTTAATAAGGCAGTTACACAAAAGGAATTACAATAATTCCCAGGTTGGAGAATACATGGATGTCTATATTAGTCATAATTTGTTCATCTGAGGCGGAGAGTCAGGATTCCTGGATGTAGACGTGTGCTGACGGCAGGTCAAACTTCAATGTTGCTTATGACTTGATCTGTTTACTTGACCAGCTTTTAGTCAGCTTCCTCTTTGGTCTCCTTGCTGTAAGCCCTCACACCAAGGCCACATCCACACAGCAGCCAGCGCGATCATCCCCTAACACAAATCAAAGACCATGTGCCATTTACAATTTTTCCAACAAGGAGAAGCCTGGTACTCAAACTTTCAAGGGTATAAAAATCACTTGGGTCGTTTTCTTTTCACATACCTGGAGCACGGTGTCTCCATGGTGGAGCCAGCTGTGACATTCCAACCCAGGGGGATTCTAACACAATGGTCGAGAGACACTGCATGGCTTGGGTGCTGCAGTAGCTTGCTGTGGAAGGCCTGTGACTCCTCAGCATGATCTAAATTTGCCTGGTTTTGTAATTATCACTGCAGTGTGAGGAATCTAAGATCCACGGTGACTGTTATTTTCTGATTCCCCTTGCCCCTTGCTGTAGTCACCCATTGTTCTGAACTCTAACCACCTACGGAGACTCTTTTCTGCTGGGGAAGTGGTTCTAGAAATTATTCTAGAGCAATTTGGTTCAACATTTTTACTTATCATATTTTTACTCTCTTCTCATACTTTCTTTTTTGTACCTCTCCTCTTCCACCTTCCTTTTCTCTCCTTTCTCCTGCCCTACTTTCCATCCATCCATCAACCCACAACATCTAACACTGTCAGGTGCTGGAGGTACATACTTATCTAAGATTGGTCCTTTGGTTTCAAGTAGTTTAAATAGCCAATATATTGAGAGGCTGAATCTCCAAATGGACAGTGGCCAAGCCACAAATATATAAAATAGAATCTAACCCACAACCCACAGCAACTGCCACAATGTTATCTACTAATCATCAACCTAGAAAAATAGAAGTCAAACTTGTAGGAAGTTAGATCACTATTTCTAATGATGATCCAGGAAGTTAAACACTGAGTTCTAGAATAATTGCCCCCAAATGGCTAGAACTTTCTTAGTAATTGACTTGGTTTTCTGTCCCATCAAACTTTCAACTTATGAATAAGCAAAGGCCAAATATGCACCTTTATTAATAAATATGGGTAACCCCATTCCCAGTGATGCTGCCTACAGCTTCCCCATGCCAACATCCCCTGCTCAGGACAAAATTGAAACCTCTTTTTGCAGCATAAGGCTATCATTATTCTCTGCTTTTTTGCATCTGCAAAAACACAGTGATGGTAGCTAGAGAAAACTCAAATAACCTTTTCACTTTTCTTATCTGCTTAGTCTTTTTCACTTCCACAATGGAAACAATGAAGTATACAATGGAATGTAGTCACTGTTTAATAAATATACCATATACAATGGGTATACATACAATCTGACACACACATACACTAAAACTTACTGAAGAGTCAAATGTTTTGGAGGTGATTAAAAGAGGAGGTAAGAAAGATCAAGGAAGGTTTCTCAGAAGTGGTGTCTGGATGGAACTAGACTTATTATTAAGGATTGAGCCTCCAATCAGAAGGAAAAACAGATGCAAAGTTACAAAATCAGGAGGTAAACGGATTCACAGAGTAGTTTAGAGTAATAAGAGCTAATTTCCATGAGTACATCCTGTGTCACGGACATTGCCCTGGTGACTGTCACCATGACTTTGAACTATGACTTTGACCCAGGTGTTAGTATTATACCCATCACACAGGTGGAAACACTGAAGCCAAGGCTAAAGCCAGTGAGTGCTGGAATTATGATATAAATAGGTAGATTTTGGTTTCATATTTTGAGTGTAGCTGTTACTACCATTGTATGCCTGGGGTACAGTTGATGTGACAGGCAGGACAGTGGCGTGAAGCCAACTCACAGAAGGTCTTTTATGTGTTTCTAAGGTATGTGGACATTCCAAAAGCCTTCCTGGTCATCTCAGCTCATTATGATGCCTCCTCTTCCATAACACACTACTCACTGCTGGCAGGTAAGGTGCTCACTTCCATGCTTCCTGCCCATAACCCATAACCTGGCCACTGACCTTGACCAGCGTAACCCAATGTCTGCATCTCTCTCCCTTCCATCAGGAGGGAGGAGCATATCACATCCTCGCCTCAACACCTGACTTAGCATTCTGCACAAAACAGGCACTCAGATGAAGGGAAGGACCCTTGTATCAACAGGGAAAGTGGGAACTCAACACACCGTCATGTGTTGTTCATAGAGCATTTTCACATCACATGGAAGCTGACCTTTTTTTAAACTATGTGTAATCTTAAGCTTCATTTCATATATGAAGAAACTGAGTTCAGGGAGGAGTTGAAAGGCATCCAGAGGAAAGGCTAGAAACTGAAATGTTTAGAAATTGAAGCTTTGATTTCTAAATTGTCATTTTCTATTTCATCACTGGTAATCCTTTTCAAAAACACTTTAACAGAAATGGGATACACATTTGCAGGATTGGCGTCGACACCTAATGCATTTAAAGCCACTTCCTTTGTAAACACACCATCACCATCCACTGAAGCTAACTCATGAGCCAGGTTTCATTTCCTGCAGGAAAAGAACAGACCATGAAGGCAGAGACGATAATGCTGGTTGAGTTGCTAAGAAACCCAGAACATTTTTAAATATGCCGGGTCACTATCCTACAGCGAGACCAATAATATGTCATGTCTCCATAGTAACTTGCAACGAACAGGATGTGAGTTAAAAATAGAGGAAACTGAGAATGGTAATCAGTTAAACCTGAAGTATGCTGAGTAACAAATTGTCAGATAAGGCTAAAGTACTCAGAAAGTATTAGCAGGCAGAGGATGAGCTTTGAAGTGAAGGACTCTGGGATAGAATTGCAATCCCACCACCGAAAGTCAAAATATCCAGACCACGCAGTAAAACTCTGAACTATAGATTCCTATTGAGACACAAAACTGCCGTGGTATCCTACATAACTCCCAGGGTTGTTGGCGTTAGGGACTGCACAGGTACAAACAATTTCTAAGAAATTGTTATCCTGGTGTTTAAGGGAGAAATTGTCTCACATAACCTGAGACAATAAACAAGTAAAAGTCCATTTTAATATGGTTCAGCAGTAGGATTTTCTGTGTGCAAACACTGTCCTTCAGATTTTACACTACTAAGCTGCTCTTTCTTGGTTCCTTTCCAGAAAGAGAGTGTAGTTGGAACTTTGAAACTCAGATTTTAGCCTCCCAATGCTTAATGATTTCTTTCTTTAACTGAAGTAACATTGCATTAGAACATTAAGTTTCGAGTGTGCATCATTAAAAATCATCAGGTGTATATGCTACCTTAAGTTCACCACTAAAATTTCAAGTCTATTTCACCATAGAATTTTCCACATTAACTCAATCTACTTCCCTTTATCTCCTTCCCTTTTGATAAGTACTAATTGACCTTAGGGTTTAAAACTATACAGTGTTATTTTACTTCATGTGTTGGTTTGTTTCCTCTCTGTACTACATACATGTAAAGACATTTAGTGTTGTCTTTCTCCATCTCATTTCACTAATATAATACTCTCTGAGTCCATCCCTGTTGTCACAAATGGCAGGATTTCATCATTATTTTATAGCTGAGTGGTATTGCACTGTACATGTATAACACATCTATCTTCTTTATCAGTTGTCTCTGCATACAGTTAGGGTTTTCAAATTCTGCAAACAATGCTTCAATGAACATGAGGGTGCATAGATTTTTCAGGTACATATCAAGAAGTGGGGTTCTAGATTGTATGGGATTCTATTTCTATAAAATTCTGAAAAGCTTCTATCATATGACTATATTATAGATTTCCCTCTATACTATGGGGGAGACTCACATTTGTGTTCATCATCAATAAAGCACAGGAATAACCTTAGAGAGTCACTGGAAGCCAGTGACCATGAGTGGCTGCAAGGATGGTACATTCTGAGTAAAAACTGATAGCGGGTCAGAAATGCTATTAGGGAGCCACAGATGTGAGAAGTTTTATATTGTTGTAGCACAGACAGGTTCCAAGAGTCATGGCATTATGAGTATGCTACATTTTTCTTGGACATGAATGGCACGTTTGAAAATATAGAGCAGAGACAGATGTCTCTTGGGCCTTAACACAGGAGATAGTGACCCACTACCAGGAAGAATCTTAATGAGCAATGATTAGACAATTAACAAATACAGAAGAACATCTTCTGTATCCCTTATTCTACATTTTCAATGATGTGCATTCATATAACAATATGTAGTAATCAAATTGCATATAGAACAAAGACCTGACAAAAAATGTAAAAATTTTTCATGTATCAAAGGATGACCCTGAGCATGACTATGTTTTGCTAAAATTAATAAAAAAATTGCTACTGTAGTCACTACTTCTGTTACTAATGTTAGCTTATTAGATAAGCTAAGAAGTCTCTCATGACACACTCACCTCCCTCATTTGTAAGGAAATCATGACCCTCCCCTTTTTTATGTTACATTCTTTCTACTCCTTTGTGCCAGCAACACCGTTGCTCAGGGAAACCACACTGACCTGTTTCCTGATATGTGTCTGTCAGGATCAGGTGAGCGTTGAGGGGAGTCACATACAACTTTTTTCTTTTTTAAAGATTTTTATTTATTTGTGCATACAGAATTGGGTACAGGCCAGAGGTACAGGGGCAGTGAAAGGATTCACCAGAGACAGAGTGGGGAGCAGAACAGGTAGATCATTGAAGTACACTGCAGGTGGGTCAGGAGAGGTCTGCCGCACCATGTGGGTCACCTCCTGGGAAGGCGGGGAGTGAACTCATGCTGAAGTAGCTTTAGCTTCTTAGTGCTGTGCTTTAACCCGCTGTGCCACCAGAGAGGGCCCCACATACAACCTTTTTCTGAACCTCCAGCACTATCACAAAGCCTGGTGCTGCAAAGGCTCTCAATAAATATTTGATGAATGCATAAATAGTAAATGAATTAATTAATTCATAAATTATAAAGTGAGAAAGAAATGGTAATATTATTACAAGTCATATTATCATGTCTTGACAGAACCATCCTTTAGAACAGAATGAGCCCAAAGGCTAAATTGGCAAAAAGGATGCAAAAATACAGTTTATTTTTTATGTAAAAGAATACTTAAAAAAAATTCTATAGCAAGTACTTAAAATATATACTGAGGTATGATTTTCTTCTCAACTCTTTCCTGAGAGATGTGTTTTCCTATAATGATCTAATTTAATAATAACACAGTTTGGGAAAAAATAATTTGATTGTTTCTTCCTCTTCTGTGCTATCCACTAATGAGGATTTGGAATATGTATGTGTGTGTGTGTGTGTAGGGTATGTGTGTGTGGGTATATGTGTGTATGTGTATGTATAGGTATAGGTGGGTGTGTGTATATGTATGTATAAACAATATATTGACAACAATAATAATAAACACCAAATATGAACCATGTCATCTACCAAAGAAGATGCTGAGAGTCTCATCAGTCATCAGGTCACAGATCTGTAAAAGTAGGATAGAGGTCCCACGATGTAGAGCATTTTATTTCCAATTTACCCACCATGATATCTAAGCCAAGACTAAAAGTGTCTTAACTGTCAACATTTCAGAAAATATACCTCTGGTGTGCTTGAAGGGAGAAGAAAGGGGTGGCTGGCCTTACTCACTTAATTGGTCTCCAAATCAGAACTTAGACTTCAGTGATCAAAGATGAGACTTTTCCTATAGTTCTTCTTTCACACCCATCCTTGCAGATCCATTATTATATATGCTAAAATCTGGAGACAGGGAGGAATGTGAAATAATATGAGAAGAAATTCTTACTCATTCACTTTCTTCATGCATTGAGTATTTATTAAACACCTGTGATATACTAAAGTTACTTCCAAAAAAAAATTTTAAAGAGATAATTTTAAAGACATTTAGACTACAGAAGTGATAATTTGTGATCTTCACCAGCTTCACTGTTGAAGGTGGAAACACACTAATCAATACTCACACAGGTACATTGGTTATTACTAACAGTCTAAGTACCCTAAAGGAAAATTAGAGAGTAAAGAAGAGAATATAGATTGATATTTAAGTCAGAGGGGTGAGGGAAAGTCATGGTGACATTTAGGCTGAGACCTAAAGAAGTCACCATGTCTCCATTAATTGATAAATGAATAAAGAAAATACTACACACAAACACACACAGTGGAATATTATTCAGCCATAAAAATGAAGGGAACCCTGCCGTTTGCAACAACATGTTTCAATGTTCGAAGTGAAAATAAATCTGACAGAGCTAAAAGATAAGCACTGTATGATTTCATACCTGTGTTTAATATAAAACAACCAAATTCATAAAAACAGAGAGTAGATTAGTGGTTTCCAGGGCCAAGGAATGGGATGTGAGGGAAGTAGACAAAGGTAGTGAAAGGATACAAAGTTCCAGTTTTCAGATGAAGAAATTCCGGGATTGTACTGACAGAACAGTGATTATAGTTAACAGTATTGTATTTTGTTGAGAGTATATTTAAAAGTTCTCACCATACAAAAAAATACAATAACTATGTAAGGTGATGAATGTGTTAATTAACCTGGTGATGTTACTCATTTCATTACATATATATATAAAATATACATCTACATGTACATATAATACACACACATACCAATATATGTATGCACATGTATGTAAAATAATATATATGTATGTTTATATGTGTGTGTATGTATATATATATAATCATTCCATTGTACACTTAAAATTCACACAGTATTATATGTTAATATCTTGATAAAGTTGGGAGAAAAAACAAATTTTCACTTTTTATGAGAACACAAGTCATATTGAATTAGAAAAGCAGTCTACTCTAGAATGACTTCATTTTAGCTTAACTTATTATACCTGCAATGATCTTATTTCCAAATAAGTTTATAGCCTAAGACTTAAGGCTTCAAATTATGAATTTTGGAATCACAACTCAACTCATAACTGAATGTAAGCACTACAGAACAGCAACCTTTTCTTTTGATCACTGCTATATCTCTAAAACTTAGTAGAAGAATGCCCAGCACATAGTGGGGAGTGACAACCTATTTACTGAGTCATTATATCAATTAATCAACCAGTCAATTATATCCACTTTTCTAGATCTAAAACTGATGTTCTTTCCACTGTTTAATTCATCTGTTTTTTGTCTAATATTTTCTAGTCTCTCAAAAGTTTAGGTTTAATTAATCTCTCCACAAGACTGCTCTCCCTTAAGTATTGTAAGAATCATGCTGATTCATCATTAACTCATAACTACCACAATAATCCCTAATGTAGTCATTAGCTAAATATTAAAAAGTTCTACTAGCATAATTATCATTAATTTTATGTTATCCCTAATGTATATATGTCTGGTTGATAGAGAAAGAGATGCTAGACAGAAATCAAGTCCACACACTAGTCACCTTCCATCCTCTACTCTCCAAGCTGAAGTAACCCATTTCTTACCCACAAGCCCCTGTTTCCTGGGCATCAAGGATCTTAAGCTATAAAAGTGGGGATTTAAGAAATATGTTGTTAAGCTGAAATACAAATAATAGTTTAGTAAATACATGAAAAAGTGATGAACAGCTGTATGAAGAGGGTCTTAAGAAAGGTACACACAAACATATGCATGTCCCAATATTTAGGAAAGAAGTCAAGGTTCAGAAGGAAAAGCTGACACCAGTAACACTTAATTCTGTATTAAGAGGTGGAGTTTTACTCATTTGTTCAAAAAGAAAACTGTGTTTATAATAAATGCCCAGCAAAGTGCACAATAATGGAAACATGGGGGAAGCTAAACAGCATGTCCCCATCTCTGGAATTTGGAGTCTTCAAACCACACCCATGAAACTAGTGTTTAAACAAACAAAAAACCATTGCTATTGTTAACAAGTAGAAATACAAAATTATTTTAGAACATATGACAGAAAGCATAAAATGTGTAGGAACAAGGACTTTACCTTAATAGAAGCTTATAATTTATAAAATAAAATAAAAAAAAATACCTGGAATCCCTTGGGTTGAAGGATAAAGGAGTGAGAAAGGAAACTATTCTCCAGCTAATTAGGAGCCTGTGATGACCAGTGGGGTCAACCATTGAAAGATTCTAATTGGGTACATAGAAGGTTGTTTCCAGACTGTTGAGGAAAAACAGAGACTTGCAGGTGATGAGTGAGTCAGAGAAGACCCGGTCCTGTTTCTCTCTTCATGGAGTCTGTACACCATGCTCAGTATTTAACAACCAGTACTACTGGGTCAGAACCTACGAGGTCAACATCTCACTAATAAAGACTCTGCTTCCTATGGATAGCTTACTGGAATACTGCAAAATGACTGTCTCTTTAAATTCCACATTCAGATTTCTGCTGTCTATGCTCTCTACATAAGCAGTCATGGCCACGGTGGACCAGATAAGTACTGTCCAAGGGGATGAGGCTGGACTAAAGTTGACCTTCTGCCCACCCCTTTATAATAATGTGTCATTTAGAAAATTTCTTCATAACTTTGAGCCTCAATTTCTTAGTCTAAAAATGGGATAAAAAATAGCAATTATAGGCCCTCCCTGGTGGTGCAGCGGGTTAAAGCACAGCACTGAAAAGCTAAAGCCACTTCCTCATGAGTTCGATTCTCGCCTGCCCTGGAGGTGACCACATGGTGCGGCAGACCTCTCCTGACCTGCCCACTGCTCCCCTCAGCATAGATCTGCCTGTTCTGCTCCCCATTCTGTCTCTGGTAAAGCCTCTTGCTGTCCCTGAGCCTCTGGCCTGTACCCCAGTTCTGTATGAACAAATAAATCTTTTTTTAAAAAAAAGCAATTATGGGCCCTCCCTGGTGGCGCAGCGGGTTAAAGCACAGCACTGAGAATCTAAAGCCGCTTCCGCATGAGTTCGATTCCCGCCTGCCCCAGAGGTGACCACATGGCACAGCAGACCTCTCCTGACCCGCCCGCTGCTCCCCTCAGCAGTGTACTTCGTCGATCTGCCTGTTCTGCTCCCCACTCTGTCTCTGGTGAAGCCTCTCACCACCCCTGAGCCTCTGGCCTGTACCCCAGTTCTGTATGCAAAAATAAATAAATCTTTAAAAAAAAAAAAAAAGCAATTATGTACCCCCATGTTTATCGCTGCTTTATTTACAATTGGAAAAACATGGAAGCAGCCCAAATGCCCAAAAAAAGCAATTATAATATTAACTGTCACACCAAAAAATGTAGCACAAAAAATATTCGTGATAGTGTGTTTTCATAAAATATAGACTCTGATTAGTATTTTTGGTAGAATTGTTTAGATTTCATAGAAAGTCTGGCAAAGGTAATTCTAGAATAACCTCTGATAAGCCATCCCTTAACCTCTGTTGTGCATCCCTGTTCCTCAGATAGTGATCTCAGGTTTGTTCCTACAAAATCTGGTATCTGAACCTATTCATAGACCTTCTTGGATCATCTCAGCCTCCGGTTTGCAGCTGCTACTTCAGCTGCTGGACTTACCCCAGGTGTGCTGGGGAGTGCATGCCCTGAGGTTGACCAGTTGCACACTTGTGGTTTCTAGCTTCTTTTTGATTTTTCTCCTTCTTCCTTTTGAGATGAGAAACCATACTGTGACTCTCTGGACCAGAATCCTCTGCAGCTGCGGGGACTAATCCAGATGTGAGGGGAAAGAACTTGCTGTGAAATAGGGTTGGATCAGAGGAGAAAGGGGAAACCTGCAATCAATTTTTTGTTGTTTCTCCCTGCAACGGACAGTTGCAAAACATTTTTCTGTACAACCAGAGACGTCCAAAATATCCACATGAGGAAACAGACATATCTTCATAGCAACTACTGACCTCTCCACGACTAGTCTGGAAGCACTAATATCAGGGCTATTAGGGCGTTATTTTGTATTACCTCCTACATTTCCTGACCACACAGCACTCTTTTTTTTTTTTTTTTTAACAAAGGACCATTGTTTGACATGACAGGATTTCCCCCACTAGCTCGTCACTGTAGCTCTCGCATCACCACACCTCCCATCACCCTCCACATTCAATTCACTTTTCACTCTTTCTTGCCACCCTAGGATTTTATTTTCCAAGTAAAGAATCAACACTTACTTTCCACCTCAGATTCTGTTTCTAGGAAGGCCTGTGTGGGCCGATTGGTAACATGAGTAGTTCTACAAAGCAGACTGTCAGGCAGGATTTGAGGAATTGGTTTTTCATTGGCCTGAATGTAATAAAATCTCCTCTGTGTGGGGAGTAAGTGGGATACAGTGGCCTCATGTACATGGGTTTTCATCCCTTTTTTTTTTTAAGATTTATTTATTTATTCATACAGAACTGGGGTACAGGCCAGAGATGCGGAGGGTGAGAGGATTCACCAGAGACAGAGCAGGAAGCAGAACAGGCAGATCGACAAAGTACACTGCTGAGGGGAGCAGCGGGCGGGTCAGGAGAGGTCTGCTGTGCCATGTGGTCACCTCCGGGGCAGGCGGGGATCGAACTCATGCGGAAGCGGCTTAAGCTTCTTAGGGCAGAGCTTTAACCCGCTGCACCACCAGGGAGGGCCACATCCCTCTTTTTTTTTTTTTTTAATGGAATAAGAGCAAGGCTAGAGAGGCTTGAATAGCTGTAGTACTTAATTTTTGTAATAAGCAAAGGCAATAACATTGTGAAGTAGAATAACTGGGGGCTATTGTACTGCAAAAAAATAATAACAGCCAAAAAAATAAAAGTGCAGCATTTCTGATTGCCAATTTAAAGCATGATCTAAAATGCAGAATCCTCAATGAGACTTTCAAAGGTTTTCATCCCTTGCAGCAGAAGAAAGATTATGCAACAAATCAGATTGGAGTACTAATAATTGCAGAGAAGACTAAATAAACAGTCTCAACAAGTCTCATATATCAAAATCAGAGACTTGACAAGCAGTATTTAGACCTGAGATAAGAATATTTGTGTAGACAAGTCAGAGAACTTGAATTCCCTAATTTTCCCCACTCCTTCTCAGGGCAAATACTGTTTTTATTCTTTTCAAGTGATAACTTCTCCTGCCTGGAGACCGTGCAATTGATTTATCTGAGACGGGTGTCTTACATCAGGATGAGTGATCTTCCTCCACACTCACTGCTTCCATTCTGATAACTAGTGCTGAGGCTAACAGTGTCCCAGCAGAGAAAGGCTGCAGGCTCACAGGCCTGCAAGCTCTACTGAACAGGCTCTAGCAGAAGCAGAAAGAAAACCTGTGGGAGTGGGTCTGGAGGGTGGTAAGCCAGGAAATCAGGTAAACAGAATCTAGTACTGCTCTGAGGAGAATTTACTCACATGGGGACACTTACCCAAGATTTGGAAGTCAATATCTTGAGTACTCTAAAGAGTTTACTCAGATAAATGGCTCTTCGAAGCCTAGACTTAAGGATGACTTACAGTAAAACAAAGTGGAAGTACCAGAACTTCCCAGGCATGATGTCAAGCAAAGGGTTTCCATGGGATCTGATTTTTCTATTATCCCAAACCAAAACATTTGCTGTCCCTCCGGCCAGAGACATCCTAGCAGGGGATGACTCCACGTTACCATGCTCTGTATCACCATGAGCATAATCACAGTTGCTACTGCTGCCCCTATCAACATCGCAAGAACCACACAGAGGCAGCACCTGGATGAGAGAGGCTGGCACACCAGCATCAGGGCTGGGCTGTCCTCAGAAGGTTTTCAGTCTGCCTTGTTGAAGTCGAGCATCTTCCATTTACCTCGAAATGCGTAATGATACTAGCAATATTTGCCCTATAGGAAATAGCCTTTACCCAAAAACCCGAAACATTCAATCATTGTATAATATGGACTTGCGTCTAGGGAAACATGAACTCTAAATTCTGTGGCATTGGAGGGCATCTGCAACTCAAGAATTATGTTCTGGGAAGGGCTAGGCCATAGTTAGCTTATTTGGCCCCTTGAATCTTGAACACAGTGATGACTCACAGTAAATCAGAGGAAGATAGTGAAGAAAATATCAGCGTGATCAAGGAAGTGGGGATGTCAAAGTGAATTTATTATATAAACCACATAACTGCATACCACAGGAAAAGCTAAGGATGTTTTATTTGCCAAAGCAGCCAGGCCAATAAGAAGGGGGAACAGACTTCTTTAGAAGTTTAATAGAGACTGTTCTGTAGACTAGGTACCATTTGGAACCCACTTGGGCTTGGAATTGCTTCCTCTGGAAAATCACTGACTTCTTCCTCAGCTCCTCCATTGTAGGGTTCATTATCTGAACTCCACCAGTTCCTCCGTGTTTCAAACCTTCAAACCAGATAATATAAATTGTCTTTGCTACACAGCTGAACTTTATGAACTCTAAGCTCTGTGTTTTCTTTCTTCTGGGTTTATTTTTAAAACACTTAAGTTTTTGGTACATTTCTCTCCAAGAAATTTTTAGTTCAAGTGTAATGTGGTTAAAATAATGCCCCCAAAATGACCTCCTATCTGCCTATCTGTCTCTGCAATACTCCATTTTCTCCCCTTTGGCTCTGCAGAGAGCAGAAAATAGAAACTAAGCTCTTTGGGAGGAAAAAAAAAAAAGAGGCCACTGGAGTTCTCTTCAGATTCTCTTTATTGCAATGGATGAAACTTTCCAAATTGAGGACAAGTCATTTTAAGCAAGCCACTACAAAGTGAAATATTTTTATAAAATTGCACTATTTTGAAGGATGTCCAGGAGCTTTTTTTATTCCCTCGATAAAACCTCTTCCTACTTATTTTCTATTTATAACAACTCCCTCACCAAATGTTTGAGTTTCAACTCATCTCAACACCTGAAAAGCCAGATGCTTTTGTAACAGAGAAAAAGAGCCCCTTGTAGACTCTGAGGTGGCTGCTCTCAGGACAAAGAAGAAGTCAGACTGCTGGGCTCCAGTGGCCCACAGAATAGGGGCTTCTCACAGTAGAAAGTGAGGGTTTATCCATGTACACCCTTGACCAACATCAGGCCAGCATATGAGGAACACTCATGAAAATTGGCTACATTATCCTTTGCAACTTAGATGTGTTTTAAGCAGGTCAGCTGCATGTCCTTAACACACAGAGCCAATGCTTATGTTTCCAGCATGGGAACCACATTCATGGGGGTTTTCATTAATTCCTCCATTTGGCTCTCATAACTATTATCCCCAAATTTTGGTTGAAAAGAGAGACACAGTGTGGCTGAGTAACTTGCCCAAGGTTATATGCAATGGAGTCTCCGGCCTCCTAAATCTCAGTTTAATGCATTTGGGTTAAAATATTCATTCAGCAATAATTCTTGAGCACTAGTCCATGAGCCCAAACTGTGTTCTGTGCTTAGAAGCAGTTTCCCAAGACAGACTTGATCCTTGTCTTCCTAGAACTTTCAGCCAAGGAATCATGATGACCAATGCTCATCACAGTCAGAAGAGCTGTCCACACCCAGTAAGGACTATTAACACCACAAGTAACTACACATTTGTGTGATATGTCTTTGTGCAGTAACAACAAATACACTTGTATAACCCTCTGAGAATTCAAGTGTTGTCATGGACATTACTGTATTTATCTTAATGCAGGACATACATTTCCTTAGCTGAAAGATCAGAAAATGGATGCTGTACAGGTTGAAAGACTTAGTAAGGACCAACGATTTATTCAATGGAAGAACCATGTCAAGGATCAGAGTGCTGACTGTGTAGATCAAATGCAAATAAGTAAACACCTTTATTGGTGCATAAAGAAAAGAGGGTATTGGAACCACAGGTAACTGGCAAAGTGTGGTGTGTCAGGACCAATTTAAAGTCCTGTTAGATCACTAGTTTATGATTTTGAAAAAGTCTTTTTTTCTCTGTCTTTCAGTTCTGGACAGGACTAAGAAAGCTAAATATAACAACAACAACAAAAAAAAAAAACAAGCAAACAAACAAAAAACTTTGAGCAATACGCCTTCTCTCTGACCACATCTATTCACCTATGCGAGTCCATCCAATCAAATTAAATCTCAGGTAACACTACACATGCTAGAATAAAGATGCTCTCTTCCCTTATGGATGTGAAAGTCAAGACACACAGTGTTAAGGAATTGCTAACAGTGATTTTTGGACTGTTGTGACAAGTCAAACTCAGTTGGACACTAAAGCAAGAAGACTAGGGATACATAGATTTGGTCACATATTTCTGAGCCTCTGTATCAAGCTGAGTCTGAAGCTAAAGTTACCAAAAGATTTTAGTAACATGAACAATTATGTTCTTTTTATTTTCTCTGTCAAACTGGATCAGTGTCTTTATTCTTGCAACCAGTGCTGCCAAATACCTAGTAGAGACAGTTCTTAATGGTGAATTCATGAATCTACAAGAAGGTAAGAACAGAAAATGCTGGGGATAAAGGATAAAGGCACAGTAGATCTTGATTATATCAATTAGATTGAATCTAAATCAACTTAGACTAGATCAATATAATGAAGTTCCTTCCTTCTCATTTCTCTCTTGACCATTTGGCACTTGACTGCTTCTTCCCTCAAAGGAGATGCCAATGGGGCAGAGAAGTGACAGGGGTGGAGTGGGGGTAGACACACTGAAGGAGGCTTGGGGTAGCATATGCTGAGGTAGAAAAGATCTTTGTGAAAAACTGTCTCTCTGAATCAGGCTTGGTCTGAGTGTTACCTGATTTCAAAGTCAGAGAAGGTGTTAAATGGGCCATAAACTCCCCTAAGAAGCAGTCAGCCAAGCCCATTCTACCTCTTGCATCTTTTATCTTGATATGAGAGTGAGTTTCATAAACACTGAAGACATCTCCCTGGAGCACCTCTTGAAGTAGTTCATTAAAGGAAAAAGCACAATTTAATAATTAAACATTATTAAAACTCTGTCCTTCCTGTGTCAGCAAGGTTAAAAATGGAGCTAATTACGTGCACAGAGGATTTTGAAAGTACTCCTCGCTGGGTTTCTCTTGTAAATTAAACTTAAGCAAGTAATTCGCCAGGGTAGACAGATGCATTCCTGAACTGCATAGTATATTCTCTGGGATTGGCTTTTCAGTCTTACCTATTTTTCATCACCCTGCTGGAGAGATGTTTTGAATGAGACTGAAGGATACAACCGTTTTCCATGCTCCGAGCTATTACAGAGCTATGACAGATTGCTGTTCTCTTCACCTGCACCTCCAATTGTAGCAAAGAACTTGGCACACAGTAGTTGCTCAACAAAAATACATGAGGTTCTACTAAACTTAAAGCTTTCACTCCCAAAGCAAACTGACCAATAGAATCTGTGCAAGATAAATTGTTAACATGAATCTACATTACTGCTATCCTTGTTCTAGTGCCTTTTTCTTTGTTAAATTAATAGCTTAATTTATTCAACAAATGTTTCCATTCACACACCCCTTTTGGAGTCAGAGAAGGTGATAAGGTTGAGGTGTCCCTGTGGATACCCATGACACCCTATTTCTAACTTTTTGCACATCTATAATTATTTAAATGCAGCTTTATTTCTTCCAACTCCCTCTCAAACGATGTTTCACATGGGAATGAAAGGAGAAGATGGATACAACAAATGTAAAACTCTGGAAGGGTCTCTAGTCTGCAGAGGAGATAGGAGAGTAAAGAAACATGGGAACATTGTATAAGTCTCCTAACACTGTCAAAATAGCCCGCCATTACTCCTATACTGTGCAGGACCTATGTCAGAGGCATGGAAAAGAGAAGGGTGTGGTGTGCTGACCGTGTATGTACAGCCAAAGGTAGTGACTCACAAATCAGAAGCAGATGAGCCATGCTGATGTAGGCTGGCTGCATCAACATGTACTCAGAACCCCACTTCCTACTGAATACCTGTTTCTTCCCATTCCAAGCCTTTTTATCCATTTTCTCCTTTCATGCCCATGTGAAATGTGGCAAAAGCTATGACATTGAGAGGGTGTAGGAAGAAATAAAGCTGCATTTAAATAACTATAGATTGTGCAAAAAGTTAGAAATAGGGTGTCATGGGTGTCCACAGGGACACCTCAAGTAGGAATGGCCAATTACTAAGTGCAGGTATTTTTGCTGCCAGTTTGCAGGTGAGGAAATGGAGACTTAGAGAAGATAAGTAATGATACATTTTTCAAATCAGAATTCTATTGCAAGTGTGTATTATTTCAAAGTACTTTCCATAATGTCATGATGTCACCTGAAGAGCGGCAAAGTTCCCTCTGGAATATAATGTAAATTCCACAGTGAGGCAAATCCAAGAACAGCATCAATTACCCTCTCTAGTTTCTCTATTTCCTCAGGCTTTCTTTTTTTTTTTAGTTTGCACAGATTTGATAGTAAATGATTATACCAATTTTTACCGGTGATATTCAAATATTTTGTTTTGTTTTATTCAAATATTACATTGCAAAAGAATGTGTCCAATGAGAGTCTGATAACAGGTTTAACATTTGTTGATCCCCCTAATTTTTACCTAAACTATCAGCTATAACTAGTTCAGTGTTTCAACTCAGAAAGAGACCTCTTGTTATGGGCCAATGATGTGAATGATAACTTGGAGATTCAGAGAGGAAATGTACTGTGAAACTCACTCAGCAATTAATTCACTGTTGAGTCTTAAACATAGATTTTTTTTTCATTAATCAAATATTTACTGTGCAATGTTATGTTCACAAGGCCAAAAATAAAAATTACGGATTTTCAGTCTAATGGAAGGGCAGTCACAGGAGAAAGAAACAATATCGCAGTAATGCAGTAATGATTCTTATGGTGAAGAACTACAAGGTGTCTATACCCTGTTTTAGTCTAGGTTATCCAAAGAAATAGAACCAGTAGGAGATTATATAGAAGGTATATTGGAAAAGATGATGGATGGATGGATGCACAGATAATAACTTGGCTCATATAGAGTCTGAGAAGACCCGAGATCTTGCAGCAGCAAGGTGGGAACCCAGAAAGCCAATAGAATAGTTGTAATATGAGTCCACAGGCCTAAGAACCAAGAACATTCATGATATCATTCCAGTTTGAGTTTGAAGGCTGGGGAGATCCATGTCCTACCTGGAGACATCAGATAGAGAGTAAATTCTCCTTTATTTTGCCCTTTTTTGTTCTGTTCAGGCTTCCACAACTGAGAGATGCTCACCCACGATAGAGAGGGAAATCTGCTTTACTCAGCCTACCGATGCCAATGTTAGTCTCATTAGAAACGCCCTCATCAACATGACCAGAAATAATGTTTAACCAAATATCTGACCATCTCATGATGCAGTCAAGTTAGCACATAAAATTAACCATCCCATTCATCTTTCCAGTACAGCACATGGATTTTCAAGAAAAATAAATGTTGTACTTCTAGTTTAGAAAATTCCAAACTCTTTCCCTGTAGCATCGCAAATGATCTGTGGCATCTGAGCTGATGGAGATACAGGGCAGTAATTTACTTAGAGAGTAGTATCTAGTCCATCCTCACACAAGTAATCCAGCCCTCTTTACAGCACTGAGGACCTATGGGCAAATGTCAAGCCCTCTCAAGAAAGAAATCTTATATACAGCAAGAAGTTCAGCTGTGGAAGATAAAATCAAACAAACAGTTTCATTAGCGATTATGTGTAACAACACAAGGAAGCATCTACATTTATAGAAACTCAGTGACAAGGAAGATGGAGTCACTCATCTTAATTTCATCTGTAATAATCTTCAAAGTTTGAAATACTAAATTCAGCTCTCAGTTCCAAAGAACACTGACAAACTGGAATCAAAGAAAAGATGGCCAGACTCACGTTCTCTGATTTGAAGATGTGCTGAAGCCATTAGGAATGTTTGATATGGAGAGGAAGTTAACCAAAGGGTTCCTATTAAGAGTTATTAAGAAGTAGGAAGGAGTGAAGAATCACTGGACACCATCAGCAAGCCCTTTAATTGCAATAGATGTGAACCAGCTGAGCACAGGGCAACGTGGATTCCCATGATGGACAGAAGGTCTAGATGCTGATGGGGGAGAATTCTAGTCCATGGTTATATGAGTCTAAAACCCATTCCCTTCCTGTGTCCTTGATATAAGAGAAGAAAGAGAAGGGTCAAAGTGTACGCTCCTCTAAGGCAGGGAAGTGATTACAGTTTGTCTATATTTGCAAGGTTTGGGGGAAAGCCTAATGCATATTGGTGCTAAGTACTTGCTTTATAACAAATGAATAAATGTAAATAATGACTCAAGTCATTTTAAAAAAGCATGAGCAAGGGGAGCTATTTTTAAAAATCTCCTCAAGAAAAGGCAATGACCTTTCTTAATCTAAATTCCCAGGGAAAAAGATAAAGAGAGTATGCTAATGAATAGCAAAACCCTGGACTTTTCAATCAACGTTGTGTTTGGTCATTTATCAGGAATTTCTTTAAAAACAGTATTTCTTTTCTTAGCATCACACCATTGCCAGAAAACCCACACATTTTTTCCATGGAACCCTCTTTTCTGCAAACTGTCTCTGGAGCTCTTTATGTCAGCACAGAGCTAAGAGCAATAGCCCTTTAAATGCCCTCAATCATCTAAGAAGTATGGATTTTTAATCCTCATTTTCCAAATTAGAAAACACTACACAGCTAATTACTGCTGTTGTTGGTCATTAAACCAAGGTTTCTGTAAGTGCAAAACAACTAAGCTGCAATGATAAGAGGCTCAGATGCATATGCATGGTTGTAGGTAAATGAGTTTACAAAAATCAGACTTTCTTTTAAGATTTATTTTTTTATTTATGTATGCATACAAGAACTGAGGTGCAGGCCAAAGTTTCGGGGAGAGGATTCAACAGTGGGGAGCAACCGTTTACTGCCATTAGCACTTATGAGCAGCACCTGATTCTTGCATGCACACCTGTGATTATGGTTACCTGGGCCCAGAGACACGGGGCACACAAATATGTAAATGGAGACACCTGTGGTGAGGGGCACCGTGACTGTAAGGGAGGCATCACTCTTGAAGAGGGCAGATGAGAGAAGGCAACTGAGAAGCACTGAGAGAGTGCTGGGCTGTCCCCTGATGCAGCATTAAAGGCCTGCAAAAATCTACTGAAGTCCCCAGAATAATCTTTTTGTCTGCAAGAACTGAAGAGAACCACCTGGCCTGCAATGGCTGCAAAACAAAGGCTCACACTTTATAGAGGTTGGAGTCAATATCATCATGGGAAGCTTCCTGCTGCCTTGCACAGAGGTCTGGCATTCTGCTCACTATAGACAAGGTAAGGTAAGAGCTTCCTCTCCCGTAAAATGGTTGCTTTGGTTGACCTAGAAAATCCTATCATGACAGGTCTGGGGCTGAGAATATCTGGAATATCTCATGGCCAGTTGAGTGTGATTAGAAAGATGGAGCCATTTTAGCTTCTAGATGACTTTAGAATTACTCCCTCATCCCTTCCTTCTTTGAGGCTGACTGGGAATTCACTGCTGTTCAGGGCTTGTGTGGCAAACCACTTCATGTCTCTGGGACCGTTTCCTGGTCATCGGCAAAGGGAAGTTTGGGAATTAAAAAAAAAAATCCCTCAGGTTCCTTCAGCTCTCACCCACGGGAATGGATTCTCTGGCATTTGCCTGAAGATAGATTTATGACTGTTCTGAATCTCAGAACTTCACTTCTGAAAACTACTCAAAATGCTTAATCCCCAGATAAGGAGAAAACAGCATCAACTCACCCTCCCTTCTTACCCACTTGCTTTATTAATGAGGAAAGAACTGCAGAGCAAAGAGGCCCTACGTTGGTACTTAGTCCACTTGATTTCGGGATGGACAAAGAGCCAACACACTTACCCAGAATGTGGTGGCTGCTCTTCTGTGACATGAGCTTCATACTTGCAAAAAGCTGTCAGACTGAAGCTGCAGGAGCCTGAAGGCAATTTCTGCGAACTCAGCTTGCCTGACTCTGGAAAGGGTGGGTGGTTCTGCCACCCTTTGAGGATGTGGGAGGACGGGAGGAGGTGTTGGAGGCAGCATGGCAGGGACCATGGCCAGCTGCAATAATGCCATTTTTAGGAGCCTCCCTGGTGGTTCAGGGGCAAGGCAGCTAAGCTGGCCACAGCTGCTTCAGCAGGAGTTCGATCCCCAGCCAGGGAGCTGTACTTCGTCAGTAGGCCTGTTCTGCTCCCCACTCTGTCCCTGGTGAAGCCTGTCATTGTCCCTACACCTCTGGCCTGTACCCCGGTTCTGTATACACAAATAAATCTTTTTTAAAAAATAATGGCATCGGGTGGGAGGGAGGGAAATGCACGGGACTATGGTGGTGGCACAGGGGTGATTTGGTGATGGGAAACCCGTGGGGATTACAATGGAGATGAAAAAA
>NW_004567110.1:6394830-6416825 GCF_000260355.1 Condylura cristata | reverse complement strand
CTGTTCTGTTCCCCACTCTGTCTCTGGTGAAGCCTCTCACCACCCCTGAGCCTCTGGCCTGTACCCCAGTTCTGTATGAATAAATAAATAATAATAATGGCATCTTTAGAACTTTGGACAGAGCTCGGAGCCATCTGAGAAGGCAGCAATACTGCGTTGGCTGGGTTGGAAGCCACAGACGGGCTGGGCAGTCTCAGGCTGACCACTCCCTACCTCTTATCTGCAGCCAGGCCTCCTACTCAGACTTGAGTTCCAGGGGACTAGCTCACACAGAGCTCAAACTGGACACGAGTGTGGAGGAGCTGATCATTTGCATCCCTTCCCTATGTCTGTCCTCATGGAAGAGAACAGGCTGAACAGACCCATTTCTGCAGTCACCCCAGCTCCTTGGATCTGACTAGTGTATTCATGGGCTAGGACCCAAGTGGGAAGCCTTTGCCCCTAATACATACTGAAGTTCATAGACACCAAGACTGTGTGAAGAAGGGGTGAAGGGAAATCAGTGCAACAAAAAAGGAGGAGGAGAAAGGGGAGGAGGAAGTGTGGTCAGGATGAAGCTGGCCTGGAAACGCTGTTCGGGTGGTGTGTTGCAGAACCTGAAAACTCTTTCTTTTTTTTAAGAACTATTTTTTTGTACATACAGAACTGGGGTACAGGCCAGAGGCTCAGGAGCAGCGAGAGACTTCACCAGAGACAGAGTGGGGAACAGAACAGGCAGATCGACGAAGTACACTGCTGAGGGGAGCAGCGGGCGGGTCAGGAGAGGTCTGCCCGCCATGTGGTCACCTCTGGGGCAGGCGGGGATCGAGCTCATGCAAAAGTGGTTTTAGCTTCTTAGTGCTGCACTTTAACCCTCTGCGCCACCAGCAGGGCCCATTGTCGCTCTTTCAAATGAGAAAATGATGGATGCAAACTTCAATCCCAGTAGCAGGGCAAAGGAGGGCACAGTTGATAACCCCCAGTGCTGTTCTTCCCACTAGCCCGTGTGAACGGGGGGCTGTAGCAAGAAGCCCCCCCAAAAAACAGAAGCAGCCGCTAAGTGACATGGGTGGGCCAGGAGGGTGTCACACTTAGTGGAATAAGTCAGATGAAGAAAGACAAATACGGTATGAAAAAGAAAACAGGTGAACTCACAGAAACCTAGGAGCTTAGATTCTAAATTCTTCCCAGAAGGGAAGGGGCGGGTGCGCCAGTCAGAGGGGACAGTGATATGGCGAAGAATAGAACCGGGCTCTTAGCGGCGGGTTAATGGAGCGCGTGCTGCTTCCGTGGTGCACACCTGAAGGTTCTGTTGGACTATAAAGCGATGTTATGTCATTTAAAGATCACATTTTCCAAAATAAATAATAATAAACCCCTGCTAAAAATCTTTTCTTACAAAAGGGCTGTTCCTTTTGCCTTAAGACTTAAAAATTCTCATTTCCAGTGTCACTTAGTTCCACCCCCGAAACCTCCCCCTTTCAGTGAGTTGTTTCACAGGTTTACATTGGATTCATTAGTCTGTTTATATTAGATTCATGGTCTGTGTTTGATTCTGGGAAACCCAGAAGTCCTAAATGATTTTTTATTTTGCACATATTTGTGCTGTGAAGTGGAATGGTTTTGACAAACTACATAGTGTTGTGTGTTTATTAGTGAAATATCATGAAGAATTTACCACCCCTCTGCCCAAATCTTCTGTGACTCATGATTCAATCTTTCTCCTCTTTCCCTGCGCCCCTGCAAACCACTGATCATTTTTGCTCTCTATAGTTTAGTCTTTTCCAGGATATCACATAATTAAGATTATTCAGTATGTAATTTTTCAGACTGAATTCTTTGATCTAGAAACATGCCCATAAGTTTCCTCATGGTTTAATAACACATCCCCCTGAAAGTTTTTTTTTTTCCATTGATTTAAAATTTTCTTGTGTGGATGTGACAGTCTGGTCTTTCATTGACTAAGGGACATCTTGACTGCTACCAATATAGAAAATTATGAATAAAAGTGCCATAAAAATGCAGGTTTTTCGTGTGGACACAAATCTTCATAGTACTTGGGTAGGTATCTATGGAATGTGTTTGCTGAAGTTTTTAGTAAGTTAGTAAGACTAAGTAGCTCTGGAAGAAATTGCCAGGCTAACTTTCAAAATGGCTGTACCACCAACTGAGAATGAATCCTCGCCAGCATTTGGAACTGTCAGTTTCTGTGTGGTCGTTTGCTTTTTAGCCACTGTAATAGATGGGGGATAAGTTGCCTGATTTTAATTTGCAGTTCCCTAGTGTCTGATGATGCAGGGCATCTTTTCATAAGCTTATGGTTCAGCAATATCTCTTTTTAAAGTGAGAAGCCTGTACAATTCCTTTGCCCATTTTTAACTTGGCTTGTTTGCTTTCCTGTTGAGCTTTAACAGTTTTTTGTATATTTTGGATATAAATGCTTTATCGTATAGGCTTGACTAATATTTTTTTACCAGTTTGTGATTTGCATATTTTGCAGAGCAGAAATACGCAATCCTAATAAAGTGCAATATTGTTTTCCTTCATGGATAATGCTTTTGCTGTTGTACTGGAGGTCTCATTGCCAAAATCAAAGGTGACATAATTTTCTACTGTATCCACTGTATTTGCTTCTACAAGTTTTATAACTTTCATTTCACATTTAGGTCTGTGATCTACTTGAAAATTTTTAAATATATTCATTATATCATCTTTCATTTTTGTTCAATTTATGGTTTTCCTGTGAAAACTCTAAGATGTGTGTCCAGAATCTTTTTCTTTTTTTTTTTTTTTTTTTTTTTTTTGCATATGAGGATCTGTTTTGGCACCATTTGTTGAAAAAATTTCTTTTGTCATTGAATTGCCTTTTCTCCATTGTCAAAAACCAGTTGACCCTATGTTTATTTCTGGGCTTTTTGTCAGTCCTATTCATCTATGCATTTACTCTGTTACCACCAGTACTATGCTCCCTTTACTGTAGCTGCAGACTGAAGCTTGAAAGTTAGTAATATGGGTCTCCAGTTTGTTCCTCTCTGTTAGAGTGGCCTTGAAACAACTCAAAATTCTGGGTATTTTGGCTTCAATATCTGGAAAAATAGATCACTGGGGCTTTTACTGGGGTTGCATTGCCTCTATGGATCAGTTGAAAAGAATGAACATTTTCATGATATTGAGTCTTTTTATTTTTTTCTTTATACATACAGAACTGGGGTACAGGTCAGAGGTATAGGGGCAGTAAGAGGATTCACCAGAGACAGAATGGGGAGCAGAACAGGCAGCTTGAAGACATATATTGCTGAGGGGTATAGCAGGCAAGACAGGAGAGGTCTGCTGCGCCATGTGGGTCGTGGCCAGGGATTGAACCCTCACTGAAGTGTCTGCAGCCAGCTTGCAGTGCTTTGTCTTACCCCACTGCACTGCCAGGGAGGGCCTGAGTCTTATATTTTTTATGAAAATAGAATATCCATTTATTTAGACTCCTTTGAGTTCTTTTGAAAATTTTGCAATTTTCATAAATCCTATACACATTTTGTCAGATTAAATCTTAAGTTTTTCATTTTTTGGGCTGTTTTTCCTTGATTACCATATTCCAACAGTTTACTTGTATAAAGAAACAGTTAACTTTCTTGTAATAACTTTCTATCCTGCAATGTTCTTCTTACTGAATATTGCATTTTTTTCCCAGAGTTTTCATTGATTCTTTTAGTATCCTATAAATATTTGTAGATGTTTCCCACGACATCCATTTTATTTTTTCCTTCCCTTTCTATATAGACAATATTTTTTTTTGCACTAATTAGAATTTCTACTAAGTAGGGTTGATGAGAGAGGACATTCTTGTTCATCATTAGTCTAAGGAAGAAAGCATCCAGATTCTCACTGTTAATGTTAGCTGTGAGTCTTACATAAATGTTCTTTATCAAGTTGAGGACATTCTAATTTTTAATGCTTTTCATGAAGATGCTTAGGATTGTTGCCATGTGCTATTTCTGTATCATTTGCTAAATCATGTTATTTTTATCTTTTTGGTGTGGTGATTAATTGGTTGACTTTAGAATCTCCAACCAGCCTTGCACTTAGAGTAAGTCCTCTTTGGTCATGGTGTCTGATTCCATTTATATGTTATTGGATTTTATTTGCTGGTATTTGCATCCATGTCAAAAGACATATGTTCTGTAGTCTTCCTGTATGTGACAGAGATTGGTCTAGAAAGTGTTTCCTCTTCTTTTTATTTTCTGAAAGAGTTTATAGACAAAATCGGTAGAGACTAGAGTCATCTCTTTTTCCTTAAAAGTTGCTAGAATTGAACAGTGAAATCATCTGATTTGTGTCATGGTGTTTTTGTGTTGCTTATACCAAAATACCAGTACTCAATAGGTTATAAGCAATAGAAACTTATTTATTCACAATTCTGGATGCTGGAAAACACATGATCGATGTACCAGAAGATTTTCTGTTTAGCATGGATCTATTTTCTTGCTCATAAATAGAATAGTGTTGTGGTATCCATCCCTGCTGGACAAGGTGAGTAAACTTGCTGGGGTCTATATTATAAGATTACTAATTCCATTTGTCAGTGCCCTGCCCTAAAGATTTTATCATCTACCAAATGTTCCACCTGTGAGCACACTCATTTTGGGGTTTAAAATTTTAAACCCCAAATATGAATTTTGGGGGTGGACACAGACACTTGGACCAAAGCAGTTTGTGCTTGATTTTTTCAGTGTTTGTCAATTATTGCCTTAACTACTATAGCTGTGGTCACCTGAGTTGTGGTAGGCTTGTTTTCCAAGAAATCGATCCATGTCATCTGTTATAAAACATGTGGGCATAATTTGTTCATAATATTCCTTTATAACCTTTTAATGTTCATAGCATCAGTAAAGATGGCCCTCTTTACTTCATGATATTAGAACTTGTTTCTTCTCTCTTTTTTCTTGGTTAACTTGATTAGAGGGCATCAATTTCACTGATGTTTTCAAAGAACCGACTTTTAGCTTTATTGATTTTTCTCTATCGTTTTCATTAAAAGTAATTTTCAAAGAAGCAAAACACATACATTCATGAACGCTTTCAAATAAGCCAGTGATTAGCAAGGACATTAAATACCAAACCAGAAACCATTAGAAATATAAGACGCTTAGTGCATTACATGCTGCAGCATAAGGGTTACTCAGTCATTTAAGCTTAAAATCATTTATGTGAAAAGAAATGAGGTTGGAAATAGAGGACTATTTAAAAATGTAGAAAATGAAATTGAATGAGAAAACCACCCTGCAGGACAATACTAAGGGGAACTTAGGACTCAGAGACCCATGTGATGATAAGTGATTCCTGGGTTGAAATGTGTTGCTTTTATTAGTGGGAAAGTGACATTAGAGTTGCCTGGAACAATAGCTAGGGTCACAGCTTAGTCAAATTCAATTGTGAGATCTTCTGAGGCCTCAACTACAATCACACGAGGAAAGAAAAGAATGAGGTTTGACACAGGTAGGAACATCATCAACACAGGAACCGGTAGAGTTGACATTTGGGCCTGGAAAAGATGGGTCAACATGGACTCACCTGTGAGCCTAAGACATGGCACCTTATAAACCAAGAGAGCTTATAAGCCAGGGTTTGACAAGTTGATGTCAGCTTTTGGTTAGAATCAGTAGTTTGGAGGTTACACAAACCTGTGTTATCAACTGGACCTCTCAGAGAATAAAATGATGAGAGTAGTGTAAGATCCAACCTCTCCGAGCTATGAAAATGACCCAGCGATAAATCCACACCAACCAGGCCCACCATGGTGGCATAACAGGTGAAAGCACAACACTCTGCAGCTACCACTGCAGCAGGAGTTTGATCCCCAGCCAGGGAGCTGACCCACATGGCGTGGCAGACCTCTCCTGACCAGCCCGCTGCTCCCCTCAGCAGTGTATTTCAGTACATCTGCCTGTTCTGCTCCTCCACTCTCTCTGGCGAATCTTCTCACCCCCCTGCACCTCTGGCTTGTACCCCAGTTCCCAGTTCTTGTATACATAAATAAATTATTAAAAAAAAAATCCACACCAACCAGGAACCTAGAAACAAATGCACATAAGTGAAGTGAACTTAGTTGGTAGTAGTAGAGTAATGGGACTTGACAAAGTGATGCGTTACACTCCTTTGTGAGACTCTAGTTAGTTAATGACTGAGTGGTGAACAGCTACAATTTGACATGCACTTGAATTCATCTTGGGCTCCTTGGACACTCTGATTTCAGAAGCAATACTAATTCCACGCTTCACCCTTCGATGAACTGAGGCTGATGAGGTACTATACAGTCCTGGTGAGAACTGACTGGAAATGTGCGGAAACCAAGCATGTGGAAGGAAGAAATTATTGATTCCAGTTTGAAGGAGATGGGGCTGTTAGGACTGACAGCTGATGCCTGACTCCCCATTGCTAGAGTCAAGTCCAGTCCGGAAGCTATAAATCAGGCCAAGGTGAGACCCTTCAACCAAGGAGACCAGCTGTGCTGCTGTTAAGGATGCATCACAGTAGCCAGAGCTGGTCTCAGTAAAGAGGTGAAAGCAAGACAGCACATACTGAGATCAGGAGAAAAATAACTTTGTCTGATCCAAAACACTCTTTAGGCCCATAATCATAAAGTTAAAAAATGTTTTAAGCCCATAGGCTCAGGAAAGAGGCCAACAGCAGGAAATGTAAAGAAAGAACCCAAAGTGGGACATAAGGTATTCAGAGTGAAATCTACATTGTCCTAGGTTGGTGAGCTTTGGGTTTCTTTTTCCATGTAGTGCTGGCTACACAATACCCAAGTTATTCTTTTTTTCAACAAACATCTATTTATGATCACTATATGCTAAGTGCTAAGATAAGTTCAATGTAAAATTACAATATAAATGAGACTTTACTCTTCTTACATAAACTGATTAGGAGGCAGCAAAGAAAGCTGTGATCCCCAGACTGTTTGATAAAGTCTACATTGCTGTAGGGAAGGTGCATTAGGTCCCAAGGTCTTACTGGTAGCCAAGGAAAGCTTCCTAGAAGAACTGATCTCTTAGCTGACAGTTGGGATTAGTTAATGTGCACAAGGGCTTCACCACTCTCCTGGAAAGAGGTCAAACTTATGAGCAAGGAGTGAGAGAGTGGAGAGGTGTTCAGGAGCAAGACCCCAAAGGCCCAACACGTAGTGTGTGCACCTAGTTCCAAGAGCAGTGAATAATATCTAGGTTTTAAGTATGTTTATTTGTAAAGGCTTTTTTTTTTTTTTTTTTTTGCAGTGACAGTAGCCCAGTTCAGAACGGTTAGAAGTGATAGGTCTGTATTCAGCTGCTTGCCCAGCTGTATGAACCAAACTGGGATCATAATCACTGCATGACTCCGAAGTTCTACTTATTCACTCTCATCTTTTGTCTTTTGGTTTCCTACCCTTCCTTAGTAGACACAGTTCTTCCTATGGTAGAGACACACATACTAAAACTCTACCCTCATGCTCTAAAAAGGAGGAGGATATACAGTAGGTAGAATTCAAACAGTTTATTAGGCCATGTCATACAGCAAGTTGATCTTAAGATAGGAATAGATACAAGTGGACTGGAACTAATGGTGTGGACACTTCAAAAGAAAAAAAAATCACAGGTGAGGAAGAGGAAAAACAGAAAAAATGTTAGAGTTTGCAGAAGAGGAAGTCCGATTCAAAAGCATGAGATAGATTCGTGTGCTGTTGCTGGTTTGAAGATCCTCAGAGCACCACTATTTGAAACAAACAAGAAAAAATAAGAACATCAGTTTGACAACTGCTGGGGACCAGATTCTACCAATGAGAGCTTATCTGTGGACTTTCGGAGCCTCCAGACAAGAACTCAGCCCAGCGAACCTAGAGTTTGGCCTACTTGACCTAAGCAGGGAACTCAGCTGTGCCAAGCCAGGCTTCTCAGCTACCCAAGCGTGAGCCAATAAAGCATTGTCCCTTCACTTCCAGGATTGCAATTTGCTCTGCACCAATTGAAAATGAACACAGAGCTTCTTTGTCCTTTGAAGTTTGCTTCTGTCCCACCTCCACTGAGCTCTCAGGAAATTGCTTTGATTAGCTCAGCACATGTCTCTAAATTTGAGACATTTGAGACAATCACTACGGCCTCAAAAAGTAGGATTCATGGATTGGGCCAGATAGGTGAGAAGCCCACCCTGTGACCAATGGATTGAAACACAGCCAGTGGGAAAACTTATAAATAAAACACTCCTATGCATCAATGTTAAAGAAAGCTGGATAGGTAGATGAAGACTGCTCATAGAAGTAAAAGTGATATATGTTATAGGAGGGGAGGGACCCTTGTGTCACAATTAAAATGATCATTTTCCTGCAATTTACAATAGAAAAACTATGGAAGCAACCCAGGTACCCAAAAGTAGATGACTGGATCAACAAAATGTAGTATGTTTGCACAGTGGAATATTACTCAGCAATCAAAAAGGATAAACTTGTGCCCTTTGCAGCAACATGGATATACAGAAAACAAAAAAGGAATCAGAAAAAAAAGTAACTATAATAAAGTAAAAATCAAAGCCATCAGGCAACTATAGATCAGAGACCTTCTATAGGGAAGGAGGAAGGAAAAGATAGAGGTGGGATAGAGGTGGGAAGAGCACAAGGGACTGTAGTGATGGTGCAGGGGTGAGTCGTTTGGTGGTGGGAATTTCACAGAGAAACGATACATTGTATAAAAATGAAGGATGATATAATGACTATATTTAAAAAGTTTAAAAAAAGACCACCGTGCTGAAAAGAGGAGAAAGGATAAGTCGGGAGAGGGAAGAAAGAACCCAAGCCATAACCCCACAGAGAGATGACTGTAACCTGAACTAAGAGGCCATAGGAGGCAACACACCTTGCTTGGGGGTTGGCACAAGGGAGGCACTAAGTAATTTGCAAAATAATTAATGGCTGAGTGAGCAGGGATTTAGAAATGTGAATGGTGTCTAGAAGTAGTTAAGAGAGGTAACCAAAATTTGATGAAAACACTGAGAAAATTCACTTTTAAAAGTATTTAGCTATGTAAACTGCATCTCCAGGACTGCAGACCCCCAAGCTCCTTCCACATAACAGGCACGACTGACTGAGCACATCAGAAAGCTCAGTGCCTTCATGCATCACTGGGGTGCGGTTATATAACACCCTGGATGCCTTCAATCTGCCTTTGCAGGCCTCTTGCTGGTATTTATGAATCACTGCGAGCTGACATAACTCTGCATTTCCGCCTTTGCCATATGTCTCCAATCCCTTGTCATTGCTGCTCATCACCAAGGTAACCCCTTCTTGCTTCTATTCATCAATTTGCATGACTAAGACACCTCCCTAATCAAATGAGGAACCTGGTCCTCCCTGGCCTAAGGTAAAACTTTTGCTGAAAGCCTTCTCCTGGGCTGTGACCTGGTTTCTCTATTTTCCACTTCATTAACTCTGAAAATGTCCTCAGATGGGCAAAGTCATTTCTCTACATTAACTCTCAGTAATAAGGCAACATGTTCAGATAAAGGGCCCATTAAGTAGCCACAATTGCAGGCAGAGAGCTGGCCCATTGGAAGAGGGGATTCAATTACTCTGGATAAATTTTTTGGCTTCTGTGTTCAAGGTCTCCTCCTCACCACTCCCCAGGCAGCAGCGTCTTAGGGGTACCGCTGGTGATGTCACACTCATGGGAACTTAAGACCTTGGGAGAGAAACCATTTTCAGCAAATATTTGAGCAATCTCCATGTATCTTGATTGCTTGCCAAGACTGAAAATACCATGATTTAGAAAATGGGGATGCCTCCAGCTTGTGGAGTTCACAGTTGAGTAGGAGATGACCATTGACCTGATAATCAAACAAAGGTAATGCTCAATTATTGTAGTATTCTGATTTTTTTTAAAGATTTATTTATTTATTCATATAGAACTGGGGTACAGGCCAGAGATGTGGAGGGTGAGAGGCTTCACCAGAGACAGAGGGGGGAGCAGCACAGGCAGATCGACGAAGTACACTGCTGAGGGGACCAGTGGGCGGGTCAGGAGAGGTCTGCCACGCCATGTGGTCACCTCCGGGGCAGGCGGGAATCGAACTCACGCGGAGGTGGCTTCAGCTTCTCAGTGCAGTGCTTTAACCCGCTGCGCCACTGGGGAGGGCCCGTAGTATTCTGATTTTTAAATTATTTTAGGATTTGTATTGACATTTTCTTTTTTTATTGAGATTATTGGTTTCTAACATTGTATATCATTTGGAGGTACAAGTTCACCCCTCCTCAGATGCATGTCACTACACCAAACTCACGCCCTAGGCACCCAGGTCCTGTAACCATAGACTCTTCAGTCCTCTGTCCCCACTCCTATTTTCCCTATCATAGCTTCAATTTTACAGTCATCTCTCTAGGTTTTCTTTTGGTATCATTTTTTTCTTTTGTTTCTCCAAATTCCACATGTGAGTGAAATAATCTGGTATTTTTCTGTGTCATGGTTTATTTCACTTAGCATAATCCACTTCAGTTCTATATCTGTTGTGACAAATGGCAAGATTTCATCTTTTCATAGGTGTGTAGTATTCCCTCACATCTATATACATCTTAATCCACTCTGTAGCGAGTTACTTAGGTTCCTGTTTCTGTAATTTGCAAATAGTGTCACAATGAACACAAGCATGGATATACCCCTTTAAATTACTGTTTTTGCATTCTTCAGGTGATAATCTAGGAATGGAATTGTTGGGTCCTATGTTAGATTTACTTTTAATATTTTAAGACCTTTTTTTTCTATGGGAGCTAAGGAATACTTTTTAAACTTACAGTAGCAAGGAAAGTCTTACTGAAAAATATTAATCAGCCAGAGGAATATTCTTTAAAAAGTACAGTAGGAAAGAAAATCTTACTGGAAAGAAATGGCATTTGATCTATGATCTGAGGAATAAGCAGAGTTTAGTAGTCATAAGAAGAGGCTCTGAATAATCTTTGTTCTGCCTTCTAAAGCTATTTTTAATATATTTGTTCTCCCTCCCACATGAAAGCCCTCAAATAAATCATGCATTTATCATATCCATGCTTCTTTGATTTCTCTAAAAAAAGAGAACATGCAGAGTCCCCATTCTGACCATCCAAATTTGTCTGTAGGTAACTACTGACATGCTTGCTGATTGGATTTGTTTAGTGTCAATTCAAGGATGGTGTTAATGTAGAGAAGGGAATAAATGTTGCTCAGCTGCTGCTATGCCAGGCACCACAGACGACACTCATGTTCAGTCTTCAGTGGCTCCAAGAGTCACTCAGCAGCCTCACTGTGCAAGTGGGGACCTGGGGTTGGGGCATCTGCCCAAGGCCACTGAGCTGAAAACGGTGGGCTAGCTCTTCCTGACTCTGAAGCCTTGCAGCTTCTTCTACATCACACGTTACTGAAGAAATTGTCACCATCGATCTGTGTAGCCTGGGGTGGCATTAGCTTTTCCAATAACCATGGCACACTATTGGACCCATTTGATTTCATGGACAAATATGATGTCAGGTCTCCCTCGGGATGTGCACGTGTGTGTTTGTTGTACACACACATACCAGGACTCCACTACTCTTTGCTGGAATTAATTGTTTGGATTTCCTTTATTTTATCCCCATTCCAGTTCATCTTGTGAGCTGGAGAACCTTTCCAATCTGCTGAGAAAATGCAAGTGTTGATTTGCTACCAGCATGTAGCTGCTCCTACGGCTCTGGATGACACCCTGTGTATGCTTTCTGAGTTCTCTTTTAAGTCCTCAGTGTTAAAAGTGAGACAGTGAGATTACAACTCATATTAAGAATCAGACGGCCTGTGTTTTCTATTCCCAAACTCTCAAAGTTCTTTGCTACCTCCCTGTCTTTGAAGAGCTGAATCTGCAGCCCCACTGGCCAATGGGAACTTGTCCCAGATGCCCAGGGCTGCCTTAGGCCATTGCTTGAGGCAATGCTTCCTCTGCCTTCCTACTTCCTTCAAGAACGATGTCTTCCCAAGCCCCTCACCCTCAAGGTGAACTGATTCTCTCTGCCCTGTGTTTCCCAAACTCAGAACTTATACCTCACATGGCAAGCCTGGGAAGGCTTTCTTTTTCATAGCCATGAAGCTCAGCCCAGTGGATGACACATTTCAAGCGCTCATGGCACGCGGGCTGAGTCAGCACGCCTAGCTGTTTAGGGCAGGGTTGTGCCACTGTGCATGGTGGGAGAAGACAAAGCAGGAGACAGAAAATAAAGCCCTCACTGCTTTCTGCTTTCATGCCCACCGGCAGGTCAAGAATGGCCTTGTGGCTCTTTTCGGATTTGTTGTGTGCTGATTTCTGAAGTCTGCCTTCCACATTTTCGAAAGCTTCTTATTTCATGCCCCTGGGAACGATGACGCTGAACCAGCGTGTTCGACCCACATCTCTGCTGGCGCAGAGGGTGACGTGGGCAGCAACAGCATAATCTCCCCTCAGGGGGCCTTCTCCACTGCCTAAAGGCTGCAAAGCTTCCTGAGGGCCAGCAGGAGAGCCTGGGAAATGACTGGTCACCCATTCTTGGATCCTCCAAACGCTGTGCCCATGACGAACTTATATGCAGCCAAGAAGGGGGGCCAGCGAGAAGGTACGAATGGTCTGAGAACTTCAAGGTGGGTGCAGTGTGGTCTGTATGTTTATAGAGATGCAACGCTAAACGTCGGAGTCATCCAGTATTGTAAACCGATGGTACAACAATAAAATAAAAAGGCAGGAGAGTCAAACATCTCTTCAATGCTTCCCCCAAGCCTTTCAAGTATTCAAGAACCCATTAAATTGCAAATCGATTTCCATCACTTCATCAGCTACAGCATGTATTTATAATAGCCTGAGATACCGCCTGTTCACCTCCCTCACAATATTCCTTTTCCCATCCGAGCTGCCATGGCTCAGCCCCTGGCCATCTAGAATCTTATTATGGCGAATCACTCTGGATATAAATAGCCCCTGGGCACCAAATAAAGCCATCATTTGAAATATAGTCTGCATAGTCTTTTGATGAGTCATTATTCCATCAAACTCACCCTTGCAAAAGTCCTTCTATCTTTTCTGGAAAACATAAACCACAGCATTGGCAGAGCTCTTTGGGAGATTTTTCTGGAAAAACATTTTGTAGGAGTGATAGTGATTTTCCTTGGGGGGCCTAGAATTAATTGCTTCCATCCTTAGGTTATTGTTTTAAAAAGTCATTTCTCTTGTGGAAACACCTACAAGCAGCACGTTTGAGAAAGAGGCTTTCATATATTTAAATGTCGCACTCATCCCAGGTAATCTCAACTCTCAGAGACATGTAAACAGCTAAAAAAAAAAAAAAATACTTGAAAACAAGATAGATTAGTGATACTAATTATTTCAATTGTAACTAAAATTTTTGTTGTATTGGATGAAATCACTAAATAAGCCACTTTTATGTGATTAGTGTGGTTTATGAGTCTAAGAAAACGGGTGTATTCAATAGATAGGTAAAGGATATTCTATTAAATTGTAAGATGAAAAGTAATGCTGATTATAAGCAATCTTCATTTACTATATCTTATAAAATATTTAGTATCTTCCATTAATAAAAAGTAAAATTCAAAGGTATTGGACACATTTTTATGAGTATGATCATGATGTTCAACAATTGTGATGCAGGTATTCTTTAATTTGTATATACTATTCAATTACTCCCAAAAGCCAGCAGACACATGCACAAATCATTACTGAAGGCACACTACAGCTTTCACTGAATAACACCAGGTACATTAATTTGCACCATTAAAAAGAAGCAGGGCCCTCCCTGGTGGCACAGCTGGTCAAAGCACCGCACTAAGAAGCGAAAGCCACTTCAGCATGAGTTTGATTCCCGCCTGCCCCGGGGGTGACCACATGGCATGGCAGAACTCTCCTCACCTGCCCGCTGCTCCCCTCATTAGTGTACTTTGTCGATCTGCCTGTTCTGCTCCCCACTCTCTCTCTGGTGAAGCCTCTCACCGCCCCTGCACCTCTGGCCTGTACCCCAGTTCTGTATGCAAAAATAAATAATTTTTTTTAAAGCAGCATACAGATTCTTGTTTTATTGCTTCACCTGGCTAAATTATGCTTGTTCTTCATTAGTTACTCCTCTAAGCGGCATTATGCAATTTATTTTCAAAGTTTTTTTTAATAATATAATAGTTTATTTTTATATCATTTTGTGCCTTTTTCCATCTCAGTTGTCATCCCCGTGGGCTTCCCCTCATCAAATCACCACAGTCTAGTGCACTTCCCTCCCACCACTGCCGATTTTTGATCCCATCCCCCACTCCACCCCAATGTCTTTGGTATATACCAATGTCTTTGGTATATAGTTGCTCATTATTATTACTATTTTCTCAAAGTTGTTTTTTATGTTACTCAGAAAACATCTTTGTCTTTAAAAAAGATTGATTTTATTTATTTATGCACACAAGAGCTGGGGTGTAAGTCTGAGGTGCAGGGGATGAGAGAATTCACGAGGGACAGAGTGGGGAGCAGCACAGGCAGATTGACAAAGTGCACTGCTGAGGGGAGCAGTGGGCGGGTCAGAAGAGGTCTGCTGTGCCATGTGTGTCAGCTCCCTGGCAGGGGATTGAAGTCTTATTGCAATGGCTTCAGGTAGCTTGATAGTGCTAACACTTTCAACACAACAGTAGCCCACAGAATACATCTTTGAAGTTAAAGGCAGACATTTCTGAGGAAAACTAGATGATATAGATGATCAGCTTTATAAGGTGGCTGGGTTACCACTAAATTAGATCTATTTCTAATATTATCTGACCAATTCTGCAGTGTCAGCATTTTAATAGATGATCTATTGATAGATAAGAGAATAGATGATAGACAATAGGCAAATAGATAAGTGCTGATAGAGGTAACATGTTGTAAAAGTATTTCATAAGAAATATTTACATTGAAATATATTCATTTTTCCAACCCTTCTAGAGTAGGTTGAATGACAAACTATCATTGCAACTGAAAAATAAGAGGTGAAATTTTAAGCCGTTTAATACTTGTTGATCAAAACATGCTAATGTTCTTGGCCAAAGCCAAGGAAGTGATGGTCCTGTGCCATGTGCCCAGCCCTTTTGTTCATCAGGTGTCTTCTAAACCAACACTTTCAACATAATGGGAGCAGGACAGCATGAGTAATTGGCAGACATAATGGTCACAGAAAGTACTTATTATAGACCTTCATAAACTTTTTTTTTTTAAAGATTTATTTATTTGTGCATACAGAACTGGGGTACAGGCCAGAGGCTCAGGGGCGGTGAGAGGCTTCACCAGAGACAGAGTGGGGAACAGAACAGGCAGATCGAGAAGTACACTGCTGAGGGGAGCAGCGGGCGGGTCAGGAGAGGTCTGCCGCGCCATGTGGTCACCTCCGGGGCAGACGGGGATTGAACTCATGCGGAAGCGGCTTTAAGCTTCTCAGTGGTGTGCTTTAACCCGCTGCGCCACCAAGGGAGGGCCAGACCTTCATAAACTTTTATGGCATGTAACTTGTAATAAGTTCCAACAAGTGAGAGATGTTGCCATACAAAATTTTTCATTCCCACCTAAGCATTCAGTAAACACAATTTCCTGGCCCTGTGATCTATTAGAAATTTAAAATAAATAAATCAGCCCTCACCTACATAGTCCTGGCAGTAAGTGGTATTTATCTGAGGGTCCATTTGCATTTGACCCTGCCTATCTTTGCTTGCTTTCATTTGCTCTAATACCTGCTTTGTGGAGTATTTGAGTCAGAAATGAAAGAAATAAAGACCCACAAACCAGGCCCCACAAGCCCCAGACTCAGGCTTCTCATCCAGACCAGTGCTCTGGTTTTCCCCAGGGAAAGAGCCTCAGACACACTGCACCCCTGCAGAGAGATGCCCTCTGGGAGGGTGGGTGACCTGTGCCCTCACTTAGCCTAGCTGGGGTCTACTGCACGGTGAAATTACTAATAATTTCCTCTTTCATTCTCTAATGGAGTCCCATGTCAGTAGGCTACATGACAGGGTTGTCCAGCTAACAGGTGTCACAGGTGGAGGCCTCTGGAATACAAGTGTGGGCTGTGCTGGGTGGGTAGAGAGGATGACCTTCCTTTTCCAAATTCTTGGCAGTGACACTAATTTCCACAATGTGGTGATAGCCTGTCATCCTCCAAGCCATCTACCTTCTCACCTCCACTTTAGATCTTGTACAAGCTCATGTTTGAGTTTGCCTCATGTTTGATATTCAGGCAATTAATCCAATAATCAGTAATAGTTATCTTCATTGTAAAAACTTCTACAAAACTTGGATTCATGTTTAATGGGACCAGGTTGGCCATCTCCCTCAAAGCCAACTCTTCTGTCTTCATATGACAGAGCCCCAATTCTGGTCATGTTTTAAGCAACTTCTTTGTCAAAGGTGATGAGTGCTTTTCCTCATTGTCACTCATCATTGGGCCTAATAAATTCCCTTGAGTTGAATGGGAGAGATTTAAGAACAGGCTGTCATTCTCAGGATTCTTTGAAGATGTGAATTTCATCTTTGTTTCAGGAATATTCTCTTTAATTTGGGGGTTTCTGGTGGCTTTCTGTAACTCAGCTCCAAGTTTTGGCTCTCCTTTAGATGAATATCTTCCTTGGAAATATTTTCTTGTGGTAGATAAAGAAACAATGCACAAATGAAATGAAAACAAAGGCTTACAGCAGAAGAACAAGATAGTGGTCACCAGAATGAACATACACAAAACAGGTCCATTGTATAATTATGGATGGAAACTAGACTTTTGGTGGTAAATGAGTTATATGTATACAGAGTCAAGTATAATGCTGTATATTTAAAACCTATATAATGTTATCAGCCAAAGTTATCAAACTACATAGTAGAGAAAGGAAAAAGGTGAGAAAGGATGAAGTGATAGAAAAGAGGATTGAGGGAAAGTGGGGTTCACAACAGAACATATGGCAAAGATAACATTTGAACCAAACCTAGAAAAAAAAAATCGAGGTAATGCTAGTAATACTAAAGGTAATTCTTTACTGTTAGTTGCAGGTCAGAAATGGTTAAAAAATCAGTTTGTTCTAATTCATTTGTCCCTCACAAAAACCCTGTGAAATAGACAATATTCATTTTGCCTATGGATGAAGAAAGAGGGGAACGGAAAGGTTAGCATGCCCCATGTAGTAAGCAAGCAGTAGAAATGGGGTACAAAGCCAGGCACGAGAGCCCCAGCTTTCATGTGCTCCTACACATTGCAAGACTGACTCACAGCCTTGGTGAGATCAGAGATGTGTAAGAATACAGAATGGCGGGGAGAGAGAGAAATGACTGAAGGAAGGAAAAGCTGTACTAGGACATGGGGCTAGGTCTTTATAGCTTTGCCTTTCTCTATTAATGTGTGGTGTGTAGCGGCATCCAGCATTAGCAGATATGCTGGTTACCTAGTCAATTCACAGGTTCTAGGCAGGCAGGGACAAGTCTCATCCACGTGCTAACCTCCCAGGACATTTGTACCACTGTAATTAAGTGACACGTTTTCAACAAGTGGAAAATGGCCAAATCCAGCCACAGGGAGAGGAGATCCAAAGGCACAATATGTAAGCCCTTATTCTTTTTTTTTTTTTTAAAGATTTATTTATTTATTCATACAGAACTGGGGTACAGGCCAGAGATGGAGGGTGAGAGGATTCACCAGAGACAGAGTGGGGAACAGAACAGGCAGATCGATGAAGTACACTGCTGAGGGGAGCAGCGGGCAGGTCAGGAGAGGTCTGCCGCGCCATGTGGTCACCTCCAGGGCAGGCGGGAATCGAACTCATGCGGAAGTGGCTTTAGCTTCTTTGTGCTGTGCTTTAACCCGCTGCGCCACCAGGGAGGTGTAAGCTCTTATTCTTAAGTATGTTTTACTTGTTAACTTTTTGTATTTCCTTTACTTAACTTTGAACCTTTGCCTCTTGGCATTCTAAAGAACTTAGTGGTCTATAGTTTGCTTTATAAATATCAAAAATGAATGATGATGTGGTACAAATGCAAAACAGTTGAATGAGAAATTGCAGTAGGGGTTATAGGAAAGAAAATAAACAGTGGTTGAGCAAGTCCTACTTTGGGCTGTGTGACCCTAGAGAAATTGCTTCTCTGGTCTGTTTCCTTAGTTCATGAAATAAGATTGTTTAAACGGGGTCTCCAGCTCTAAAACCCTGTCATCTAAAGAGTATATGCTGAGCCTTTTAATTTTTTAAATATCATGTGGAAATAAAAACACAAGAAAAAGGTATTGTTTTATCGGACATTGTGTGCGTTATTAGTACACACACATCAAAGACAAAGCCAGATTCCGTGGGAAGACACCCTCTCGCCACTGCTAAATGAAGTCACAAGAAGGCTGGCGTGCCCATGGCAGCTATTACAGGTAATTATTAACTTCTTTCCAGTCAAGGGCACACATGCCAATTTGCATTTCTGAATATGCATGAGCAGCTTTCAGTTGAAAAAGAATTTTGCCAGTTGTGACAAGGCCCTTACCAAAACTGTGACTTGAGTGCTAAGTGATGAAGAAGTAGCTTCCTTTTTCAATGGGAAGGTTGAAGAGCGCTCAAAGAATCTGGCAAGTGTTCCTGTTGGCTCTGTGGGCGAGTGTCTCACTTTCTAACAATCATATAAAACAAAATCAGTTGCGACTGGCTTCCCTTGGCTGTGGGACTCAGTGTGACATGACTAACAACCTCTCCCTTCTGTGGCAACAGTGGAAAGAAGGCTGAATTGAAGGTGAGGGACGAGAGGACAAGCATCGCAGAGCTGCCTTCATCACCTGTCTTGCCGAGCAAAGCATCCACCATCTGACTCGGAGTAACCCTTACCTCCCCACAGACATCTTTCATGCCTTCGTTCAGGTGTCCCCTCTTCAAACAGGCATTCCCTGGCCCTGCCAGGAACACTGAACTGTGTCCTCCCGCATGGGTCTGCCTGTGCTCCTTGCCTTCCCTTCGACCCTAAGTCTGGGTTTCAGGGATTGTCTCTACTCAAACTGAATTGCGGGGCTTGCCCGGATGTAGGGGCAAAAACAAATGCCCGAATACAGAGCTAACAGGGCTGAAGGCCACAGACCATGGAGCTGAAACAGCAGAGAGACTTTCCTCACAGGGCTGGAGAGTGGAAGTCCAAGACCAAGGCCAGCGCAGTCAAGTCCAGCAAGAGCTCTCTTCAAACTCAGAGGGAGACTGGGAATGAAGGCGGCAACAGTCCCCTCTGACTGGGACTCCATCCTATGACTTATTTTAACCTTAATTACCGCCAAAGACAGTCCCATTGGGGCCTAAGGGTGCCCGTATGCATTTGCAGGAGAGGCACACAGTTCAGCCCATCGCCCTGAGCGAAGGTGTGTTCTGTGATCGTCAAGTCTAATGGTAGTTGAGGTTGGAATAGTACTAACTCAGCCGGCTTCAAGCCTTTCTGTGTTGTCTCATTGTGAGCCAATGGTTTTGCCTTCATTCTTTAAGCTGATTTCCCAAGGTCAGAAAAAAATATGTTGACTTACCACTGGTAATCCAGAAATCAGCCTCTATTTCCCCACTCTTCTTCGTTTGCATAAGGAGTCTCTTGTTGCAGCCTGATAGGAGTAGAAATAGAAATGTACCAATTAAATGATTGTTTGGCTTATCAAAATCCTCGCTGGAATATATTGGGCAGGAACTAATTTTCTCCATTCTTATTTTCATGAATATACATGGGATCGAAGCACTAAAACCAAATACACATTAGTCAAATTCTATAACCACTGCGAAGGTGGTTCTATTTATCTTTTCAAGAGTTTAGGGCCTGAGAGGGGGAAAGGGAATGGAGTCAGCTGATGGCAAAGTCAGCAAATATTTATATAATGCTTAACAGTTTAGAAAGAACATATGTGTACTTCGCCTTGTGAAGGAGGTGTTTTAGCTATCATTATTCACAGATAAGACTTTGAAATGCTAATTTTCTCCCAAGATAATTCAGCTGTTAAATCACCAATGGATTTTGCTGACTCCATCCACTAATGCGAGAGTCTGTGTTTCTCCCGTCGCTCACTGCCTCAGAAAGCCAAAAGCTTAATTTTTATTTTGCCCTGCACTTTACACATTATTTTGACACCTATTCTATCTGCTCACAGCAGTCCTGTGAGTGGGGCATAGGATATTGAGAATGCAGCTTTCTCTGAGAATGCCACCCCAGGGGACGCTCCAGGCGAAGGCTGGATTCTGAGCTTGAGGAGCATCCACTGTCCAGCCGGCTCCTGGCCTTCCAGCTGGCCGCCTCCCCTCACAGGCCCTGCCTCTTCATGTCTGTTTCTTGCTCCTGCTGCAGCTCGGGCTACAGTTCTCTGGGAAACAGCCCAACTCTGGCATTCTTTTGTCCCTAACAAATGGCGCTGTGCTTGCCACCATCGTCCTGTACCACAAGGTGTGTCTGCCTGTACCCCTTCCCCTAGACGGGGCCACTGAGGGCGGACACCAGGTTGTATCTGCTCTCTGCACTTGGCACAGGAACTGGGCCGTGGCAGATGCGGTCATCTGTGGTGCCTACCGTAGTGAGAGAACACGCGCCCTCCCTCTACCCTGCCCTGTGAGGGCGGCCCTGGTCGCAGTCCGCTCTGTGTGTCGGGCTTCTGCAGTGTATACACAGTCAGGGCCAGCGCCCAGAAGACTTATCTCCCCTGGCCCTGGAGACTGCAAGGGGAAACCCAGAGCCGGCAGGGTCCGGTGAAGGTCTCTTCTGGGCTGCAGACTTACTGTATCCTCGCGAGAAGGTAGGGGCTCACGATTTCTCTGGAACTTCTTTTATAAGACGCCAGTCCTGGGGGCTCCACCCTGAAGGTCTGAATCACTTCTGATCACTGTGACTCCAGCGTAGCAATTTGGGGCACACACAAATATTCAGATGATTAGTACCAGGGGCACAATAAGCAGGATGTGGGTGTGTGCATGAGAGAGGGAGGGGGAAGAGGTTGATAAGATTGTAGAACCTGACAAAAATTAGAGGTAAACCATCAGGTTGGAGACACAGGGAAGAGTTCGTGTTCACAGAAATTTCTGGTTCACAGAAATCTGTTGGATGAATTTCTTCTTCAAAAAACTGTCCTGGATGTTTTCATTCATAGCAGAGTATAAGGGATAGGGATGGGGGGGGGGAAGAAATTGTAATAAAGTAAAAATGAAAATCAACAAACAGCTATAACCCAGAAACATTCTCCGGAGGTGGAGAGGGGAAGAGGATCAAATCAAGGGTGGGAAGAGCACACGGGGATATGGTGATGGCACAGGGTGAAGTGGTGGTGGGAAGTCCACAGGGATTACAAATGAGAAGAAAAACTGTACAAAATGAAGAATGGTGTAATATATATATACTTATTTATATTATATATATTAATATATAAATATTTTTTAAAGTCTTGTCTCAAGACTTCAACTGATTAGGTGAGGCCCACGCATCACATTACTGAAGATAACCTGTATCACTCAAAACTTATTGCCCATAATGTTATTCCCATCTAAAAGAAAACACGCCTTCCCAAAAGCATGTAGAATAATGCTTACCAAATGTCTGAGAACTGAGCCAACCCCAGCTGACACTATCTTTAGAACAGACCTCTAGCCTTTGAGGGGCTGATTGCTACAGTCAGGAACTGCTTGCTAGACAGAAAATGAAGTGAAACCCTTCAGGGAAACTGTCTATTGCTTCTGACTGGGACCCAGGCTTGCCCCAGATGACGTGGCAGCACCAAGACCAATAAAAGTCAAGGGTCCCAGGGCACAGGGGTTAAGTCTCAGCACTGTGAAGCTGTCTGCAGCCACTGCAGCACAAGTTCAATCCCCAGCCAGGGAGCTGACCTGGCCCAGAGACCTCTCCTGACCTACCCACTGCTCCCCTCAGCAGTGTACTTCATCCATCTGCCTGTTCTGCTCCCCACTCTGTCTTGGCGAAGCCTCTCACCCTCCACACCTCTGGTCTATACCCCAGCTCTTCTATGCATGAATGAATAAAAATAAATCTTTTTTTTT
>NW_004567110.1:6338134-6394152 GCF_000260355.1 Condylura cristata | reverse complement strand
TGGGGTGAGGTGGTATCTCATTGTGGTTTTAATTTGCATCTCCCTTATGACGAGTGATGTTGGACATTTTTTCATATGCCTGTTGGCCATCTACATTTCCTCTTTGGAGAAGTGTCTTTTTAGCTCTACTGCCCATTTTTTGATGGGGTTGTTTACTTTATAAAATAAATCTTTTTAAAAAAGAATCAAGGTAGGACCTCCCTGGTGGCACAGCAGGTTAAAGCACAGCACTAAGAAACTAAAGCCACTTCAGCATGAAAAAGGCACTTCAGCATGAGTTTGATCCCCACCCCGGAGGTGACCACATGGTGTGGCAGACCTCTCCTGGCCTGCCTGCTGCTCCCCTCAACAGTGTACTTTGCCATCTCCCTGTTCTGCACCCCAATCTGTCTCTGGTGAATCTTCTCACTGCCCTTGCACCTCTGGCCTGTACCCCAATTCTGTATGCATAAATAGATAACTCTTTAACAAAAAAAGAGTCAAGGGTCCCAAACATGTGTCAGCGCAGACTTCCTCAGCCACAACAGTGTTGATGACAGGTAAGTTTGATGGGGCTATCTTTTTCATCATCACTTATTTGCAGTATCTGTATCCTTTCATGATAACGCATCAAGCTGTAATTATGATTTGTCCCTTTTTCTTGAATGATATGTTTAATTTTAAAAAATCAAATATTTCACATTGTTCCTAACTAGAGACATTATAAGTATAAAAGGTATTTGATACTAGCAATAATCAGTATGTAAGAGAAATGGAAGAAAACTTTGTTTTTCAGTTCAATTCCCTCATTTTTTCAGCAAAATGAAATTCTGAGGATGAGTAGCAAAAAATTGGGTTTTACTTGGCTCTCAAACCTATTAGTATCAAGAATAGGAAATATTTGGTGACCACTATACATGGTTATTTGTCACCTGGGAGCACGAATATGGTCATTATCTCTGTTTGGGAAAGGAATCGTCACAGTGTATCTGTTAGGCCTGCATTCCAGCCCATGTGTCCAGGGCTACTGGTCATTCACTCTGGAGAGAAGTCCCTTTATTGTTCCTGTGGCTCAGTTGACAATGCAAACGTAGGCATGCAGAAACAGAAGGACACGCTCAAACATACAGCCTGCATTTTCAAAAGGCACAATACAAACAACAGAAAAACTAGGGAAGAAGGGCAGGCGTCACCAACTAACATTTGTATGCGATCCGCATCCTCTCGGAAGCAGGTGGTGCGGGTAGCTACTGATGACGCTGGCCCACACTTTCCAAAAGGCTTACTCCACCCAAAGACCGCCAACCCCTTATGCACCTGCAGAGTCCAGCCACCATAGCGGCAGTGGCCTTCCCAGCCTCCTGTTCGGTTTAGGTGAGTGCTTCCTTACTTATGGAACGATTAGATCCACTCCTGGAGCTTCTAAAACCACATGGGCTTCTAAAACCTAAACCTAAATATTTTGATTAAATTGGTTAGAGGTGGAAGCCGGCAACAGAAGAGTGGTTTGAACTCCCAAGCGATCTCAGCAAGTGGACCTGGAATCTAGAACCACAGATCCTGAGATAATGGTTAAATTCAATCCACCTCCGTGTCCTTAAAGCACCCACCTCTCCTTTGGTGTGGAGGAGGGCACCTGCCTCACAAAGAAACTCGCCAAGGACCTCAGGAGAGGAGTGGGCCTTGTGACAAAGGGGGGGATATTCTGATAGAAAATCCTATTAAAAATTACTATCACACTCAGACTCCAACCTCCAAAGCAAAGAGGGAGCAATTTTCTGACTTCCTAAAGAACATTGCATTTAGTCAGCTGTCAAATATAAAAACAGACTAATTTTTCATTCTAATTATTTGGGTATGTTTTTCTTGGGCAATGTGATTATGTGCCTGAAAATCCTAATTCTATGGGTTTGTTTTTTTTTTTAAGATTTACTTATTTATGCATACCAAAACTGGGGTGTGGGCCAAAGGTATGGGGTTGGCGGCTGAGAGGATTCACCAGAGACAGAGTGGGGAGCAGAATGGATCTACTGAAATCCACTGCTGAGGGGAGCAGCGGGGAGACAGGAGAGGTCTGCTGCGCCCTGTGGGTCACTCCCCGACTGGGGATTGAACTCAAGCCAGAGTGGTTGGTTTGATAGAGCTGAGACTTAACCCTTGAGCCACCAGGGAGGCCCTGTGTGGATTGCTGTCTATGGAGACAGTTTTGGGATGGAACATCCCAGAAGATATTGAGACCTCACAAACTTGATCCTGAGCTATCCAGTCTTGTACTCATTCATACTTGTTCCGTCTTTAAGGGGAAGGTGGAAGGTGCTGGTGCAGGAAGTAGCATACAACTTCATACAACCATGAAGATTCCTCTATGTTTAGATCCTCATGGCTGCGATGGAAGCAGTGCTGGTGCAGGGACCTTAACTGACCTGCTGCCCAAATACTTCACCAAATACTGTCTGGGTTCTTCACCCGTACCCTCTCTTGTAAGACTGCACAGAGTTAGGATATAATAACAAAGGCATTCATTTAACAAGCAGGAAAAACAAGAGTTGTTGAGGCCAATGATGGCCATTTACTTTACCCAAAGTCATGTCCAGGACTGCCCTGCACAAAGATCACTATGATGGCATGTTCCCGCCACTGAGGATGGGCAGCTCCTCTCCCAACCACAGACCCCGTGTCTAACACTTTGCTTCTGCCCACCTGGGCCCACCGCAGCCTGACTCCAGCCCAGGTTCCAACTCATGAGGACAACAGAAGGCAGACAGGCGACACTCCCTGAGCTGTAGGGTGCTCCAGCACAGCACCAGATGAGGGACACTCAGGACTCGCGGGACAGAGGCCACAGCCGCCGAATGACCGGCAAATGGCCTCACTCCTCTCCCTCTGCCTCACTCATCCATTCATCCACTTATTTATTATTTTATTTATTTACTCAACAAAAATTACTATGAGTCATGATTTATACTAGGCCCTGGCAATAACAAGATGAACAAAGGATAGTATTTCCAGTTCATTCTTCTGAATCCTTGATCTCCACTCCTAATTCCTTGAGCCTCTGAGGTTCCCCTGGGAGCTTGAAAACGACACTTCACCCAGGTCCTTTGCCATCTTCCCAGGTGGAAATAGTCTGCCTGCTTCCCTGTGTGTCCTTCTTTTGGCGTATTCTGCCTGTTTTGTCAGTGTTGACATCTATTAGCATAGATATTGGAGAATGCTCCACCTCCACAGATCGGAAGTTGAGTTTCATCCAGTCACCCAAGGCTGGAAAAAAATTATTCCACAAGACTATAAAGGAGAACAGCTTCATTTATTTGACAAAATGCAAGGCCACTGCCTCCTGGGGCCAGCGAGCTGGACATTTGGAGTAATTATTTGTAAAAGCTGACTTAATCATCATTTACTATTCTGCTTTAATCAGCTTGCAAGCCATAATCCTCCAGAGTTCTCAAGTTGCTCTCCTCTGATCCCTATTACAGGAATTATATCTTAGTTTTTTAAAGGTCTAGAATATTATACTTCATAAATCATATTCACATATTAACATTCAACTCTCACAACAATAATTTGGATGAAGACACTAAGGTTTTGGAAGAGCCAGGGACGCCCAAGCTTTCCATCATCAGGACTGCCATGCCCCACGCTTCTGTGCTTTGAATTTTGGGTTAAAAAATTCAACACTGCCACATCAAGAAAGAAAGAAAGAAACTAAATCACCATGTCACCATAGACAAAAATTAATGCCAATGGGTTAAAGTCTTCAATGCTAGGCACAAAACCATAAAATACATTAAGAAAAGATAGGTAGAACACTCTATGATACTGGCTTCCACGACCTCCTTGTGGGTTCATCTCCAGCCACAAGGAAAACAAAAGAGTGTAAACAAAGGGGACTACATCAAACTACACACTTCTCCATAGTAAAAGAATCTATCATAAAAATAAAAAGATACACTTCCAGTGGGAGAAAATATTTGAACATCATACAGCTGATAAGGGGCTGATAGCCAAAATCTATTTTAAAAAAAAAAAAAAACTCATGCAACTCAAAATAAAATAAATGGCCCAATCGAAAAAATGGGCAGAAGCGCTAAGTGGGCACTTCTCCAAAGACACACGGATGCCAACAGTCACATGGAAAATTCTCATCATCGTTTATCATACAGAAATACAAATCAAAACCAAAATGAGATTCATCTCACACTGTAGGTGCATCCACTATAGCACGAGCTTCATCCCTGGCCAGGGAGTGACCCACATGTCCCCTACTGCTCCCCTCAGCAGTGCATTTCAATGCATCTTCCTATTCTGCTCCCCACTCTGTCTCTGATGAATCCTCTCATGCCACCTCCCCCCCCCCACCACACCTCTGGCAAATACCCCAGTTCTTGTATGCATATACACATTATATATATATATATATTAAAGAGCAGCCTATAACAAAAATACTAGAAACAAGTGTTGGCGAGGGTGTAGAAAAAGGAAAGGGACCACTGCTGGTGGGAATGCAGATGAGTACAGACCTTGTATAAAAAAGTGTGTGGCACTTTCTCAAATATTAAAAATAAATCCAGCAATTTCACTCCTAGCTATCTACCTGATAGCAGAGCTCAAAAACGCTCATTTGAAGAATGCTACACAATGGTGTGTTCATTGCAGCTAATTACAACCACAGAGTTGTGGAAACTAAGTGTCCAAAAGCAGAGGAGTGGATTAAGAAGGTGTAGTCTACAGAGGGGGGTGGGGGGGAGATGAGCAGTTGCCATTTGCAACAATGTGTGTGGACCTGGAGAGGAGGATGATATATGAAATAAATCAGGGGGAAGACAAATACCAGAGGGTGTCACTAATATGTAGAATATGGAGAAGCAAAGGAAGGGTCAGACAGAACCAAAAGCAATAACAAACCCTAGAAATCTTGGAGTTGAGAACACAGGCAGGAAGTGTGAGAGGGGAAAGCAAAGGGGTAAAGGGAGCCTTGGCTGTGGGGTGCTGTGAGGACATACAAGAAGGGCGTGATCCGGTGTCTAAGTCGTGGGTAAAGTTGTATAACCAATGTGGCTTCATTAATAGGTAAATAAATAACTATTAAAAAAAATTCCAGCACAGGCCCAGATATTGTAAGACTCCCTCTGTGTTCTTGAAATTCACTAAGGGAGTTGATCTGCTTGGTTTTGTTGTTGTTTTCCCTGTGGCTCCGTGTCATGTCAGTTAAAAACATTGCCAAAGGCAATTCCATCAAGTTTCTTCCAGATGTTCTCTTCTGGAACATTCTGTTTTATTGTTTAAGACCCCGAATTTAAGTTTGAATCTATCTTGAACAGATATTTATTTATAGCCTAACAGCCCAATGACATTCTTCTGTTGATGGACAGTGTGTCTTCCCAACACCACTGGCTGACAAGATTGTCCTTTCCTCATTGTTTATTCCTGACGCCACCACCAAAAACCCTTTGCTCATACACAGAGCACTTAGTTCTGGGTTCTCGGTTGTGTTTCATCGGTCTACATGTCTTCCTTTATGCCAGGGCTTCTTCACTGCAACCTTCGTCATGTTTGAAACCAGAGAGCGTGAAGCTTCCAGCTTTGTTCTTTTTCAAAATTGTTTTGGCTATTGGAGTCCTTTATGGTTCTACGTGAATTTTAGGATTTTTTTTCTATTTCTGTAACAAATACCATTGAGGTTTCTGATAGATATTTCACTACTATCCTTTAAGACCAGGAACAAGACAAAATGCTCTCTCTCTGTCTTCTTCTCTCTCAAATGCTTTGGATCGTACGGACACTTAACATCATTAAGTCTTCTATCTATGAACACATATCTTTCAGTTTATGTTTTTTTTAATTTCTTGGAGCGGTGTTTTATAGTTTTTCTTGTACAAGACCTTACTTCTTGGTTACATTCATTCCTAGGTAGCTTACTGCTTTTGATGCTATTATACATGAGATTGTTTTATTATTTTCACTTCAGATTGATTCACTTTAGTGAACAGCAAGCAGTGCGACTGATTTTTATATATTTTATAGCCTGCAACTTTGATGAGTTAATTTTTTCATTCAATCTTTTATGAATACATAAAAGATCAAGTCATCTGTGAAAGAAATAATTTTGCCTCTTCTTTTCCAGTTTTGGTTCCTTCTGTTACTTTATTTTATTTATTTATTTTTCAATAGAAGAGCTAGGGTATAGGCCAGAGGTATGGGAGGGTGATGGGATTCACCAGAGATAGAGTGGGGAGAAGAACAGATGAATCTACTGAAGTATACTGCTGAGGGGAGCAGGGATGGATGAGGTGGGAGAGTCTGCTGTGCCATGTGGGTCACTCCCCAGCTGGGACAGAACTCAGGCTATTGCCACCATGGTGGTAGTGCTGAGATTTAACCCCTAGGCCACCAGGGAGGCCTCTTTCTCTTGCCCAGTTTACCTAGATATGACTTCCAGGACTATGTCAAGTAGAAGTGGTAAGAGAGAGCATTTTGTCTTGTTCCTGATCTTAAAGGAAGTTTTCAGTTTTTCATCATTGAGCATGATGTTATCTCGGTTGTTCATATGTGGCCTTTATTGCCTGTTTATTTTTTGAGTAAATATAAAATAATGTGATGGAGTTTATGGAAATAATGAAAGTGGGTTTTGTTCATTGAAGAGGGAAAGGAGTTAATTCTGTCCTGAATATAAAAGATTCTTTTTGTCTGAGACTAAGACAAAGGAGGAAGTGGTGAGGTCACTGTGTTGGTGAAACAGCAGTAATTGGAGACGGGCTATTGCCCATTAAAACAGCCATCAACTTTGTCAGCAAATGAGAGATGTCAGGAACCAAAGCTATTCAAAAAGCAATTGCATTAGCAAAATAGAAATCTGCATTTTCGGGGCCCTCCCAGGTCACGCAAGGGGTTAAAGCACAGCACTATGATGCTATCTGCAGTCACTGCAGCACAAGTTCAATCCCCTACTCGGGAGCTGATCCTCATGGTGCAGCAGACTTCTCCTGTCTCCCTGCTGCTCCCCTCAGTGATTTATTTCAGTTGATCTGCCTGCTGTGCTCTCTACTCTGTCTCTGGTGAATCTTCTCACCATCCTACCCCTATACCTCTGGCCTATACCCCAGTTTGTGTATGCATAAATAAATAAATCTTTTAAAAAACAATCTGAATCTTCACACACACACACACACACACACTTGTTGTTCATGTCTTAGTCTGTTGCAGTAGGGGCAAAGGGCTGGGAAGTGCAGGCACCTCCTGTTCCTACTAGCTTGGGAAATCAGCTACATTCGCCTCTAGAGCTGCCTTGCAAGTGGCTGAAAGAATGTCAAAATTTCCATGGACAGGCATGGAAGTCACTGTGTCACTTCCCAATGCCCTGACCAGGTACCAGTCCTGTCACCACCTACCATCTAGAAGGGAGACTCAAAACTAGATGCCCACAAGAAAATGAAAAGGGTTTGGTGAGCGGCTAACCTCTGGAGAACATGCACCCTGCATCGCCTCTTACCCTGTGACTTTGTAATGCTTTGGGCTGAAAATCACCAGATTCCCCTGGTTTCCATGACCAGTCCTCACAAGGTCAAAGGAGGCCACAGGGAGGGTGATGGGGAAAAAATCCAGACATTAATTTACGCCTTATTAAAGTTAAAGAAAGCATCATGGTGGTTGTTTTGGGGGTTTTGTTTTGGGACTGAAATAAAATATTTAGCGCTAAGCGGTACCAAGAAATGATGTGTGATGGACACAGTCAATCATCCTAAGCTCTGAGCGTCACAGGACTGATGTCAGAAACTCAGTCCCAGCCGCAGCACACGTTAGGAAAACTACCTTTGGAATATGCACCGAAGAAAGCAACGTCTGCAACTCCAACTTCCCCTTTCTGTCCACTTTCACAAAGCCCAACAGAGGACAGTTATTTCTGGGGAAAGACAACGTTCCAGGCAAAATTGGAAAAATATCTATTAAATCTACATTAAAACCTCAATTAATCACTACGCTAAGAGGGGGAAGTGCACAGAAATCATGTAACTGCTTAATAACTCATGAATATAAATCAGAGGCTTTAAATTGCTCTTTAGGCAAATGTTTGGACACTCCGTGTTATCGATAATTATATAGCTTATCTGACACAAAGGGAAATGGAAGGAAGCAGTTTGGACTTAAAACCATTTCGTTTTCAATGGGCTTATTAAAAAATAAAAAACACAGCGGTGTCTGAATTGTTACGCTGAAGGGATTTCCTGGTGACCCTGCTTGACGAAAGCTTCTCTTTGCGACCTTCTGTAGTTTCTAAAATTCTCCATTCGGTAAAGTCATGGATGCTCGTGTTTAAGTGGACAAAATAATTGTCATAAATTCAAATTTGGTTCATTGCAGAAGTTTGTTTTTCAGAAATTGAAGTGCTGAGAATATGGTCACAAAGCCAGAGGCACACCCCCAACCCAAGTGGAGGCCTCGGGAATCTTCCCTGAACCCTTCACCGAGCTAAGGACAGTGCTGAGAGGTCAAGACCAAAACACCCCTAGGAAAGCCCTGGGTGGAGGGAGCTGGGGTGATATGCTGGTGGCATTGAAGTCATTGCTTTATCCTGGAGAAACTTCTCTTGGAATTGCTGGCTGTTGCAAGCTGTTTTCCTATTATCGCCATTCCCTGTGACTGCTTGGAGGCTCGCCCTCTGTCTGGCTCCTTTAGGGACACCGAATCCAACTGCCCTCTGGCATGTGCAGGACAGAGCACAGGCAAGAGGAGACAACCGCTGCCCCTAACTTTGCACAGCTATGACCAGGAATGCTGACAATTAGCAGTCTCAGACAAGGAAAGGAAAACACAGAAAATCAAGACAGCAAACACAAACGCACAAGGAAACTATGTTCACCATAACACAGCTCCCTCACAATGAGAGCAGGCTCATGGCCGAGGAGTTGCCCACCTTCCATTAGCTTGTGGCCTTCCCAATCTCCTTACATTTGCACAGCTCTTCTCCCTGCGGGTCAAGCTTTGCAACTTCTAGTCCTGAATGAGTCTTCAAGAATCCATTTACAAGTTCACCGCCTTGTGAGCCCTTCCCTGCTCCCCTCTTCATCCCTGTGCCCCGTGGGCGGTTGGTGCAAATGCTTCCTGCAAGTGATGCCACCCTCTGAGACAGTGTGGTATACTCTGGCAATTGCTCGTGTGTGCATCTGCCCCTCTGCCCAGGGATTCATGGCAGCAGGCACTGTGTGCTGCTCATTCAACATCCCGGGCTCTGGTGCGGGGCTTGGCTCTTTGCTGAAGCTCCGGAAATCCGGATGGAAAGTTGTTGGTTGGTGCTATCTTTGGGCATCCCTTCAAGGAGGCGCTGGAAAGAGGGGTGGGTGCATCTGTCACAGCCATGTGGCTCCCTCTTCTCATAGTCTGTTCTCAGGAAAACGCTATTCCTGTCCTCAAGGGATGCTCAGCTTATGGGGGCCACTTCAGTGTGCACCTTGAGCCTTGCGCAGTTAGATTACTTACTTTCCCCTCATTCCCGCCTCAGCTCTCAGCAGAAGTGAGCCAACAAGACTGGGAACACCCAATGGCAGAGACATTTGCAGAACTGATAGAAATGGAAGGGCCCTGTTAGGAAAGCCACCTGCTGACATTTCAAAATTCACCCCAGCTCCACCACTTGCAAATGTCCAAGCTCCAGTTCCTCCGCTGAGATCTCTAGAGATCAGATGTAGTGTGTCCTTCCTTCCTCCTAGTCCCAAGTCAAAGTTAAAGAATCCCCTATGCTAGAAATTTTGTCTAGTAACCCTGTGCATGCTTGAACAATTGCTATGTGCGGTAGAGTGTTATGGGCTCGAAGGAAAGCGGATGAAATGACCTGGTGGGTAAGAAGCCTCATAGTCTGAAGGGGCTGTCTCGGTTAGGAAAGCCACGGCCCACAAAGAAAGCAGTTTTTTTTGCTCTGTGTTCTTTGCTCTGAAGCCTATCGTTCTTCTGGGGAAATAAAATAAAAATACAGGGAAATTAAATAACTCTAGTACAGTGCACAGGTCTTTTAAACCAAAGGGCTAATGATCCAAAAGGGACTTGGGATGAGCGTTCATCATCATCGTTGTTATTAAAATCACCATCACGGTCACCACCGCCCACATCATCATACCTGCAGACGCCAGCCCAAAGCACCCTCCTCTTCACCACCTGCTCCTCTCCTTTGTCATTACCTTCGTCTTTGTCTTCATCTTCCTCCTCTTCCTTTTCTTCCTCTCTTTTTCTCCTTCTATTTTTCCTTCTTCTCATTCTTCTTATTTACTAACATCTGTTGTTGTATTCAACCATTTCCTTAAACTGAAGAGGACATTATAGTGAGCTCAGAGATGAGAAATCTTACATCTAAAAGATGATGTTTAAGACTCTGGAGTCAGAATTTGTGGACTAACATTGTACCATGCAACAACGTGGTCCTTTTTAATGTCTCTAAACCTCAGTTTACTGCATTGCTCAAGGGGAGATAAGTGAACACATCATGCATGTTTGCTGTGATCCTCAAGTGAGTTGAAGCACGGGAAGCCCTTAGCCTGAGTCGGACCCTGTCTGTGCGTGTTACAATCAGCTATCGGCATTCTTGTGTTATAGTTGTAGCTTGACTTTGTTAATAACTCAGTGGGATTTGAACTGTAACTTCAAGAAATAAAATATAACCTGGAATAACAAAGATAGTACATTTCAAAAGTTAATATGATTAGTAATCATAATTTTATAATAATGGATTTTACTCTGTGCTGGAAATGTGTGTTCTTAGGACCGTGACAAACTGTATTCCTGGTGGTAAAATGAACCACAGGCTTCTAGTGGGTGTGGTTCACAGGACATACTCCATCCTCATCCAAGGAGAGACTAAGAGCAGAACCCCGGGGTGTTTCAGGGTGGTAATGGGCCCATCTTTCTTTATTTTATTTATTTTTAAAGATTTATTTATTTATACGTACAGAACTGGGGTACAGGCCAGAGGCGGTGAGAGGATTCACCAGAGTCAGAGGGGGGAGCAGAACAACAGGAAGATGGATGAAGTACACTGCTGAGGGGAGCAGAGAGGAGACAGGAGAGGTCTGCCTCGCCATGTGGGTCCACCTCCAGGGCTGGGAATCCAACACGCACTGAAGTGTCTGCAGCTAGCTTACAGTGCTGCGTCCTCACCCAGAGCTCCACCAGAGAGGACCAGGCCATCTTTAAACAGAGGGGAGTAGAGAAAAGTCCATCAGAATCAAGTCACTGGGTGTGCATCAGCCAGAGGGGTGCATGCAAAGTAGTCCACACATCAGGGAGCCCGCGGAGGTGGGGGGAAGGGCTCAGAGCCCAGGAGTGCTTTGTGCAGGACTGGATGCCAGAAGGGAAAAAGACAGGGCACTTACAAACCACCAGTTGATCGGAGGATGACAGAGTGGACACTGTGTGTTTGCTTGCATGGAACACTGTCCTGGGCACTCAGTGGGCACTGATCAACATATGGCTCATCCAGCCCATTTTAAGGGGTTATGGTGGGTGAGACAAAGGAGGAAACGACAAGGGCTGTGATGTGAACATTTGCTTGGTCTTTCTTTGATTCATTCATTCCATTCCCTGGACTTTCTTTTAAAAGATTTATTTATTTATGCATACAGGACTGGGGTACAGGCCACAGGTACAAGGACAGTGAGAGGATTCACCAGAGACAGAGTGGGGAGCGGAACAGGCAGACAGACAGAGTACACTGCTAAGGGAAGAGGGCTGCCACTCCCTGGTCGGGAATCGAACCCGTGCTGTAGTGTCTGTGGCTAGCTTCGTAGTGCTGAGCTTTAATCCATGGCACTGCCAGGAAGGGCCTCCCCTGGGATTTAATGAGCTCCAACTCAGTAGTAGAACTGGTGCCAGAGAAGAAGAAGAACATGGTTATCAACAAGACGCCAGGCACTGTACCAGAGCTTTTAAAATGAGGCCTATCTCTGATCCTCAAAATGTCTCCACTAACTGGATTTTATTATTACCATTTGATGGGAGGGGCAAGGGCTTAGGATTCAGACTAGTGGAGTAACTTTCACATGATCACAGCTAACAAGGAGTAGTTTGTCCAGGACTGAACTCAGCTAATTCAAACATCAGAAGGAAAATGAAATAGGGAGGACAAGAAAGAATACCCCCAGTTTCCAGTCTCAAAGTCTCCTAGCACCTTATTTTCTAAAGTGATTGTGGTTAAATTTAGCACCCCACAATTGTTTCCTGGTCCAGCCTCCATGGCTGACTACAAGATTTAAGGATGTTGCTCTTTGATTAAGGGCATAAAAACAGGCTTCTGAGCCACCCTGGCCCGGCACAATGGGGGTTCAACTGGGGAATGAGTCAGCCTAGAAGCCCTCGTGAATGTCAAGAACAAACATCCCAGAATAGCTGCCCACTGGGCATGAGGCTTCAAGATGCCCCACGTGTGCCACCCATGAATTGGAGATTGCAGTCAGCTTGACAAGAGGGACCTGAGCCAAAAATAATCCCTGTCAGCCCCAGAAGGGTCTTGAAGAAGTGAAAGAAAACTCTAGGTAGAGGCAAACTTGGGAGTACTGGTAGGAGATAGGTTCACTATAGGTCAGAGGAGGCCAGAGCTGCCACTGGGCATGTTTGACCTGGGACCATTGCTAGCAGAACCCTCTAGTTAAAAATATGTAATATGTCAACATAAGGTTTTAAGCAAAAGAGAAAACTAGATTGGTTGAAATCAAGGACTCATCGTGAAAAATACGGTTGTTCTGAGTTTTAGGGCTTATGAAGAAGCAGGCAGTGGACATGCCATGAGATACAGAGATAAGCAACACATTCTGAATGTTGAGATTGCCGAAGTCCAAGCCCCATAAGCAAATACTCAAGGATTCTTCCCATGGAAAGATGCATAAGGTACCATTTAGGTCTCCTTGTGTCAAACGTAAGAGAAACATATTCCAGTTGCAGCAAGGGAAACAAAAGCACCTTTCTTGGCTCATGAACATGCCTAGAAAGTTGAGCTATCTTCAGTATGACTGGATCCAGAGACCAAAGCCATGAGACCAAACTGTCTCACTTGTGACATTTCTCTGTCATTCTGAGAAACATTTCATCTGTTGCTCCCAAGGACTCTAGGTCTTCGTCCTCATCACTCCTGTAGAGTGTGACTCCTGTTAAGAGTTCAAGATCAGCTCTGATTGAAAACAAACTGGTTTGTATATAAATGCACACCTTGAACTCTTACCTGTCCCAGGGTGGTAAGATGCACCTATTGGCCTATGCTGGGGATGAGATCAGAAAACAGAATTCACCTGCAGGTCCATAAAAGAGGGGTATGTACCCTAGGGGAAGCTAGAGGAAGGGGCATGCATGACAGGCAGCACATGACAGGTGCATCCTACAATGCCTGGGAAGATGTTTCCTGCCACCAAGGTGTTCCCAGGGGCCAGGAGTTATGCTCCTGGCCCTGCCCTTGAATAGCTGAGGAAAGCCAGAAAAACCTCCCCTCCTCTCGGTCTCTCTCTTGTTTAGATGGAGCAGTGGTCAAGTTCCACATTAGTGGCATATTTTGTCTAACTAAATTCTATGCAGAAACATTATATTCTATCAGACAAAGGGGTACCTGCTTGTGTTGAATCAGGGGGGTCAGCTGGGGAGAAGTTCTGTTTTCCACCCCAAGAATGTTGAAGACTGAGAGAGTGTGAGTATTTAGCTGGGTACTTGCTGCCCCAAAGAAATCAAGGGGAGTGGATATTTGATGTTTGGAAGGCACTGAAGAGTCCCAGCAAACTCCATGCCTATCTGATACAGGGGTGTCTATCCTCCACTCCGCAAAAGCAGAGTCTATGGTGAGTCAGGCTGTGGGATTGCAAGTACCAGGCCTTGAAAAGCTGACACTCCGCTGACTTCCTCTCCTTGTTCTTCGCCATAAGCTACTATGAAATGAGCAAGAGAAACACATCTGAAATTATGTTTGTGTATGTTTGGAGCAGACAAGGATTCCACTAGCCACTTCCTTGTTTTCTAGACAGCGATTACTTCCAAAGAAGACAAATACTTGCCCTGCTGACTATCAGCCTGAAATCCCAAGCAAATTAGCTGCTACCTGTTTTCCGCGTGTTCCCGAAACGAGCTCGCGTAATCTTTTACAGAATGTCAACTCAGGCTCACTAGTGAAATGTGTGCGGCCTATATATTGAGTGTTGAAATAAATCACAGAGACACTTTAAGACTTGTACAGTGTGAAGTAACCATCCGGACTGACAAAAACAAAAGCTTGATCCTCCTCATTTGAAGAAAACCATGGATGAGTCCATTTGGCTGGAACCTTCTAACAATTCAGAGCAATCAAAGGCCTTGGTGGCCTTCTAATCCAATTTTAATTTTGGAGATAAATTAATAACACAATACCTATAGGAGCTACCAGCTGTCTCCCTTCCTAACATAGACTCTTTCTCATAGGGAGTCTCCAACCTTTTTGCCAACGTGTTGTGCCTCTAGTGACACCGTCGGGTCTCCTGGCCACCAGCTTTAGGTGAGGCCCAGGAGTAGACGATTCACATTACAAAAGGCACCTTTGGGACTCTCATCCCTTCCACATCTGGAAAGAGTGGTTGATAAGACAAGACTTATAGACAAGCATTGCAAAATTTACCTGAGATCACCGGACACGTGGCCTAGAAGGCACTTCCTGCACTTACTTTCCTTCATTGAAAAGTAAGATGAAACAGAATAAAATAAAATAAAAAGTGAGATGAAATTGGCATCATCTGCTAGATTTTATCCTGAGACTGAGAAAGAGTTAAGGCTGCATTATTCTTTAGGCGGGAGTTCCCAGGTGGCCTGAGAAGTGGGTCCGGGTTTGGACGACCATCCTGAGGGACAGTGGAGACTTGGCCCTAAAGTACATAAGTGATGGAATTAAGCCTGCTCAGAAAGTCGTTTTCTCCTCCTTCCCACCTGCCTCCTCTGTTCTGGCCTATGCCACCCTCCTCTTCTCCCCCTTGGAAACAGCCAACCTAAATATTCTAGAAGGTGCAGAACTGGCTCCCGGGGAAATGCAAAGGACTGAAAAATGCTACAAGCAGCCTCAATATCACTAAGAGCCCAAGAAATGTGAACATAAATGATAAGGTTTAAAATGGGGAGGCAGGTGGCCAGAATGCTTCCTACAAAATACACTTTGGTTTGCTTGAACTTGCAGTGTTGAATAGCTCTTTGGGCTTGTCGCAAGACATAAATAATCGAAACTGTAGGTTTTCTTTTCTTTAAATAATGAAAGAGCATAGTATTCCAACAAACATACTTTTCCCTAAAAATAGCAATGTAAGGTCAGATTCCTAGTGAGGGAGATGTCAGCGCACAGGGGGGAATTGCCCATCCAACTTGGCTTCTTCTAAGTCTGGATGGAGCAACAAATGAAACTCACACAACTTGGCAGAAGAAAAGGCCAAGCTTCAATAATATACATATGGAGATTTTCAGTTCATAAAGTTTAAGGGCTAGCAGAGCTGACCTGGGATATTTGTCCAGCATTTAGGGACCTGAGGCATCAAATCAGAGAGGAGTTCAGTTCATATGGCAGGTAAGAAGGGGTGGTTTCACCCTACTCTGAGAATGCAATGAGATTCTGAGACAGGAAGGACATGTTTACTGAGAAACTTACAACTGAATCAGGTCCCCGAAACTGCATCCTTTTAGGTCATAAAGAAAGGGGAGTTGTGATTGCTTCTCTGGTTATGAAAAGGGAGGACATGGTAAGCTCTTTTTAGATTAGGGAAGAGGGACAAAGACGCACATTTTTCCTCAGCCTCAAATGATTCTACTGCTCTTAGGTCAAAATAAGCTGCCTGCCAGAGTGGGGTGTCTTGTGTACACCAATCTGAGAATATTGGGGTAACCGACTTGGAAATCAAATGAGGACTACATGAAGGGACCGCTTGAGGTCACTGCAGTTTGTGAGCAGAGGTGGGAATGCTCTTCCAGGCCCGGGACCTTGCTCACGACAACTTCCTGGCGAGAGTCACACGCAGAAGTGTCTGTCAGATATCACGCAGATCTCCTTCTCGACTCCCTCAACATAGGCAGATGAGTACAAATGAAAGTGTCTTTTAGATCAAAACATTAGAGAGGTTTTAAGACATTTAAAATTGCATGCAGATCAAACTATATGAAGTAATATATTTCCTGGCTCCCCCTCAGGACTAACATCAAAATAATAAAGCCATTTCCTACCTCCCACATTAATTCCACCTTAATCATAACACAGGAATATATTTGCTTTCACCACATGGGGATTTATGAAACTATAAGCAGAAATGGATAAGGCACCATTCCACAGCCTCTATGCTGCTTACTTCATAAATGTAAGTTTTTGTGAAACCCAAACAAGGCATGGGAAATAAAAGAGGGGGTGATTTCAGTTCTCTGTGAGATTTCCAACACACTCCTGACCAGCGCCTTTGACGTCCAAACACAGGACTCTGTGCTGTTTGCTGACCTTGATACCATTCTAAGAGGAACTGTTCATTTCATCTTGCTATTGCCATCAGTATTTCTTCACTCCTCCCAGTGCTAGCATTAAGCACAAGAATTGGCCTAGTTCTGATCCCCCAAAAGCAGCTGGATTTCTTCCAAAATTAAGTAAAAACCTGTTAACATTTGCTGGACTCAGCGGTTGTTGTGGTGGGGACTGGGTTAGTAAAGGTGGCGGTGGAGACTGAGTCACTTCAGGATGACTCATTGGTTGAGCAGTGACAATGTGGTGTGAACTGTGCTGTAGATCAGCTGTGGGTCCAACTTGGTGGGGAGCCGGGGGTCAGGCCTCAATGAGATGGACGAGCAAGCGGTGGTGATAGTTGCGGGTGAGACAGTAAGCACCTTGGCAGTGGTCAGGGCACTGATGATGGTGGTGGCGGAGGCGGAAGTTGCACTAGAGATGGTGTGCAAAGAAGCATGTGTGATGTGGGTGACTGTGAAAGAATATGTGTTGGTGTCAGAGGTGCTCATGAGTGTAGAGATGATAGAGAGCATTATATCGCATATTCACATAGACACACATACATATATCGACATTCCCAAAATATACATGCATACATAGACACATTCATCTGTGAATAGACACATGCATACATGGATCTATCACATACACACACATATAAAATAGACATGGATATATGTGCATGTGCGTATGTATATATATAATATACAAATGCATGCATGCATGTGTGTGTGTCCGTATATTACATATGGGTGCACATGTGTGTACATGTATATGTAGCACAAGTATGCACACGAGAATAAAATGTACTTGTGTGTATTCACATGCATAGATACACACATCTATCAAATGCACATTTGTATATGTGTGTTACATATACATATATAATGTGTACATTTATATGTCTCTGAAATAATGTTTTTCACAAAAAAGTTTGCAGGTTTAATTTTCTCACACAAAAGTAGCGATAAAGGACTGATCACAAAAATATATGGAGAACTGACGAAACTCAACAAAAATAAAGTAAACAACCCCATCAAAAAATGGGAAGAAGAGCTAAAAAGACACTTCTCCAAAGAGGAAATGCAGATGGCCAACAGGCATATGAAAAAATGTTCAACATCACTCGTAATAAGGGAGATGCAAATTAAAACCACAATGAGATACCACCTCACCCCAGTGAGAATGGCACATCTTCAAACAACTAGCAACAACAAATGTTGGCGAGGATGTGGAGAAAAAGGAACTCTCCTGCACTGCTGGTGGGAATGCAAACTAGTACAACCACTATGGAAAACTGTTTGGAGGTTCCTCAAACTGCTAAACATGGAGCTTCTCTATGACCCAGCAATCCCACTCCTAGGTATCTACCCAAAAGACACAAAAACACTGATTGAAAAAGATACTTGTACCCCCATGTTTATTGCTGCTTTATTTACAATTGGAAAACATGGAAGCATCCCAAATGCCCAAAAGTAGATGACTGGATTAGAAAGATGTGGTACATATATACAATGGAATATTACTCAGCAACCAAAAAAGAGAAACACATGTCTTTTGCAGCAACTTGGATGGAGCTGGAAAAGATCATGCTTAGTGAGGTAAGCCAGAAAGAGAAAGAAAAATACCGGATGGTTTCACTCATAGCAGGAGTATAATGGACCAGGCGAGAAAATAACAAAAATAATGAACAACCATATACCAGAGACATGCTGTGGGGGTGGAGTGGGGAATAGGATCAAAAACGGGGGGGGGGGGGGGAGGGAAATGCACAGGACTATGGTGGTGGCACAGGGGTGATTTGGTGATGGGAAACCCTTGGGGATTACAATCAAGGTGGAAAAAAAAATGTGCAAAATGATGTAAAAATAAGATTTGTAATAAAAAAAAAAGACCATTGACCAATGGTTTAGGGGGGAATATCACCACTATTTTCAGACAAAATACTTAAATATTTGAATCCTAAATTAATAAATGGAAAGTGAAATAAAATAGCATTACAATCTTATGAAAAAAGTGATTGGGTTGATTAGTGTTTGGGTGGATTAAAATTAGTGTTTTTTGTTCAACTTGATAATGCTATTCTTAGAGCTTTTAGACACATTAGGTAATTGTCAATCAATCAAAAAGCTCCAAACATTATATTCAAAGTCTATTGATCACTGGTTAAAAAAAAAAAAAAGTTTGCAGGTTTATCTTCTCAACCAAACTAAAGCCTGAGGCAAAGGCCAAATTCTCTTTCCTCAGAAAAACATTCCCTGCATTAAAGCCTAAAAAATAAAGCACAAGCCTTAATAAGTAAGCCCTGGATGCATCATTAGCTGTAAGAGCTAAGGCGAGCAGTTGTCAGACTCTAACTGATGGTAGAAGATCTCCTCAAAGATCGTCCAGAACGGAAGCACATCCAGGCAAGAGAAGAAACCCCACAGGTATGAGAGTGTGCAGAAGGAGTTTGTGATGGGAGTCCTGAGGCCCCCCCCCACCCCCACACCCCAGGTTCAGCGATTGGCTGCAAAGCCTCCCAAGAGGCTGCAAAGTGCTGTGCTCCTGGCTGAGATCGACAGCAACAGGCTAGGAAGGAACAACAGCCAAGGGAAGAAAGGCAGGGGCAAGGTCCAGGGGTGTGGCCAAGAGGCCTCTCAGGGGAGTTCCACGCACCCTGCTGGGATTCTCAAGGAACAGGCTGTGACAATGTACACATGGAATATTCTCTACCGGGGTGCATTAGAAATTCAGCACTGAAGCCTTTTCCTGGAGGATGGTCATGTAGGCACCCTCTGCCCAGACATCTCAAAGCTCCAGACCTTGGCAAAGGAAGCATATGTTCCACATCAACCGCATCACTCCTACAAATCATTCAGGCACAGTGAGCCTTTCTTCTCAGTTCATGCAAGGAAATGTCTCCCAACCAGGTCCCAAGACATTGAGCTAGAGTCAACTTGGCAAGCAGGTCTTCCTGAAGATAACGTCTCACCTTTTCCGTTCAGGCCTCTTATTGGAGAGATGTTGATGGGGATGGCAGGGAACCGGCACCCCCAACACACGAGACTTGTCTCAAAAACCACACAAGCTCCCTGCAAGCAAAAGTGCAACTTCAGCAGTGCTGCACTGACCTCACTGGGCTGGCGGGTAATTACACGGCCCTGCGGATCTGCTTCCGCCGATACAGAGGACTCCAGCTGCATTGCAAGCAGATGCGTGCCTCACTGCAGTGGTAATAAAGGGACGAGTCCTCTAACAAAAACCAGTCCAATTACCTGAAAGTGGCACGTCATAAAGGAAAGGGCTGCAACCCTGCCTGCTTTGTCACTGATTTTATGTTTGGATTGTGGAATTGTGTGTGATAAAATGGGAATCGTCAATCAAAATCTGGTTTTTTACATTTATTAGTAGGCTGACTTGAGATGAATTAGTCTGTTTTTCAAAATGTTGTTGGCTTATGTGGAAGGTGGTGTTCAAGATGGGAGAACTGGGTCCTTGCTGTCATTAGATCTTGCTAGACTCTTAGTGTTAGTCCATGCAATCTTGCAACTGCATGGAGTTTTACCTTTGTTCTCACACCATTTTATAATTTCTCCCTCAGCTCTTGACTCTCCTTTCATTCCACCTCTCCTGAGCAGAAGCTCCAAACATGAATGCACCTGGGAGAGATCTGTGAGAAATCGATGTACCTAAATGCCTTCATCTGCAAAATGGCATGCTTGCTTCATTTATTTCATTATTTATTTATTTTTTAATTTTTTTTACAAGTATTAAAAAAAAAAAAAAACACTCATTGGAGGGCCCTCCCTGGTGGCACAGCAGGTTAAAGCACAGCACTAAGGAGCTAAAGCCACTTCAGCATGAGTTTAATCCCAGCCCCGGAGGTGACCCACATGGCTCGGCAGACCCACTACTGACCCCGCCCACTGCTCCCCTCAGCAGTGTACTTGGACAATCTGCCTGTTCTGCTCCCCACTCTGTCTCTGGGGAATCCTCTCACCACCCCTGCACCTCTGGCCTGTACCCCAGTTCTGTATGCATCAATCAAAAAATATTTTTTAAAAAACACTCATTGGAGTGAAGGCAAAGATAAATAGATGGGACCATATTAAGTTAAAGAGCTTCTGTACAGCAAAAGAGACATTACTAAAAACAAACAGAAAGATCACTAATTTGGAAAACATTTTCTCACACAAAAGTAGCGATAAAGGACTGATCACAAAAATATATGGAGAACTGATGAAACTCAACAAAAATGAAGTAAACAACCCCATCAAAAAATGGGCAGTAGAGCTAAAAAGACACTTCTCCAAAGAGGAAATGCAGATGGCCAACAGGCATATGAAAAAATGTTCAACATCACTCGTAATAATGTTCAACATCACTCGCAAATTAAAACCACAATGAGATACCACCTCACCCCAGTGAGAATGGCACATCTTCAAACAACTAGCAACAACAAATGTTGGCGAGGATGTGGAGAAAAAGGAACTCTCCTGCACTGCTGGTGGGAATGCAAACTAGTACAACCACTATGGAAAACTGTTTGGAGGTTCCTCAAACTGCTAAACATGGAGCTTCCCTATGACCCAGCAATCCCACTCCTAGGTATCTACCCAAAAGACACAAAAACACTGATTGAAAAAGATACTTGTACCCCCATGTTTATTGCTGCTTTATTTACAATTGGAAAAACATGGAAGCATCCCAAATGCCCAAAAGTAGATGACTGGATTAGAAAGATGTGGTACATATATACAATGGAATATTACTCAGCAACCAAAAAAGAGAAACACATGTCTTTTGCAGCAACTTGGATGGAGCTGGAAAAGATCATGCTTAGTGAGACAAGCCAGAAAGAGAAAGAAAAATACCGATGGTTTCACTCATAGCAGGAGTATAATGGACCAGGTGAGAAAGTAACAAAAATAATGAACAACCATATACCAGAGACATGCTGTGGGGGTGGAGTGGGGAATGGGATCCAAAACGGGGGGCGGGGGGAGAGGGAGGGAAATGCACGGGACTATGGTGGTGGCACACGGGTGATTTGGTGATGGGAAACCCGCGGGGATTACAATGGAGATGGGAAAAAAAAATGTACAAAATGATGTAAAAATAAACTTTTTAATTAAAAAAAAACACTCATTGGAAGTAGAATGTAAATATCAGGTATCTAAAGCCTCTAACATTTTTGCATTGCATTTTTGCATCACCTCTTCCATTCCTCCAGACCAAGAAAAATGCTGGACCAGGAGACTGAGTCTTATTGTGAGTTACACTGTACTGACCATAAGAGACAGGTCAAGTCCTCAGGCTAGTGTTCATGAATGTGACCTTCTCTGGAAGAATCATCAAATTATAACTAGATGGGATCATGCTTGATGAGGATGGACCTTAGCCCACTGACTGGTGTCCCCACCAGAGGAAAATCTGGGCACAAAGAAGACACACAGGTCAAAGCCATGTGACGGAAAAGTAAGACTGAATGACGTAGCTACAAGACTCCGAAGATGGCCGCCATCCTCGGAAACCAGGGAGAGAGGAGCAAGGGTCCACCCGGAGCTTCAGACAGAACCCAACATCACAGTTTTGGACTTCACATTCTCAAATATGAAGAAATACATTTCTTTTCTTTTCAGTCCTCAGGATTGTGATAATCTGCCTCAGCAGTCTAGGAATCGCTGCCTCATCACGGCACCGGCAGCCTGCCGCCTTAGGGAATTGGGCCACGTAGGGCTTCATCAGGCCTGGGGTCAGGCTCAGACCTGAGACCACGGGACTAGGCTTGAGTCTACCGGTTATGAGAAAGTCAGAGCTGGAGCATCACCTTGGGAAAATCCAAGCAAGGAAGTGCACCCCACCCCGGGGCCCAGAGGTAGCCTGCCCGGGGTGGTCCTTCTGGATTTCTGGGTGACAGACCTAGTTCCTGATGATGAAATCCTCAGCGCTGCTTACACGGTAAGTTGCAGAGCTGGGGAGAAGCTCTGGGCCCCCGCTCCATCACAGATGGGATGTGAATTCTGTTTGGTCACAACATCAAGAAGACGCAAAGAGTGAGGAGTACAAAACACGTTGCCATGTGCAGGGCCAAGAAGCCTGCTGCCAGGGGCCTGGGGGTGTGGGGGGCCGGGAATAATGGTACAGCAGCAGTAAATTATCTCCCCCTGAGTCAGCACCAGAAATACAGGGAGGGAGATTTTCTCGTGGTCTGATTGGTGGGTTCACTGGAGTTTAAGACCCGACCCCGGTGTCCCATTAATTTTAACACCAACTCAGTTTGGAGGGATTTATGGCCAGGCAGTTACAGCTTGGCCCGGCCGTGTTCCTGAGGCCAGGGCCTGTGTTTCATTTTCCTGACTGCTGACTTTCCTTTCACTCGTCTTCCCTGAAAACATAAATAAAGGTGAGACATTGAAAAATGTTCCTGAGTTTCCTGGGGGGTTAATCCTATCTGAGATTTAAAGAGTAAGAACTGAACCATTGGAAAAAATAACTCCTGTAGGCAGAAAGGAGACCCAGGCAGGGTCTTGCTCTGGCCCCAGTTTGCCACACAGCTATTTCTGCCCTGGGCTCGAGTCCTAATCCATAAAACAAGAGCAATGAAATACTACTCAGCTATTAAACAAAAGCTGAAATAATGTCTTTGAGGGCAAAATGGATACAAATTTAAGGTGACAACACTCAGTGAAATAAGTCAGAAAGTGAAAGGCAGATACAGGATGGTTTCACTTATCTGTGGAATATAAATAACACGAACAGCTACTGGCAAAGCACAGCAAAAAAATTCTTATTCTTCATGTGGAATGTACCAGTTACCAGAGACGAGGAGGGAGGGTGACAGGACATGGCAAGGGAGGGGTGTGGGTGCTGGCCTTGGAGTTGGGCGATGGGTAACTGAAGTTTTTTATGCATATGGAGGATTAACAGGCAATCCCAAAGTTATATGCAAACAATTAAAAAGTGAATAGAATAAATAAAGTCAGCTTTCATTTAAACACACTAATGGGGCGATTCACTCCATTGGTGAATAGCTGAGATCATCAGAGCATCATTTTGGTGGCAGTGGTACTCTGATCTCAGGGACTCTGGCATCATCACGTCTCTGAGTGCAAATCTGGTCAGCTCCGAGGCCCTGGGAAATCACTCACCCTTTCTGTGCCTCAGTTTTCTCACCTGTAAAATGGGTATAATAATGAAACCGATTCTATGAGGTGGATTAGAGAATTAAAGTTACGATGTGCTTAACGCAGTTCTTAGGAGAGTGTTTGATGGAAAGAGGGTGAGGAGAAAGATGTATTTCTTGATTCTTTTTGCTTCCACACTCAGAGTTTCCACTTTCAGGGAGCAGAGGTCTAGTTGTCTACCGTCAGATGGAAAACCACTTAGAGCAATAATTGCTGGTCAAGCCAATGGCCGCACCCCCAATGCAAGGTTCTGTTAAAAGCTGGATTTGTCATGCAGCAGAAGGACTGATAATTGCCCTGCTTTGTTATTTAAACCACCCTGAGATGTTGGATTACAAATCTAATAGTGCTTTCCTTTATAGTCCAGTCTGTATTTCTTTCTCAACAGAGATGCCTACTGCTTTAATTTAAGGTCTTTTTTTTCTTTTTCTCATTCTTGGATCCAGCAAGGACAAAAGATTCTCAGAATGTGGCACACAAATCTTCACACCCTTAAGGAGGTAACCATGGCCCCCATGGGCCAGTGCTTCCTTGGAGACAGAAACCCAAATGGCCATGGCAAAGGGGGCCCATCTCTTATAACAAAAGCTTTAGCGTTTCTAACCAGACATTGAAATTATTCTAGACTTCCTGGCTGGAGTATTTCAGCCTAGTGACACTATACCAAAGGAAAAAGTAATGTTTGAATGGTATACAAAGATACTTCTATTCGCTTATTCTACATTAGTGGAAACTCAGAAATAATTCAAGCTCCTAGCAATTATCTGTCAGTGTGGCTTCAGTTTCCTTAACAGTCAAGTCAGCTGCAAAAGGGCCAGTTGTCTAAACTCACAGTGCCCCACTCTGCCAGCCCAGCTCATGAATTTATCACTGGCTCAGGTATATTTAATTGCTTACCATGTGAGAGGCACTGTGCTTCATCTTGGGAATACAGTCGTAAATAAACCATTATGCACTCATAGATCTTCATTACTAACAAAGTTGCTAGGAAACTAATTAAATATGCATATATAAGCAAAGATGGCAAGTGCTTTAATTGGTAAATGATGACTAATGGGTAGATCTGAGATTTTAGCCTCGGCAATTTGGCTTTTGAACATATGGTTTTATTATTACACTGTTGAGCACTTGCTGCTGGTTCATCTGTAAGGAAGAGAGATGGAGTTCAACACTGGGCAACATGATCCCTCCAGAACCTTCTGCATAATCGCAATGCTCAATAGTGCCCTTGCTTAGCTTTTGACACCTGTGAAACTGCTCCTGGAGGTGTGCAGTCAGCACCTGCTGCTCAGAGGGTTGTGTAGCTAGAGACATGGCTTAGGGGCCAGCAGCTTGGAGGAGCGCACCCAAGGAGAGGAAGGCAGAGCTCCCAACAGAGAAAGTGCAATATTTTTTTTCTGTTTTTTTTTATTACAAAAGTTTATTTTTACATCATTTTGTACATTTTTTTTTTCCCATCTCCATTGTAATCCCCGCGGGTTTCCCATCACCAAATCACCCGTGTGCCACCACCATAGTCCCGTGCATTTCCCCCCCCCCCCCGTTTTTGATCCCATTCCCCACTCCACCCCCACAAAATGTCTCTGGTATATGGTTGTTCATTATTTTTGTTATTTTCTCACCTGGTCCATTATACTCCTGCTATGAGTGAAACCATCGGTATTTTTCTTTCTCTTTCTGGCTTATCTCACTAAGCATGATCTTTTCCAGCTCCATCCAAGTTGCTGCAAAAGACATGTGTTTCTCTTTTTTGGTTGCTGAGTAATATTCCATTGTATATATGTACCACATCTTTCTAATCCAGTCATCTACTTTTGGGCATTTGGGATGCTTCCATGTTTTTCCAATTGTAAATAAAGCAGCAATAAACATGGGGGTACAAGTATCTTTTTCAATCAGTGTTTTTGTGTCTTTTGGGTAGATACCTAGGAGTGGGATTGCTGGGTCATAGGGAAGCTCCATGTTTAGCAGTTTGAGGAACCTCCAAACAGTTTTCCATAGTGGTTGTACTAGTTTGCATTCCCACCAGCAGTGCAGGAGAGTTCCTTTTTCTCCACATCCTCGCCAACATTTGTTGTTGCTAGTTGTTTGAAGATGTGCCATTCTCACTGGGGTGAGGTGGTATCTCATTGTGGTTTTAATTTGCATCTCCCTTATTACGAGTGATGTTGAACATTTTTTCATATGCCTGTTGGCCATCTGCATTTCCTCTTTGGAGAAGTGTCTTTTTAGCTCTTCTTCCCATTTTTTGATGGGGTTGTTTACTTTATTTTTGTTGAGTTTCGTCAGTTCTCCGTATATTTTTGTGATCAGTCCTTTATCGCTACTTTTGTGTGAGAAAATGTTTTCCCAATTAGTGATCTGTCTGTTTTTAGTAATATCTCTTTTGCTGTACAGAAGCTCTTTAACTTGATATAGTCCCATCTATTTATCTTTGCTTTCACTATTGTGGCGTTGGGTGCTCTGTCTTTAAACATATCGCTGAAGTGTATGTCGTGTAGTGTTTGACCCATCTTTGCTTCTAGATATTTTATGGTTTCCGTTCTTATGTCTAGGTCTTTAATCCAGAGAAGTGCAATATTTAATTCGACAGATGGGACACAGAGAAGGGAAAGACCCTCCACCCCCACCCCACCCCCACCCCCCAAAAAGGAAAGGAGCATGGTAGGAAGAGAACTGAAATGTCAAACATCCAAGAGGAACATTATCAAGAGCGGCACAGATGCTCACGAAAGATCAACATTTAGAAGGGTAGAAGATTCACGGGTAACTTTGAAAAACCAATTTTGGAGAAATAGCAAAAGACAAACCCAGTTCAGAGAGTTGTGAGAGGTAACAAGAGCAGTGTGGACACAGTAAATAGAAATAATCATTCACGAGGTTTGACTGTCTGACTCCTTCACTGCTGATCTGGTACCGGACTCGAAAGACAGTGAAAGAGAGGCTATAAGAGAGAGAAGTTGGAGGAAGCCCTGAATGTTAAGAGATTTGCCACTGACCTTCACTGAAGGTGGAGGTTTAATATATTTCAGTGCTAATGATAGGAGTCAAAAGAGGGAAATATTGATATACAGATAAAAGGATGTTTTATGAAAAGTGAAACTTGAAGTAATTTGGGGGAGGATGGTATTTGGGGGCCAATAATAGGTGTATGAACTTTCCAAACTCCGTCCCAGTACTTCTCCCAAGTGCTAAGTAACCCACAGCATAGTTCCATGGCAGGGTGGAGGCGCTGTTACTGTTTTTCTCATGCAGCTTCATCACATGAGGGTAGGACACAATGACATGAAATATTCAGCTATACCAGGAACTTTTACCTCTTCCCATTCTAGAAATTTCACTGGGGAGCCTCAGCTTGAGCAGTACAAGCCACCCATTTGCTTAACTACTGAGTGTGTCTGCTGCATGCCCTGACTCAGCTGGAGAAGCATTTGGAGGGGAAGGAGAGGGGGGTGGCAGCCGGGGGCCCTGCTTCATTTCTGAAGGGGTAATCAAAGGTCATCCAGAGGAGCACTGTCCTGGTGGGCCCCATAACTCAGCAAAACTGGGGCACCTTCTGGACATCAGCGACAATGCTGAGTGCCACAGACAGGACACTAAGGAAATTCAAAAATCTCCAAGAGAAGGTGGGTGGTGAGAAATGCCTCTCCTTATTCTGACCCCACTGTCTTTTTGCCTTTTCGCATTTATACTTGAGACTATAAAACATCTCATAGTTCTACCTTTTTCTCTCCCATTCTAAAGTTTCAACCGTCTCACGCAGTCTTTTTTTTCTAGATGATACCATCCCTTTTTTTTCTACCAAGTGAACTTGATATCATTCCCTTTTTATGTAATAAATTTCCTTTCAGAAAAATAGCCCCCACCCAAGAGGAATAGAAAGGAGGGGGCCTTGAAATTAGGCTTGGAAGAGTCAGGAGAGTAAACAAGTGGCAGTGTCCCTAGGAAATGTTCTGTTTAACCTTAATGGGTGAATAAGCATTGTGCCATAGGGCAAAGACGTTTTGGACAGAGAGAATTGCATAAACAGCTCAACTTTGTTAGAGCATGGGATCTGAGAGGAGCGCAGTGGGAAAAGAGACCGAAAAAGTGGGCCCAGACGAGAGGTGATGGATCCCCTGCTGAAGACCTTGGCTTTCCTTCTGTGGGTTTCATTTGAGAAAGGAGGAAAATGTTGAGTCAAATTCCATTTTTGGTGCCATTTTAAGTTTCCAGAGGGCAAAAATCATAGCTTCTATTTTAAGAATCAGAAAATCAAATGCTGGAACCAGAAAAATAAATCAAGTGTACTAGGTGTGTTTTGAAAAATCATTTGGCCCTCATACTATATATCATTTCCTACTTATTCTAGAGCTATGGATTTATAGAAGCAATTCTCTATGATAAAATTGACCTCAGATGTGTAATGACAAATGACAGCCAACACTCACCTTACTGTACGAGACCAACAGAGTGGGGTGCTGGTCACTGTGAACTTGAGTCATGGGGATCGCAGACCCCATGCCAGCCAAGGACTACTATCTGGGGATGTGCAACTAGCCTGCCCAAGCTTCCCACTCCTCAAAAAATGTTCAACATCCATTTATCATGCAAAATTGTTGATTTTTAAAAGATGCCTCCTATTTTTTTTTTTAAAGATTTATTTATTTATTCATACAGAACTGGGGTACAGGCCAGAGGCTCAGGGGCGGTGAGAGGCTTCACCAGAGACAGAGTGGGGAGCAGAACAGGCAGATCGACGAAGTACACTGCTGAGGGGAGCAGCGGGCAGGTCAGGAGAGGTCTGGCTCGCCATGTGGTCTCCTCCGGGGCAGGCGGGAATCGAACTCATGCGGAAGTGGCTTCAGATTCTCAGTGCTGTGCTTTAACCCGCTGCGCCACCAGGGAGGGCCTGCCTCCTATTTTTTAAAACACTTTGTAGCCAGAGAAAACAAATCTATAGAGGAAATTCAACATGTATCTTGCTAATTTGCAACTTTGGTCTACTTTAACTTGACTTACAGATACAATCCTATTCCAAACAAAATCCCAGTAAATCATGATATGAATAGTGACAACCTGATTTTAAAATTTATAAGGAGGGCCCTTTGTTGGTGGCACAGCAGGTTAAAACAGCACTATGAAGTGATCTGCAGCTACTGCAGCACAAGTCTGACCCACATGGCATGGCAGACCTCTCCTGACCCACCCACTGCTCCCCTCAGCAGTGTATTTCAGTACATCTGCCTGTTCTTCTTCCCTACTCTGCCTCTGCTGAATCCTCTCACCTCCCACCCCATTCCTCTGGCCTGTGCTTCCGTTCTTGTATGCATAAATAAATAAACCTTTAAAAAATAAAATAAAATTTATAAGGAAAGGCAAAAGACGCCAAATACCCAACACAAACTTGAAGGGGAAAAAGTCAGAGTACTGAATGCTATTCAAATTTAACATATACTATAAAGCTATAGTAACCAAAACAGCATGGTAGTGGTGGATAGACAAAGAGATCAATGGAACAAAATAGAAAGCCTAGAAATAGATCTACACAAACATAATCTGATTCATTTTTTTTATATTGCTGCCTAATGATGTCCAATTTTGCTTTATTTGTAAATTCAGAATTCCTGAGTGTGTATGAGTGGATTAGGGGGAGTGTTTCTTTGGAACCAGTTGTAGCATCTTTTTGGTTCTCTTATTAATTATAAACAGCTGACTTTTAACAGAGAGCAAAAGTAATTCAATGGAGAAAGGGCAGACTTTCCAACAAATGGTGAGGGAAAACTAGATAACCATTGGCAAAAAATACAGAGACATCATGCTTTTCACAAAAATTAACTCACAAGCCATATGATCAAGTAGTTTCACTCTTCAGTATATATTCAAAAAAATTGCAATAACATCTGATCTAATATGAAATGTTATATTGTATAAATATACATAAAGAAAAAAATGTAGAAAAGAAAAGAAGCCAGTAACACCCAAGAACAAAGCGGCAAAAGATGACACAAGAGATCTTAGCATTCATATATGCTCACTGATTAGGAGTCTTCAGAATTAGGTAGAAATTGTCCAACAAAATCATGTCCCTTCACTGGACATTAAAGCCTCCACTGGCAGTCTAATGGTCCTGCCCACTGGCAGCACGTGCCTCTCACCTCGCTCTCACTAACAAGGAATGTGCTTCTGTGAATGTGAAGAATATTTATATGAATCCTAACCCGCCTGCCTGCCTGTAGCTTTCACCCACTGGTCCTGATTCGATGCCTAAAATACAGATAAGATATATCAAATGAAATCATCATTCCAAATGCCAATCACTCTCCTACATGGTCCCTGCTCATGTCCTCAGAGGTGTCTTCTCTGACTGCTACCAACTGCAAGCACAGCTCACTGAACATGGCTGGAGTCCCTTGACCATGGCAACTCTCACTTAGTCACCCAAGAAATACATACTGGCATCTTTGATTGCAAGGATCTAAGTGCTTTCTGGCATCAGGTTTATGGTCCTCGCTCTGAGACTTAGCTCCAGGTAAACTTGTAGACATTTATGCCCCTCCTGACACCATAAGAAGATTTGTCTGGAATCTCTTAAATTCCATCTATGGCCCTATCTTCTTACCCTTTCACACGGATTTGGTCTGTTTTCTTCCCAGCCTTTCTGGTTTGCCTGGTCATCTTTCTCATTCATCTTGCCTGGTATCTGTGTTTCACAGATTCTATTCCTCTTTGTCTCCTAATATTTCTCTAGTCCTGTCTCCTTTTCCATGTCTCAGTCTGCCTCTACTCCCGTACTTTCCTACCTTGAGGAATAGTGTGTAACCGAGACTTGCAGCACAGAAACAATCAAAACAGGACAGAGTGTCTCTGGGTGAGGTTCTCAGCTGCTGGTGGGAAGTTTTCAGCCAGCCAAATGCAGCTCCATTAACTGGCTCTGTGCGTCCGGCTTCCCAGACCGTAGCCTCCTCCACCAACCTGGCAGATGATAGAAGACCTGGGAGGCCAAGGGTATAATAAAAGCTTTAATGCCGAGAGCTAATGATGTAGGAAATGAAGATTCCTGGTCCCCTGCTCCGCATGGACACCTCACCATGGGGACCGACAGCGTGTCCAAGCCAATGCTGAGGGGAGCAGGAGGAAGCCTGTCCCAGATTTGAGTCAACAGAGAAGATGGAGACGCTTTGCCAAATGTGAATAGCTCAGGCCAAGAATCCTTTCTTACCCATGCCATGCAGCCTTCAAACAGGCCCTCAGTCTCAGGTTCAGAGACCCGAAGATCAGCAGAGTTGGGTTTAACTCAGTTTTGTCATGCATTGACTGTGACCTTGGGAAGTCCACGCCCCTTGCTGGGGTGCAGTACTGATGTACTGATCTACAAAGAACTCCCACCGGGCAATGCTACAGTTACGCCAAGGGGGTTAGTTAATTTTATTTCCTTGTAACATTTTATCTGCCACTTAGACAAGAGCATGTGTAATGCCTTTCGACAGGGTGAAGGAGCCACACAGGAAATAAATAATGGGAGTGAGTAAAGTTATAAAAAGACACGAAATCCTTCATTCTTACAAAGAAACCTCTGTTGTTACATGACAGGCAGGCAGAAGCTCCAGAACCTTCCTGTGTGCTTTCCGCTTATCTGATCGGCAGGACACCCACCTCACACCCCAACCCAGACTCCTGCTTTCTCGCTCCTCCCATGCATTAAACACACTGGCCCCTTCTGATCAAAGTACTAGTCAGTCCCTGCTCAGATAAACACTACCACCAGTGCCGCTGTCCAGGGGAAACCTCTGATCCAGCCGAGATGGAAATGAGATCCTGGAGACCCCTGGTAAGCTGGCCACCCACCTCTGAGGCTCTGGAGCGTAGGCCTGAACGAGGGAGAGAATAACTAGCAAAGCCGTTGGTAAGCTCCCTCTGGAATGTGTGTGGAGACACTGAGGAGGTTGGCCAGCCCCAAATGAGAGGAGAACGGAGCCCAGACAAGAGGAAAAGAGCAAAGGGTCTCCCTGCATCCAGGTGTTCCGCGCAGCACCCAACCAGCCAAAGTGCAGCCCTTGAGAGGCCACAGCGGGGCTCCCTTTCTCCATGGTGCCTGAGGGTTTCTCTGGCCACCCAGGAAGCCCTGGTAACATGCACGCACCACGCGGAGGACTTCCGAGTGTGTTTATGCTCTTCAGCAGTCAGTTATGTCAGCAGTGTGAGCTCTAGGCAAGTCCTCCCTGAACTCTTCAGCTTTCTAGAAAAGTGCATGGAATCACACCTGTGCAGCCTAAAAAGCTGGGTATCTTCCCCTTCACATACAATCTTAGCTCAACACATTTGAAGGAAACCATCGGGACTCTGAGTTCAGCTCTTTGTTTTACATCAAGTGATTATTTTTTATTAAGAAAGCATGTAAGTGAGAAAGCTAACTTCAGATCTCCTAAGGAAGAGGAACACTTCTCTCGTTTGTCATGACTAGCTCCCCCCTTCAGCCCCATTCTTCTTGGGGCAAGGGCGCCACGAGATGAGTCTAGCCTGCTTGGGGGCTGAAATCAGACAAAGTAATTTTCCCACATTGGACAGCAGCTGCTTTGCTCCACGTGCAGGAGCAGACCGCCTCCTCTGGGCTTGCAGGCTGTTCGTCCCAACTAAGATATCCAGCCTTGGGCCCTCCCTGGTGGCACAACTGGTTTGGACGCAACACTGCAAGCTGGTGCAGCTGCCTCAGTGTGAATTCAGTCCCCGCTCCGGAGGTGACCAGAGTGCGGCAGACCTCTCCTGGCCCGCCCACTGCTCCCCTCAGCAGTGTGCTTCATCAGTCGGCCTGTTCTGCTCCCCACCTATCATCTAGGTGAACCCTCTCACCCCCACACCTCTGGCTTGTACCCCAGTTTTGTATGCATAACTAATCTTTTTTTAAAAAAAAATGACATCCAGCCTCCCTGGGGATGGCGAGAGTGACGAGGAGGCGGCATGCCCCTGACCACAGTTTTGGGGCCATGGGCAGGCATGTGACTGGAGCAAAGCTAATTTGAATCTGCCCTAGGATTTTTTGGTGACTCGAAGCAAAGCTGCTGGCATCTGAGGTCACAGAAGTAGAAACATGTGGAGGAGGGCTTCTGGTACCTGTCCTTCCTTTCAGTGGGGACAGTTGGACAGAGAAAACAAAGCGGAGGGGCAAGTTATCTTAACAGAGTCTCTCAAGCGATGGATCTCAGTCAGATGCACATTTAGGTGTTTCCGTAAAGGTTAATCTCCCTCCTACTAATTGCTCAGCCCCCTATAAAGTGTGGCACTTTATCATCCAGGCATTTTGCTCCAGATATATTGATGATGAAGATGATGACAGAAAGACATTGTTGATAGTAGATAATGATATTTAAACATATTATACCATTATGATAGCTAGAGGATAAATACATGGGTAGATGATGTATAAACAGGTGATAGAGGGAGAGATAGAAAATGGTATAAATTATTGCAATAGATATATAGACATGTTCTCCTCCAGGTAAGTGGAAAGAGCAATGTAAGGAAGTATGAGTAGAACAGTTAGTTTCAGGAAATCAGCAGTTGTACCAAGAATAAGGAGGTGATAGTCAAACACTAACCTATGGAGAAAGCAGATTTCAAAAAGGGTCCCGGGGTGAAACAATCAGTCTCCAGGACCCCGAGGAAAGCCGACTGTGCCGACTGATCCACTTTCTCCAGAAAGACAAAGCCTTTGACTGTGCCTCTCCTTATTCTGAGATGACAGTAGAATAAAAGCAAAACAAAGATCTCCTGCAACTAAGATTTGATGGTCCTAGAAGGCAGGGAAGGGTTTAGGGAAGGCATTTGGAAGACATGGGGGAAGCCCCTCTCTGCACTGCTGAACAGGAGTGCTGTCCCTTGAATGCAGATCTTGAGCTATAGGAGGAGGCAAAGGCCTCAAGTGGGCACAAACCCAAGGAATATCAGACCCATCCACCCTGCAGTCACCTGGGGAGTGGGAGACCGCCGGGGACTGGGAAACCAGCCTCCTACTAGCATTTGATGTGATGCTCATAATGGTTTGAGGTTTTGCAGCATCAAGCTGTGTGATTTGATTTACCAGCAGATTGCTGGACTCTTTAGACTCTGATTTGAACATCTGAATTGTACTAGCACCGGGATTTTCATGGAGTCATTTTACAGCGCTGGGGATGACTGCGACCTCATCACAGCCCGCACCCCATTGGCAGACTCCAACACAGTCGTTAGCAATGAAAACGACATATTCAGCTCATTTGCCTCCAGCCACAACTGGGTTTGGGGGCTGAGCAAGGAGCCAATGGGGTGGATGCCACTAACAGCAGGAGACTTCGACAAGGCAGAGGGCAGCGGGCACCAGACAGGGACGAGGAGAAAAGGACCCTCACTGGAGAGGAGAACGGGAGAACAGGAGCAAGGACTGAAGTGTCTAGCTGAGGTTGTTCGGGAGTAGGATGGGGAGTCTCAGGTCAGAAAACTTGGAAAGTCAGAAGTTTGGGGTCTTTAATAACCATGAGGCCCTCCTCCCTCCCTCCCTCCCCCTCTCTCCCTTCCTTTGTGAAGTAACATTGCATGTTAGCAGTATGTAAGTTCCAGGTGTGCGCCATTGTGTACACATGTAAACCAACATGTATACGTGCTACACGAAGTTCAACTACTCAAAGTCCAATTCTAGACTTTATCTTACTTCCTTATGGCCTGTCATGGGATGTCACCCACAAAACTGTTTCCCAGGTTATAGCAAAGAATAGAGGGAGGAAGAGACACACGTGTAGTGTTTCTGCCACAGCACTCCCATCTCTAGATATGCCTAAGTGCCAGGGGATGGGGATGAATAAGACTCAGAGCGCCCTGAAATATCTATGACCTAACGGGAAGATGGTGACAAATATGTCACAATCGATGGGGGGGGGGAGGGGGGCTGGGATTGGAGGCAGGAACTCCTGGGGGTCTCTTTGCCAGTTTCCATGGTAAATACTTTGACCACGGCTGACCTGATCCAGTTTTCAGTCACTGCCAGTCGGTGCTGTCAAGTAAATTCCAGTTGCACTGGAACAGCTCACAAGGCCTGTCTCTGCATTTGATTTTCGCTGTGACTAAAAGCAATACAATATTTCTTTAGAGCAGTCTTAGAAAGTTCATGAACAGAAAATGCAAAACTTTGAGGCAGGGGCAGATTTTTGTGATGCTAATGAAATTTATGCTTAGGGCTCCTCACTTGTGTGCTCTTTCTAAATATGTATGTATTTGCATACTTAATTTATATTCAGAATTTTATAGACTTTTCTTTAAAAGACTAGCCTAAATTATATAACTTTTAGACTCTATTCCTGTTTGATCCTGTCATTTCTTTTTGCCTCTTAGTTCAGCATACTGGACTGTAGCCAGCCTGCTGTGCTTTCTTACGAAACAATGCAGATCTGTTAAACTGCCAGGTCTGACTCAGGAAGTGAGGTCTGGAGCCTGGCCGTCTGCATTTCTAGCAAGCTCCAGGTGAAGCTGCTGTTGCCTGGACCACCCATTTTGTGGCAAGGTCTAGGGCCGAGTTTACAACGTGGCCCCAAAGCGCCTCCCTTCCCAGGCCCTTCATGGACGATGATTCCGCCGGGTCATTTCACTGCCCGCCACTGCGCACGCGTAACGAGCTCTGTTCCTTCGCCGGGTGCTACCTGGCTCTTCACTGCCTTCGAGCTCAGGCGAATCAGAGGCCCGTGACCGCACTTACTTGTAATCATCCAATAACTCATTCCCGAGTGGATCAAAAACACTTGGTGAAAACAACAGAATTCATTTTACCTGGGGAAGCAGGAGTTATTACAGCTTTCCCCTGTTATCCGAAAGTACATTTCTGTTTTATGAGTTGGTAGGTTGTCCTTGGGGCCTGGAAATTCTCAAAAAAAAAAAAAAAAAAACTTCATATAAATTAATGATAATCACATTCTCAAACCCCAAAATTAACCTACAAGTCATACGAACAAGGAGCTTATCTTCAGCTGTCAGGGACCTGCAGGGAGCACTTGGGATTCCAGCATAGATGCTATTTGAACAGGAATAACTCAGCCAGGTGAGACGAGGGGGTTATCTATTGGAACCCTCCTCTCTTCTGCCCAGCCCTCACCATTTATGATGCTCGAGTCCAGAAGGTAAGTTAGTCCTGAGACGCTGGAGACCCAACTCCCCAGCCACCACGCGAACCCACAGTCCCCGCCTCCTCTGGCCTGTCTCTTCCTGTGGCTCCTCCCTCCGCTTGCCTCTAGCCGCTTCCTCAGGTAGTGGTAATCAGGGGCACACCGAGACCCCACATTGTTGAGGTGTACAACTCTAAATCGGAGTCAGGTTCTAAAAAAGCAACAGACAACTCAAATTGGACAAAGGCGGCTTTGAGGGGTGGAGGAGACAGACAAAGGTGTGGAAGCCTGAACCCTTTATCAAGCAGGCAGTGATGATCTGTTTCCCCCTTCCATTTAGTTTCAAATATGTATTTGCCTCTCTGAAAACTTGAAAAGCAAATATTAGCCTCTTTCCATGGCCTACACTCAACTTTAAAAGAAAGACCTTTTTTTAAACTCATTTCCACCCTTAGTCCCTTTCGCATTCATTTGCTTCAGTCTCTGGTTATTCTTAGGCATGTTACGTAATTCCATTCGGCGTTTCCCCATTTTAAAGGGAGGACAGCTGATGCTATGCCCAGGCTCTAATGAGGAGCGAACGGTATGATGTAAGTGAAAGTACAGATTGAACCCTGACACCACTTCGTAAATGTGATTACAGCGGTGATGGTCTCTCTAGCTCAGATTCTTTGCAAGGCATTGATGGTGTCTCTTCGCGTCTCCTAATTAGTTCTGGGTGCCCCTTGGGCAGCACAGGGCACACTGGCCCATGTGGTTCTAAAGCACATACCCCTTCTGGTGTGTTGGCTCAGCAAGTCTGCTCCAAAGCTGGACCGAGACACCAAGCACTGTCCCTCCCAGCCCTCAGCAGGGCTTTGTGCACACTCAGGCTTTTTTCTGCAGCTGCTACATCTGCTCACCATAGACTAGCCGAAAATACAGTCTAGACGAAGTGGGGGCCAATGTTGGTCTGTTTTCGGTTCCCATTGGGGGGGTCAAGGACAGTTAAAGTTGCAAGGGCTTGAGACTCTAATCTTACTCAAGCCCCAGCTTGCCACTCAGGCAAAGCTGCCAGCTGTTGCCCGGGAACTCAAGCCCAAATCTGATATTTGTTTTTCTTTAGCCAATCCTTGCCCATCAGCAGCTCTGTTAGTTCCACCTACAAATTATATCCCAAATATAGTCACTTATTCAAAACCCCTAGTTTTGAACTAGTTGAACTAGTTCTGTCCCTAGTTCAAGTCAAGTCATCATCTTGCCTGAGCTGCTCAGTGTCCTTCCAGCCAGCCTCTCTTACTATGCCCCAGACCCATCCCCCAAGAGAAGCTAGAGTGGCCGATTTAAAATAAGCTCATGTGTCCTCTGCTTAACACTCTGCAGTAACATTTTATTCTGACAAGATTAAAGTTCATCATCCTCACAGTGGTGACTCCTGCCACTCTCTGGGGTACCTCTCCTGTTCCCCTGCTTCCAACCACATCTGTCTCCTGTCTGTTCTTCAAATAGGCCACACTGGTTACAAACTCAGGTGTTTGTAGTTAAGTTTAAATTGCCCTTACTTGCACAGGACAGGCACTCAGTGAGGGGTTGTAATGAATGGAAGGGTGGATGGATGGGTGGATGAATGGTAGATGGATGGATGGGTGAGTGGGTGGTTGGGTGGGTAGATGGATGGATGGATGGATGGATGGATGGATGGATGGATGGATGGATGGATGGATGGATGGATTGTGGATGGATGGGTAGATATATGGCTGAGTGGGTAGCTGAGAGAGTGGAAAGAAAAATTAAGTGATCCCTATGACCTCTGTGGGGTTTTTTCCCTACAAATACAGCTGAATATTTTAAGGGACTTGAATCAAGTCAAGGGAAGTCAGAAGATCCAATTTTTTAACATTGCTGAGAGTTCTGACATAAGTAAGTTTCTATCAACCTGGTAGTCAGGAGACACATATGGGGATCTTCCCAAGCATAAGTCAGAGTCAACCCTGAGGAGAGAAACTGTCAAAGCCAAGGGGATATGGGCTTGCTCCTAAATAGCATTGAAAAGAAGTTAGGGCTAAATTGGATTGACCAGAAAAATGTGGCCATGAGTGATTAACATTGGCACCAGGTATTAGGGGCTGGAGTAGAGGGCATGGGCCTGTGGGCCTTATATTTCTTCATCTGTCCAGTCCAGCTCCAGGGTCCCAGCCTCAACACAACCATAACATCAGAAACCCAGCAGCACCTACATAATCCATGTGATGCAGTCTGACCTGATGGGGGTATGACTCGCCATAAAATAATGCTCTTATTTCTCACGCCATTCCAGTCAATTTCCTTAAAGTATGTTTGATAGGCCCTCCCTGGTGGCGCAGTGGGTTAAAGCACAGCACAAAGAAACTTAAGCCGCTTCCACATGAGTTCAATCCCCGCCTGCCCCGGAGGTGACCACATGGCGCGGCAGACCTCTCCTGACCTGCCCGCTGCTCCCCTCAGCAGTGTGCTTCGTAGACCTGCCTGTTCTGCTCCCACTCTGTCTCTGGTGAATCCTCTCACCCTCCTCATCTCTGGCCTGTACCCCAGTTCTGTACGAATAAATAAATCTTTAAAAAAAAATTTTTTTAAATTTTTTAAAAAATTAAACAAAATTTTTAAAAAATTTAAAAAAAATGTTTGATATATGATGTCACTAGAAGATGTGTGAAGTGCAAGTTGTGTCTCTCCCCGTTCCCACCTCCACATGCACTTGCACCCTTCAGGCCACAGCACCTGGAAGTTGTCTGGGGAAGAACCTGGGTGCCACCTCTTGACTCCTTAGTTTTAGAGAGCTACCATGCAGGCAAACACAGACAGGTAGAAAGATAGAGAGCTTGTTAGGATTATGCACTTTGAAGATAGACTGTGCCTCAGATACTGGCCCTGCCTTGTACCTGGCATCTGGACAAGTTACTTAACCTCTCTGTACCTTGGTTTCTCATATATCAAGTGTGTAATAACAAGAGTACTTCACTCTGAAAATTCTGAGTATGATATGAAATATATAAAAACCTTGGAACAGTGCCCAGTGCATAGTAAATACCCTGCAATGACAGCTTCTAATATTCTGGGGAAGAATTCTAGCTAAAAGGACTTTTTTCTTGCTCACCATGACTTGTTAGGGGAAAAAAATCTGCCTGGGAAAGAAGAAAGACATTTTGGGAGCTTGCAACAGGGTTAGATGCTGGTGGGGTCTTGGCGAACTTACCCTCATCCCCTCCTGCGAGTGAGTTAAGGAAGGAGGCTTAATAAGACAGGGGGTGAGGGGAGTGGGGACAGTCTCACAGGGGCTTGTGTCCCCTTCGAGACACTATACTAACCGCCCCACCCCAGAAGGGATGTGTGTTCCCAGAATTGGCCTCACTGAGCCAGAGGGGGGCAAACTAGCCTGGAAGAGGGCCTGAGCCAGCGCCCACGGTGGGCTGCAGGGCCGGAGTCAGGAGGTGAAGTTCTGTCTTAACCTTTGCCAGAGCCCGGACAAGAGCACAGCAGGAGAGGAGAGGAAGCTCTCTGGCCTAGTGGCCTTCCTGCAGGACAGAAAGAAGCAAGTGTGCCCTGGCTGGACTACTGCGGAGTGTGGGGGATTGTTCTGTGTTTGAGATGTGAGTTTCTGGAAGGCTGGAAGTTGGGACATCTATGGGGCTTGAGAAATTGGAAGAATTAAGGAAGCAGGTGTCCCTAGGAGCTGCAGTTTGAGGGCTGTTCTGCTGAGTGTTGCAGGGTGACCCTCAGTGCAGGCTGCATGTCAATTTCTCATGGGAGACTTCAAGATGGTGGCTGCTGAGGCTGGCTCAGGGGGACCCTTTCGCAGTTTTCTCTGCACTATGGAAGCATTGCTTGGCTTGGTCTCCCTCGCCCCTTTCCACACACCCCTTCTTCCTGAGCTTGTTTTTCAGGGACTGGACTCAGTCCTTCCAGCAGCCCTAGCGCTCAGCATGGCCCACACTGCGTCAGGGGGTGCCCTGCAGGGGCGGTCGCATCATGGACAGAGGGGTCCTGGGCCCCAGGCAGGCACCTGCCATTCAGCCAAGAGCGTACGGCAATGCTCCCACGCCCGCAGCAACTCTGCAGCCCGCACCATCCAGGGACCTTCACCTGCTCAGTGAACACACAGGACCCCACAGGAGTACAGATTTGGGGGGGCCCTAGTAACCCATGATTTATTGGGCTGTCTACTCAATTGCCTTCCACTCACTGCCTTCCTGTCTCCTCCTGCACTGTCTCCCACGGGCCCACGAGGTCAAGGGGAGAGACCCGTGGCCAGCCCCAGACACAGCCTTTGCCAAACCAGGCTCAGGAGAAGCCCTCCCAGGGCGGCTGCCTCTCTCACTGTCTCCTGCTGCCAATCAGCAGCATGGCATTTGCAATACATTTTTAGAATAAGCCCTGGGCAGAGGACTAGGATTGCATAATCACTGTCTTAATGAAGGCAGAAGGAAAGGAAGCAGCAGAGATCTTAGCCCTGTGCAGAGCTACAGTGAATTGTTGAAGAAGGAACTCTTGATGTACAGGGCTGAGGTGAGATGCTGAGCTTGGCTATTTGTCCTTTGCCATGGAAATTTGAGCAGGAGCTCAACAACCAAAGGAGATTGTTTTGTTTTGTTTTGTTTTTGATTGAGTCAATTAGTCAGCTGGTCAATTCAACTGAATATTTACTTGCATGGTTTGTTTGTTTGTTTAATCTATCTCACTCGTCCACTGAATGACTGAGTATCCTTCCTAAGTGGACTTAATGATTCAAGCTCATACGCCATTGCCACCCTGCTTCTGTTACAGGACAACCCCAGTGTAAAGTGGGGTATCCTGAGTGTGGGTCCCCACCCACACACTGAAAAGGGGCTTACAATAAGACTCAACTGCAGACACACCAAAAGGATAGGAAAGGATTTATTTACAAAATAGGGAAATGAAGAAATGAGTAACTCGGAGAAAGAGAGGTAAAATGGTGAATGTGTCCTACCAGCTCCACTGAGCTGGATCCCCAACAGCACACGGAAGGCCAGAAACAAAGAAAGCCAAGAACCCCCAAGCCCACATGTCTGGTTAGATACCACACCGGCTGCTTAACCACACCCTCAGGTCCCAGCACCCACCCTTCCTTGGTGATGACATTACGGGAATTGTAGTCCTTGGTGTCTTGATCTCTTTGGTCTGGGGTGGCGGTGGAACCCATAAAACCTGTGTCTGCGAAGTTCCTTCAGGGCATCTATTCCCCCCAACAATTCCACCAAGTAAAAGTGATGTGTCCCTTCTGCAAGTGGCCAGAACATGGTCCCAGCACCTTTCTCATTAACCAAGTGATTCTACCTTGGAATGTATCTCCCTTCTCTTCTTGGTCCAACCTCCTCAAGGGTGGGGCCTATGCTTAGTGCCTATTATCCTCCCAACAGCAATGTGTCCAGAGGCCAAGGGCATGAGCACATGTAACGGAGGGTTATGGGCGTACAATGCTGGGGGCACAGTCTGAGCCTCAGGACACGGCCCTGTGCCTGCCGACACACTCAGCTCATCACCCATAAGTGCTGAGAACCTAGGATGTGCGGCTACTTTGGGGGGAAAACCAGCCATGAACAAAGAAGCAAGACGCTTGCAGCGTGGGCTTCCATTGCAGTCAAGTGGTTATTTGTGAACATCCAAACTCGCAAATGGAAGGACCGCGGCACTCTGGAGCGACAGGGCTCTGTCCTGCAGCATCATCAGTTCATGGTTCCAGCAAACACCGTGACTCTTCAGGCACCCAAGAGCTGAAGGCTGGTCCGAAGCGGCTTAGGAGACTCCGTCGGTTTCATGGAGAAGCTGTTCCCTTTGATTCCCCTGCACTGGCAATGCCCAGCAGCAGCTGGAGCAGACCTAAACTTGGGTGGTAGCGCTGGGGCTCAGCTAAGGACTCAGTCTACACGATGCAGAGGGGCTTACATGCCACACTTCATTCCATCTTCATGCCAACCTTTCGAGTAAATGAGAGCTTTGCGCCGGGGCCTCCGTGGCCATTACCTTGGCCTGGGATGCAGGAAGCGGGGGGAGCGCAGGTGGGGGGGCGGGGCCTGATGGCGCCACCTGGGCTGTAGCATGGGCCTGCGTGCGTGCGTGCGTGTGTGCGTGCGTGCGTGGGCTCACCTGGGCCTGGGGCGGAAGCTATAAAGGCAGCTTCAGCGAGGCCAGCAAGGACAGGACGGAAGAATGCAGTGGACAGTGGGAGACAGCAGTGAGAGACCACGAGAAAAAGCCAGAGCGCAGAGAGTCCCTCGGGGCTGGGAAGAGAAGGCCTGCCCGCACGGCGCAACCAGAGAGCTAACAGCTGAGGCTTGGAGAAGCAGTCGTTGGTGTATGCATGCAACTTGTGGGAAAGACTTGGAATGTGAACATTTTGGTTCAGAAGTGATGAAACCATAAAACCAGACAAGAATCAGGCCAGATATTACAGTGGGGTTAATAGGAATTTGGAGAATTTTCATTTTTTTCATCTTTCAACTTTTTCTTTTTAAAAAAGTGTCTTAAAGGACTCTATAATCATTTGGAAATTTTAACATAGACATTAAAGAAAATGTAGCTATAAAGTAGTGTATGTGGGACAGATACTATAGCAATTTCTAAGGAACGTGCTGGAAATGTAATAAGTGTTGTGGATTTCGAGAGTTAAGACGGGGCACAGATGTGCTGAGTGGTCAGCAAACATCAGGCTCAGTTTCCAAAGTCACCCCTGGATTATCTTCTCCCAGGTGTGTCCAGGGCAAGGAAAGCTCTGGCTACTCACTCGGGCGACAGGAAAAAGGCAGAAACAGGGCTCAAGAAGGTAAGAAACAAACGTGAAAACCAGACCTAAGTGTTGACCCACTGTTTAGAGGGCATATGATTCATGGAATGAGCACAAATCTTGATGACCCAAACCAAACAGCACTGGTCCCAGTGCTTTTTTTAAGATTTATTTTATTTATGATACTGGAACTGGCCAGAGGTGAGGGTGTGAGAGAACTCACCAGAGACAGAGTGGGGAGCAGAACAGGCCGACTGATAGAAACACACTGCTGAGGGGAGCAGCCGGGACACAGGGCAGTCTGCTGCACCACGTGGGTCACTGCCTGGCCAAGGATCCAACTTGTGTTGCAGTGGCTGCGGAGAGCTTCATAGTTCTTGACTTGGGCCATGAGGGAGGCCTCTAAATTAGGGTTTAAAAAAAAAAAAAACGCCTTTGGACATGCACCACCCCAGGCAGTGGGGGTGTCTCTCCATGGCATTACAATACAGGCTACCCTCATGCCCACCCCCCATCTCACACATTCCTGATTCTTCTGTAGAAATTTCTCCCATCGCCTCTGGAAAACAAGAGGCGCTTCCTGGAAGCAATGGCCAGCCCTGCAGTCTCAGCCCAGCGAACCTCACTCCTAAAACAAAGCAGAAGGGAGCGCGGCACTTTCTCTTCTGAGCAAAACAAGAGTGGTCTTGGTGTCCTGTAATCAGACCTTGTTCAGTGGCTTTTGTGAAGAATATCTAGAAAGAAAGAAAAAAAAAATATATATATATATATATATATATTTAGCCACTCACTTCTGGGGCCCTAAAAGACGCACCTGAGCTGTGTCTCACAAAAGAAGCCCATTTCCTCTGGCAATACGCCCATCTCTTGAAACTCTAAGTGCCGGTGAAGGACTTCGAGGCGCATCTCTCAGCCAGCCTCTCCGCATCGCTGTGAAGTTCCCTAAAAGCAAATCTCCCTTCCACTAGTGTTTGTTTTTTGATTATTTATATCCCATAGATCAGTGAACCCATTTGACATCTTTCACTTTCTGACTTACTTCATTTAGCGTAAGCACCTCAGTTCTACCATGGTGTCCCCAAAGGCACTATTTCATCATCTTAGTAGCTGAGTAGTAGTCCACGGGTATATGTGTCACAATTTCTGTGCCAAGTCATCTGTTGCTGGGCATTGCACACATAAATAGAATAGCAAATTACTAAAAAAAAAAAAAAACTCTCCTGTGTGGTGGTCTCCAGGAGCCCAGACAGGGTGACTAGCCAGAGGGTGGGAGGCCATCTGGTAGAGGGACATGAGAGAGGCCACGCCCTCCAGGAGGGCAAAGACTTGTCCCTGCCAGGTGGTTCCTGGCACTGTCTCCTAACTTGACCATCCTCCCACACCCACGACCCCATCTCTGCACTTTGTCTAAGACAATCCCCTCGCCTGAGTTCCCCAGCTGTTCCCTATTGAAGATACATGCTGCTCCCTACCCCCCAACAAAAGGAGCTGTTCTATCACCACACCACTGCCCCCGTCATCCTGGGACTGACAATACTTCTTCTCTTTCTGGTAAACAACAGTTCAACTTTCAAGATCCACCTCATCTTTTGCTTCCTCTGAGAAACCTTTCTCCAAACCCTCCAGTCAAATTAATCATTCCGTACTTTAGGTTTGCACAATGATTTTATTCTTGCTGAGTTTATCTTCATTATACACCATTCTGTTTAGAGAAGAAGAGAAACAAAGACACTGCTATTGTGGAGAACCTTTTTTTCTTTAAGAGATTTTTTATGCATACAAAACTGGGGTACAGGCTAGAGGTACAGGGGCAGTGAGAGGATTCACCAGAGACAGAGTGGAGAGCAGAACAGGTAGATCATCGAAGTCCACTGCTGAGCAGCGGGCGGGTCAGGAGAGGTCTGCTGTGCCATGTGGGTGATCTTCAGGGTGGGGAACAATCTCATGAGGAAGTGGCTTTAGCTTCCTGGTGCTGTGCTTTAACCCACTGTGCCACGAGGGAGGGCCCTGTGGAAAACCTTTTTAAAGCCTCCTCTGGGGCCCTCCCTGTTGACACAACAGGTTAAAACACAGAACTATGAAGTGATCTGCTATCCGCAGCCACTGCAGCACGAGTTCAATTCCCAGTCAGGGAGGTGGCCCACAAAGCGCAGCAGCCCTCTCCTGACCCACCTCAGAAGTGCATTTCATTCAATCCGCCTGTTTTGCTCCCCACTCTGTCTCTGGTAAATCTACTCACCCCGCCCCCAACCCTCCCACCCCGCCCACCATGCACCTCTGGCCTGTACCTCAGTTCTTATATGCGAAACTAAATAAAATAAAGCCTCCTTCTGTATGGAAAACTAGGCCTCTAGTTTTTTGTAGATGCTGCTAGTAGCAAGATGCTTAAGTAGTCTTGTGTAGATGATGTTTCTCTACATGGTGATGGCGTGACTAACAGTCATCGGGCATTCCTCTGGTTCAATGTCCAGAGGCTGGGGGGAGCCCATCAAAGGTCATGAGCCACAGTCCTTTGTTATCTCTTTGCCATTCCTCTGTCCAGTGGGAAATAGAGATCTGGGTGTCTCATCTGAACACTCAGGTTTTCCCAAGGATGGGTTCTTCCAAGGCTGGAGGAACACGCAGTCATTTTGACTCTCAATCGAAGCAACATCTTCCAACCTAAGCTTTATCATTAACAAAGAGATGAAATGCTTCTCCATTGTCTCGTTTCCCATTTGGTTAAGAACTCAACTAGGGAAAGAGGACAGTTACTATCTGTTGCAGGACCTGGAAGAATTCATCAACAGTAGACATCACGAGGCCGTGGGGTATGAGAAAGATCTGATCATGAGTCTGTGTTTTATTTACTGCTACTCCACGGGAGGTATATTCACATAGGAAACCCAGAAGAGCTGATCAGAAGTAAAAATGACGAGCTGTTTGAAATAGGATGTATCGGGTACTTAGCTCAGGCTCTTGACATAGGTGTGTGCTGTGGCCATAGGTGGTATTGGTGCTTGGTCACAGTTGAAACTTCTGTACAAAAGGTGACCATTGTCTCCAGTTCTCATGGCACCATGGGGACCTGGGTAGCCGCTCTTCTCTTGACATTTCACTGAATGTCAAGTGCCCTTGCTGACCTTGCTTTGGGGTGCGTTTCCGAGCGCGCTTGCCTGTCTTGACAGGTAGATGCACTTTCCGACGCACCTTTCTGTGCTCATCCCCTGAGGAGAGTCAAGGTCAGAGCCAGACGTCTTAGCAAATCGCCTTAGCAAGTTGCCAGTTAATTTTCAAGGTCTGCTGACCCGAGCATGCAGCAGACTGCAGTCCCACAGTCACTCCCCCCTCCCAAGCAGAGACGTGTCCTATATCCCTGTATGTGCTCTGATGGAACTACCCAATGTTTCAAAATTACGTAAGCCTCAGTCAGGAACAGTTGCCTGGCATAAAGACAGTGGTTTAGGAGAAAGTAATTATGAGAAGAGAGGAAGGAAGTCAAAAAGCAAAGGTAGAGAAACAGGAAATTGGGAACCAAAATGGAAAGAATGCAATTGGTAAGGAATAGGACCAGTAGTGAGATCAACCAAACCCAAGTAACATCGCCATGTTTCAAGATGCTCCTGGCCTTACTCTCATCTAGAGATATTGCCCTTCACCCTGGTGGGTGATTTTCTTTCCTTCTTTTGAGGAGGAACGATAATCCTCAGCTTCATCTTCTATTTGCATAACAAGTGAGACTTCTGTTCCCCTCCTCTGCGGTAGGAGAGAAGCCTCAAGCCTTCTGGTTGCACTGTTTGAATCCCTCCCCCACACCCAGCGTAGCTAATCTAACTGCTGAAAGCTAAGTCCGTCCGTCTGTGTTTCACTGGGAAGCGGGACTGATGTGTTAGAAGCTACCATTTAAGGATTAAGAAGATGCTGTAAGATACACAACGGGATACTACTCGGCCGTGAAGAAGATGACGTGTTGTCATTTGCAACCACATGAGTGCACCTTGAGGCGATAATGCTAAGGGAAATAAGTCAGAAGGAGAAAGACAAATTCTGGCTGATTCACTCATTTGTGAAATAAGAAGTAAAAGTTAAGCAAGCAAAACCAAACAAGCACCCGAATCTCACAGCGGACTGGTGGCTATAAGAGGGGCAGGTGGTGGCAACTGGCTGGTGATGGGTGGAGCCTGGACATTGGGCGACGAGTGTGGGGTGGCAGATGCAGTTGCTAAGGCCAGATAATTAATTTTATAAATTAAGGTGTGTATCTTTTAAGTGTATATAAAACAGAAAAAGCCGTTCCTGATTCATGCCTGGCATAGGCTGCCTCTGGGAAGCTCACTGCCTGACTCCTGACTCGGGCTGTAAGGGGGTGCCCTCTGTTGCCCTTCCTGGGGTGAGCCCACCATAGGGTAAGTGAACTAACTAACCAGGCTTTCTGTACTGTTAACCACTGTGGCCATCACCTGCACCTGCAGCCCGGCTCATGTCAAGGCGGGGGTGTTTGGGCACATCGGAGGGGGCACACCTGCCTGATTGTGGACACCTGGCGTGTGGGTGCGCACTATGCGTTAGGTGTGCTCACCTGAGTCGAGAGGGCGGGGCTGTAGGGGCAGCACCACTCAGCGGTGGAAGACAGCTACGGATGGACAGCCACAGGAGGGTGGGTGACCGCAGAGGAGACAAGTCTAGAGCCAAGCTGGAGAGAGCCCGGAGAAAAGGAAAGAGCACAAAGACTCACTGGGGGCTGGGAGGTAAAAGAGGATTAAAGCCTGAAAATCCAGCAAGAGCTCCAGGACTTTCCTATATCTGTCTGCCCGAATCAGCCGTGAGCCTGCCCTGTGCTGGCTGGCAAAACACTCACCTACTCAGGTCTTCCTGTGGGTGGACACCACGAAGATCTACAATTTCCTGTCCTGCTGAGTTTTGTTAGTTCATTTTTGGGGGGTGGGGGGAGAACGTGAATGCAGTCCCCAACTACCACAAATATTGCAGCCAAGTTTCCTACATTTGGGGAAATCGCAGGGGCCATCCAGAGGACAGTGGGTGAGCCTCACCCTGGGAAAATCACCTTCGTGATCATGGTGTCGCCCCTGCCAGGTAAGTGTGTTGTTAATTCATTTGTAAGTCCATTGTTTTATGTCCTTGCTGATGTGTCCATGGTGCAGAAGTCCCCACGTTGGGTAAAGTCTCGGCTCTCACACCACCAAACCTATCACCAGAGTTCATTGTGCTCTCCTCGCTCCTGGGTGCCTTCCTCCCTTCCAGATGCCTCAGGTCTGTGGTCAGCTTTGTAGGATTGGTTCTAGTGTTTGTCTTTGACCCTTGGTCTGATTTCTCGGTGTCCTTTGTATAAGTTACACCATCCAGTATTTATCTTTCTCCCGTTGGCTAAGAAAGCTCTGCAAAGTCTCTGCATAAGACCAGCTGGTGGTCACCTGGTTTAGAAGACCCACCTCATGGCACAGACAGGCTCCAGGGGCCAGATGTGGGGAAGAAGCTGGTGGCTTCCATCCTCAAGGCCATGTTCTCCAGCACGTCCCTATGAAGTCCGCGCCATGGGGGTTTACCGAGCTCGGTCACTGGGTTTTTCTCTGACTCTAATTCAGCTACCAGGGATGTCTACTTGACTGGGTTAAAACAGCAGCTCCTAAACTTGAGATTCCATCGTGATCACCAGGAAGACTTATTAAGACTCTGATGTCAGTCACCACATCCCGAGTTTCTGAGTCAGTGGGTCTGGGGGGTGGAGGGATTGAGAATGTGTATTTCAACCAATTCCCAGGTGAGGCCACTGTTGCCGCTGCTGACCGGGCCACAGGAATGGAGGACAAACAGGCAAGTCCTCATAATGCTGGCACACGTGTCACGCCGAGGTGAATGGTGTTTCCCCCAAATTCCAGGAGGGCAAGTGACCTTGTCTGCCCTGTTGACATTTATGTCTCTGGTACTGAGCAAAAATTAGAAGTGCAGCCGCTATTTGTAAATCAGATAAGTGGATCACCTGTCCTCCTCAATGGGCCGTCTCAAGCGTACAAGAACATCTGACCTGCACAGCATGGAGGCTTTACTGCACAGCCTTCTCCAGGAAGGTGCAAAGACCAGAGATTATAAACCTTCAGAGAGCCCCCCACAACAGATCTGCAAGCTGTGTTGTGGGCATGACTATTCCCATTTCCATTAATACCCACCCTGGATGAAAACTAGAGGAAAGCAAGTCGGATGGTTGGGGGTATTTACTTGTTTAACCGGTCACGTAGGAGAGTCTGAACCATCCTCCCCGCTTCAGCCATTGGTGAGAAAACAGTTCTCTGCAGTAATTGTTATTAAAGCCAGTGGCAATAATATGCCTTGTAAATTGTCTGCAGGGTTGCTAACAACCAGGACTGCCCTGATTGCCCATCGGCTGGCTGGGAATACATTGAAATGCAGCTCAAGCTGTGATGAAGGAATGATCTCAGAAATAAATCAAATTTGGTGCAGGAAGCCACATCTATATTTCATGTGCCTGTTTCTGCAGGAATGCCTCAGTAATTGGTTTAAAAATATCCATGACATCTGTTGATTCTTCTCCTTTTAAGTTTTATCTTTGTCTTTTTTTTTTTTTTTCAAAAGGTGATGCTGTAAAGTGGAGAAAGGGGAAGAAAATGTTGCAGCACCTATATTTAAGAAGCCTCAGACCTTCCACGCTCTCTGTTCAGGTTGATTTGCAGGTCGGTCTGGATCTGACCAGCAATCATGACGTCTTCAGACCCTTGTGTGAATGAAAAAGCCTAATGATCACTGCCCGGCACCAATACACGTGAGTGCTACATGACACATGTGTCAGCCACTTCATAGCACTGAGATGTTGGGTACTTTTAAGTTGTTACATGTATATTCCTCAAGTTGTGTCTCGCTAAGTAAACACAGAGTGCATCTGCACTGAGCATTTTCGGCTCAAGGAGGTTTCCTGGGAAGATCATTATTACTCACTGACCTCAGTGCAGTCAGAAATAAAATGGGGTTAAATTGAAATTTTTAAATGAAGATTGAAGGAGAGAAAATTGATATAAGAATTGACGGAGAGGGCCCTCCGTGGTGGCGCAGCAGGTTAAAGCACAGCACTAAGAAGCTAAAGCCACTTCAGGAGTCGAATCCAGTCCCAGAGGTGACCCACAAGGCACAGCAGACCTCTGACCCGCCACTGCTCCCCTCAGCAGTGTACTTCATCAGTCAGTCTGTTCTGCTCCCCACTGCCTCTGGTGACTCCTCTCACTGCCCCTGCACCTCTGTCCTGTACCCCAGTTCTGTGTGCACAAATAAATAAATCAAACAAAAAAGAATTGAGGGAGAAGGGTGTAACATATTCATATATCAAAACAAGGGCTCTGTTTTTGTCATGCTGTGTTGCTGCTAGCTCTGCCCATGTGGCTGGATACTGTCCACGGCCCACTGGTGCTTGTCAGGACACACATCTACATGCCCCAGATGCAGGTCCCCTCTGCCCCCACCTAAGGTCCAGCTGTGTCCAGTCCTTGCTGCTCGCCTCATGTTCATCAACTCCTCTTGGAAGGCTTTCTTCCCACTCAGCTCGAATTTCTCCTTGTGTAAAACTGGAGAGAGCGGTCACTATCTCATTGCCTCCCCCCCACCCTGTCCCAATCCAGATGGACACCCTATTTGAGCTCTCTCACAGCCCAAGGCCCCCCTCTAAAAGGCAGTTTTCTCATGGGGTAATCTTTGTTTACTGCTGTCTATCTCCTGTACTGTGAGCATACTCAGGCATGACTCTGATGTTATCGGAAATCTGATTTGGAACAATATATGCAATGAGTAAGAATTAAAGGGAGGCTGTCACTTGTCACTTGCCCTTTCTTTTTGCTGATTTCTTAAAAGGAATTAGTAGAAATATTCACTAGCAGACAGGTAGAATTCACTCTGGCAAAAGGAGAATGCCTTTCGGAAAATGTGAGTAAGTGTTGTGGATAGAGAGATAAGAATATGACCTTTGAAATCCTGGATTCTGTATCACTGTTATTCAAAATAAGTGCCCCTGACCATAGGCACTGGTCACATAATAGCTGTGTCACATAATAGCTGTGACATTTGGTCATATCACTGAACTACTCTCTGCCTGTTTCCTCATCCAAAAATTGTGAATAACTCCTTGATGCCAGGAAAAGATACAATGAGTGCTGTGGACTAAATGTTGTCCCTCCAAAATTCCTCTGTCGAATCCTTAATCCCCCATGTATCTGTAATTGGAGACAGTTTTTTAGGAGACAGTTAATGAGGTCACAAGGCTCGCACCCTAAACCAGAATGATTGGTATTCCAGAAGAGGTGGTGGGGGCTAGAAGTGCTTTAGTGTGCCAGGCGTGGTAATATACATCTGAAGAGGTATGAACCTGTACCTCTGAACTATATACAGAGTTAGAAAGCTGTGTTAATGCAATAAAATGAAAAGGAGAAGGAGGAGAAATGTTCTCTTCATGATGTGTTGTAATAGGCTGTGTGAGGGCAGAGTCAAGAAGAGCACCCTCACCAGAGCCACACCCTGCTGGCACCTTGACCTTGAACTTGCAGCCTCTAGAACTTTGAGAAAATAAATTTTTGATGCTGAAGCAACAGTATTTAGTTGGGACAGCCCAAGCAGACTAACAGAGTTGGTATTTACGTAACATTCATTGCCTAATAAATACCATATCACACAACATAAAGTCTTAATGTATTGGCCTCTCATAGCATTTTATACTGTGAGGTTGATTTTTGATGAAAATGTAGAAATCTAGTATTTATCGTGGAGTACATTTGAAAATAGTATGAAGCATATCAATACTTAACTCATGATAAAGCATCCCCCAGCCAGATGGTGCTGGGATGCTGGTTAATCATATGTAAAATACTGAAGTTGGATAACTCCCTAACTCCATGCACAGAAATAAGTTCAAAATGGATTAAGTACTTAGATATAAGATCTGCAGCAATAAAAATATATAAAAGAAAACATTGGCAATTTGTTTCATGACATCAATGATAGATGTTTTGGGAACATCAACCCCTAGATGAGGGGAAATAAAAATAAAGATAAGTTGAATTTACTCCAAATTAAAAAGACCTTACACAGTGAAAGGAAGTGTAACTAGATTAAAAAGATATCCCACTGAGTGAGAGACAATATACACAATTGTTGAGGAGATGGTATCTAAGGTCTACAAAAAAGCTTAGTCAATTTAACAGTGAAAGAAATTAATTAAATAGGTAACCTACTGAACACTCAGTTCACCAAAAAGGATCTCCAGAGGCAAGGAAATACTGGGGAAAGGTCTCATTATTGTTTATCTCAAAACCACAACGAGCTATTTCACACCTGCAAGAATGGCCCCTAGTCATCATAACACTGAGGAGGCCCTGGAGGAAGAGGAACTCTATGGCACTGTTGGTGGGAGGCCAGCTGGTGGCACCATCTTGGAAAGTGGCCACAGTTACCTAAAAGGCTAAAAATGCAAATAAAGGCCTGCTGAGCAATTCCACTCTTGGATATCTACCCAGAGAAGATGGAGCCATGGACACAAATAATTATCTGCTCTGTGTTGTTGACTGCAGTGCTATTTACAATGCAAGGACTTGGAGACAGCCTGAGTGCCCACTGTTAGAGGAATGGTAGAGAGGTGATCTAGCCACAGAATGAAACACCATTCAGTCTCGAGAAAGGCGAAATGTTGCTTTTTCTTTTTTTTAATTTATTTATTTGTTCATACAGAACTGGGGTACAGGCCAGAGGCTCAGGGGCAGTGAGAGGCTTCACTAGAGACAGAGCGGGGAGCAGAACAGGCAGATCGGCGAAGTACACTGCTGAGGGGAGCAGCGGGCGGGTCAGGAGAGGTCTGCCACGCCACGTGGTCACCTCTGGGGCAGGCGGGAATCGAACTCATGCGGAAGTGGCTTTAGCTTCTCAGTGCTGTGCTTTAACCCGCTGCGCCACCAGGGAGGGCCCGAAATGTTGCTATTTACAGCAAAATGGAAGAACATCAGGGAGTTATGTATAGTGAAGCCAGTCAGAATGACAAAGACACATACTGGAAATTTCCCTAGGGAACAAGAAACAAAGCAAATTACTTATTAAACCGAACAGATGCTAATAGAGTGAGACTTCTGAGGTTAAGCAGAGGAGTCTTATGAGGGCACAAGACTCCTTAAAGGGTAAAAGCAGTAGTGGGGTAAAAAACTGAGATCCAGAGTTGGCTAATGTTTCCCAAAATATATATAGATACATACATATATAATGTGTGTGTGTGTATAAAATCTCTGAGCAATATATACTTAGAAGGAAGAAAAAAGGAAATAATATAAATTATAAATGATTGTTTTTGTCAATTATGATTATCTACCTTTTGGCGCAAAATCAGTATGTGTAGCCAGGCATGGTGTGCTTTCCAAGGCACAAAAACACATAAGCTGTTGGTCACTCGCTTCAAACAGCACTGCACCTGCTAATAAGTACTTGCACCACTCGCATTTATGAACAATCTAGCTGAGCGGTAAAACTGATTGAGAGCGCTTTGGCTTCCTTCTCCTTCCTGTGCATGAATGTGAGCAACTCACTCCCTTCCTGATGAATTCTCCCAGCGCTTCATCCCCAGAATTGCTGACCTAATTAGTTTAAGGTAGAGCAGAACGTTAAGGGCTCCCAGGCCCCTCTCCAGGTGAACTAAATAATCAGCCACTGAATCTACGAGTAAGGCAGCAGAGTGTGGCCAGATTCCCTGTCATTTCCCCATTGTTGGCCTGGCCAGTGACCCCCATTGGACCACTGAGGCTGTTTCTCTTGGTTAAAAGGTCCAAGTATGAGCTGCAGCCTCTATTAGTGAATTGGCACAGTTGGCAATCTTCATGGACTTCAGTTTCCCCAGTTCTCTGGGTTCGCCCTCCACGATTAGTTGATACTCATGTCTTGGGATGGCTGTCTACAACAGCAGCGCAGTGACTAGCATGCCTAGGTGCTAAGGGTGTCTAGCACAGGAATAAACATCCTGCTTCGCTCGGGGGATGCTGAGGACAGACACTAGTTTTTTTTTTTTTTTTTTAAAGATTTATTTATTTATTCATACAGAACTGGGGTACAGGCCAGAGGCTCAGGGGCGGTGAGAGGCTTCACCAGAGACAGAGTGGGGAACAGAACAGGCAGATCGACGAAGTACACTGCTGAGGGGAGCAGCGGGCGGGTCAGGAGAGGTCTGGCTCGCCATGTGGTCTCCTCCGGGGCAGGCGGCAGGCGGGAATCGAACTCATGCGGAAGTGGCTTCAGATTCTCAGTGCTGTGCTTTAACCCGCTGCGCCACCAGGGAGGGCCAAGACACTAGTTTTAATCCTAGTCTGCACTGAAGGAAGCTCAGTCTCTGCCCCTATTTAAGCCATCAGAGCAGATGAGTGACATCAGTGGACTTAGAACCCAAGATTCCTGGACCTACATCTCTGTCCTTAACCCAACACTACCACCCTGAGCTGTTTGGTGCATGATAGGAAATGAGTTAAATGAGATCATCTAGGGGCCCTGGGAAAATCCACGTTCCTTTCCCATTCCTTAGATACCATTCTGTAAGGTAAAAGCTTCAATATCAGAACCAGCTCACTGAAACCTCACAGCCTGCACAAAACAAAACAGAGCCTGTACAGCAACAGAACAGCTCCAGAGAGTTCTGTGGTGGGCCCAAGCTCATGTCAGCACCACCTGAACACAGCTCTTGTGCTCACCAGTGTCAGACCACACTCCAGGCGCCCGTCACTGTGCAGGGGCTGAGCTTGACGCACACATAGCTGCCAGGACTTATAAACCCTGTCAAGAGGTACCCAAAGGCTCCAAAGATCCAAGGGGTCCATGGACCCTCAAGCTGTCTCCCTTCCACCTACAGAAGTGGATGAATCACTTGGCAGCAACCAAGGAAGTGTTTTGACTGTAAGGATGTGGAGATAAGAAAGGAAAATGGAAAATTGTGTTCTGTTATAGGAACATTGTTATAAGAATGCACTGTAATGGGAATAACACTGCATGCTTCTGCAAAGAACAGACAGGGAACAAGAAGAAGAAGCTGACTTACTGACACAGAGGAGTGTCGGCAAAGTTTTTCATTTTTGCTAATGTGGCCTTAATGCTGTTTGTGTGACAAATGACAAAGTAACCATAATTTTCAGTTATAAAATAGAAGGCATCAAGATGAGAAAACTCTTTTCAACGCTGTAATTGTGTCAGAAACCAGAAGCAGAATGGAAGTTGTTGGAAAGAAACAGCTCTCCTAATCCAAGCACATTTCATTCTCTCCTACTTTTTTCCCTTTCCACCTATTCATTGTACAGGACTTAGAAATCATATTATATAACTCTATTTTTCATTGAATTTGTTATAAAATTAACATTAATCTATATACAGGGCTTTACTAATTTTCCCAGCTGTTACTATGCTATGACTATACCAGCTAACCTCAAATAATCCTGCACAGGTATTTTTCACAGCAGTATAGCATTCCACAAATTGCAACTATCTAATAAATGCCTTATTTAGGAATCTTGAGGCAACCTGAAATAGGCAACTCAGATTTTTTTTCCCTTTGGGAGAAGTGCATTAGAGCAAGGACCCATTTAGAACTAGGACTCCCTAGCTTAAATTCTATGGATTGGCTACATGCTGAAAAAAGTGTCTTCCTGAATAAATCAGTTCTTATACTCATCAACAGTATATGATGTGGGTATACACCTGAAATATCACTAAGTTTTAAGTCTTCTTCTTTAATTTATTATGTTAAAATTTCTTCTTTGTATTTTTTTTTAAATTAGTTCATGACATCTGAATTTGACTGTTCTCTATTTGCCATCCATCTGTTTTTGCAACAATCTACTCATGTTCCAATTGCAGAATGGTTTCACATAAAACATCTACTACCCCCTGCCTAGGATCGGAATCAAAGGAAAACAAAGGATTCAGAAGGTGAAAATATAAGCTTCAGTTGTGGTAAGGCTGTTTGGAGACTATGGTTTAGTTCGCTAGGCAATGGGCAGGCTTACTAAACCTTCCCTCCTCCAAATGAGAGAAACTGAGTCACCGAAGTCCCATCAGGCAGCTTTAGGCCTCCCTGCACAGGATCAGGAACTTCAGGCTCAGAGGGCCACAGAGACTAGAGAAGAGATGAATGTCCCATCCCTGCTGGTGGGTAGAACCCAAAGGGAAGTCACCAAGAGGGGGCTGAGGCAAGCTCAGGGTTTAGTATTTCACACCTGTTCCCATGGGCAGGAAGCATCGAAGGAAGAGAGAAGCCACGAATGTCCCTCGAGACCAGCATAATCCATGTTTATTTAGGTTCCAGAAGTGCATTGGAATGATAAAATAGTTCATTGAGGCAGAAATGTTAATGGAGAAAAGTTTAGATGGTGTGGTTGGTTGATACAGTTAAAATATCGGCAACAATTTGCTGCATTCGTTTCAAGCATGGGTTAGCACCTGTGACCTTATGGGTCCTCTCATCTTCCTTCATTTTCTGTAAACAGAGACAAGAGGAAGTATGAGAGTCAACTCCCAAATCAGTGATTATGAAACAGATCACTGTAAGT
>NW_004567110.1:6294386-6338034 GCF_000260355.1 Condylura cristata | reverse complement strand
AAACAGAGACAAGAGGAAGTATGAGAGTCAACTCCCAAATCAGTGATTATGAAACAGATCACTGTAAGTCTTTTTTATTAAGATTTATTATTTGAGCATAAAAGACATGGAAGGTGTGGGTGATAAGAAGATTCACCAGAGACAGACTGGGGAGCAGAATAGGCTGATCAACTGATATACACTGCTGGGGGGAGCAGCGGGCCAAACAGGAGAGATTTGCACCATGTACCCAGAAAACAGAAGCGATGAGAAGAACCAAGTTTCCCAGTGATTAATACAAGAAATGGCAGAAATGACTCTCGTTTCCTCTTGGGTGCAGAGTCGGGAATCGTGCACACTACATTTTGCTGCTAGGATCCTCAAGAGGCTTTTTGTTTAATGCACACGTCTGAGATGTGGGAGGTGAGATGGAGGACGGCCATATTCCCCTGCTGCTTCCTCTTCATTGGGCAGTGGCCTCTCAGACAACTCCGGTTTTCTCTGGTGTCTCCTTGGCCTTGAAGGGCAGCACGCGTCAAGCCGCGCGTCAAGCCAGCATCGGTACAGGCAAGTTGCCCATTTAGCAGACGTGCCCCTGATCTCTCTCTGGTCTCCTGGTTTTGAAGAAGAAAATGGGTCTGATGGCAGCAGCCTGAGTAGCAGCCCCCCATGTCTGCCTGAGGCTTGCAGATCAGACAAGAGACAGGAGTTCCTAGGGTAACTTAGCTCTCTGAGACTTGCCTGAGCGTTAAACCACGATTCCACTTCTCCCGTCCCTCCAGTCATTCTGGAAGTCACTTAACATGTTATAATTTATCCACTTCTGCTAACACAAGTGGAATGATTTCTGATCTCTGCACACAAGCCTTAACATTTTTTGCTCACATTATTAATTACTGCTAACAATTTTAAATAATCACAGTGCTGTGAACTACTGTCCACTCCCTTCACCTATTTAAATAGTAAAGCTCAGGTCCTCCAGGGGATGATATTTGGAAGTGGGATCTCTGTTTTTCACTTTTTCCTCCCCTAAGCCTGAGGGATGCTTTCTGTATCTGGCAGTAGCAGTTTCCATACTAAGAAAACATGTTTATTGGTGAAATTCATTGAGAACCAGGAAAGAGAAGTACATGCCAGTCACACTCAAAAGTGCCAGTTCATACAGATTCTGACTTGCCCAGAAATTGACGTAATGTCCAAAAACATTTCAGTCAATGGTTACACATCTGATGCTTTCTCCTCAGTGAAAGCAAATAACTTTCCCTGAACCTATTCCTAATCTACTCCAGAAAGGTCGGCCCAAGCCCAGATAGAAGGGTCAAATGACTTTGGAGAACCAAATAATTCCTTAATAGGAATTATTTCTATGTCACTTGCCAGCTGAATATCATGCAGAGAAAGCAGTGTCTGGCTTCCCCGAGTTAGGATGAAGCCTGCTGTATCAGTCAGATCAAGTTGCTATAACGAGTAACCATAGCCTCGGTGGCTCTTCCTGAATCACCTGGGCATGCACTGCACAGCTCAGCTAGCTCCCTGCTTTAGAGTCTGCTACCAGCCTCCCTGAATACCACAGAGAGGATCTGCTGCTTCTCTCAGCTTCTCTTTTGCTCTCTGATGACTTCAATCACTTTGCCTCCATCTCTTCGCACATTCACTAGCTTCTCCCTCCAGAAGAACATCCCTATCCTTCTCAATTCATTTGAAAAGCTTCCTTACAACTCATTTATTTTTCTCCAGGGAAGAAAACAAGCATTAGAAGGTTAGCTTTGAATTGCCAATTAGCATCCCTAGGGTTCAGGATGAACACAGTTTACCATTTTCTCTTCTCACACAAATTAGTAACATTTACTCTTGTAGGCATTGCATTCCTTACCTGACGACATTTAATTAACTGGCCACATCTGCAATCCTGGCTGTTAGAGCAATCCATGTATACCTGGGCCTTATACAGGAGGTAAAACCAAGGAAGGCTCGCCAGGGAAGTGGGGTGTTAAACACCATGAGGGTGTGATGTTAGAATGGAAAAGGAAGGTGACCAGAACGGCTGAAGTCATAGGCAAGGGGATGGGATGTGCAGGCACAAAGATGAAGGGGTGAGAGAAAGTTGGTGAACTGAGAAGTGATTGGATAGGGGTGTCAAGAAAGCAGGCTGTGGGGGTTTAGGGGGTCTCCACTGTTTGAGCCCATCTGCTGTCACTTCCATCTTTGTTTGGAAATTTCCTCCGGCATTAACTCACTGAAGTGACCGGGTGACCCAGGCCAATCAGACACTAGCGCCAAAATGGGCTCCGTGAGCCAAACTAAGACACAGACTCTCCCAAGATTTGATTTAGGGACATTGCAAAAAGAAAATCAAATAAGCACCCTGCTTTTCCTCAGGAATGATGAGCTGAACTGATCATATGGCAATTGTCAGTGGCTCATCTCTTCTGCCGTGAAGAGAAACACCCAGAGAATAAAGCAGCATGTGAAGGAAGCAGAACAAGAGAGGGCCGGAGAAGCAAATCACTGAGCCCCTCTGGGTCGCCGCATCCAGTCATTCCTGGATCACCTGGTCCCTGACCACTCTTCATTCCAGGTATGGACAGTCTTAAATTCTCATTTTACCTAAGCTCACTTGCAGACAAGACTTCTGACTCGTTTGTCGATGGAGAGCAAAACCAGACAGTGTTGACAGATGCAGGAAGATAGGTACATACAACTGGAATGTGATTGGTGCAAAATGTGGCTCACACACCCAAGGTAAGGTAAATCAGCGTGGTTCCCAGCAGGTACCACCCTAGAGCTGGAAAGTTTGTTCCCCAAAGAGAATAACTGAGTAGTTTGTAGAAAAAAGAAACATCTTAGACCAAAAAAAAAAAAAAATATATATATATATATATATATAAGGAAGGTGTAGAGACTTACAGATGCCTACAGAAAGTTAAATATCTTCCCTCAGTTATCCAGATACCAACTTGGCATTACAACTTGTTTGCACAATCCATGTCTTTGGATTGATCGACTTAAACAGTCTTCCACAAATATCACCCCGAGAAAATTCTGCAGAGGCCCAGGGCATTCTACAGAAGACCTGCATCCTTCCTGAAGGCCTTCATCTCAAATCCACCCCTCACTTGACAGCCCTGCACTTAGTGGCCTCGGTGTCTCTGGGTGGACCTGGCTTCGGGGAACCCAACTCTGGGCAAGCTCAGCATGATGGCCACCCTCAGGACCTCGTGGTCTGTGGGAGGCGTGGGCCCTTGCAGGGAAGCACTGTATCCTGGAGCAGGTGCTGTAAGACCAACCCAACCAAAGCCCTCCGCTCTGAAGTCAACTTGATCTGGACCTTGAACAGCAGGGTGCAGGCCCTCCCCTATAGCACACCTGGTCAGAAGTGACTTTCAACCGTAAAAGTCAGTCGAAGTGGATTTTAACCAAGAGATAACAGGACTTCCTGACCTAGAAGTGGCTGAATTCTCATCTCAGAACAGGCCATCTGTACCGCAGACCAGAGTCAAGTAGTAAGGCTGGGAATGTTCTCTGAGGGGCTGCCTTCAGAGCTGAGCCAGTCGCAGGTCCTCCCCAGAACCCTGCCCCCAGCTCAGCACCCCGCCTGGCACTCACATACCTCTCCAGGACTCACAGACACCCTGACATCCTGGCACCATCCACAACACGTGCACAGCCCTGGACATGTTTCCATGTGTTATCTTCAGCCATGAAAGATGGTCTTGGGGTTCCATTTGGATATCAACAGACCCAGTTTTCAGCAGGTCAGCATCTTCCCAAGGGCGCCAGCTGGCGTGGAGCACAGAACAGCACACGTGCCTAGTAGGCAGAGCTCATCAGGAGACGTATGGCGCCGTCACTTTCCTGAGATCCCCAGTGCCTGCAGAGCATGGAGCAGGCACTCCAAACAGATGCCCACGAGATGGTCCCTTCTACCCTAAAGACTGCCTTCGCACCTCGGGTGGAGACGAGCCGGGAAGGAGCAGGGCTCATTTCTAACATCTCCGAGGACGACTGTGCGGTGTATTCTCCCTGCAGCTTAGCACCTGTCACGCGCGCTGGTTCTATTATTACATTCCGTTATCAAACAGCAGTTCAGATAGGGTGTTACTGGGTGCAGGGAGAGTCCCAGCTGTTATTTCACTATCTCAAGGCTGATGAGGGGGTGGGGACAGCCACAGTGGAGAAGGGAAGACACCCATGACGTTAGGATTCCAACCCCCCCGCCCCAGACCCTGGGCTGCACCCAACGTGGGTGCTGGACCCTGTGGAATGGGCCCAGGACAGCAGTGATGCTCTGTCTTTCTCTGACAGGTGACCTTTAAAGCAAATAGCACAGATTGTGGGGGTCCCTCCCAGCAGGACAGTGAGTGATGTGACAAACCTCCAGTCACCCCGCGTGCACCAGCTCAGACCCTGTCACTGTGCACACACGCACACAAGCATCACTTTATGTGAGCCTGGCTTGTCAAATAATTTTTCAGTTTGATTACATTTTCAATCAAGTTATATTCTGAACACTATTTGAAAGTGATACCTGCATTCCTTGTAAATGAAAACCCAGATTTCTTTGACAGATTCAGATATTTCCTCCGTGGACAGAAAGAAAAGAGAATTGACATTCATGTTCTTGATGTTATAACCATTATGCCTTTGGGAAAAGACAGTATTTAGCTCTTGCCAACTTCCCCAACTCTCTCCTTCTCCAATATATACATGAAAATGCCCAGCCTTCCTTGAATGTAAGTTCTATGTTAGACGGTAACAAACAAGTACTTCTAGTTCTTGAAAACTTGGCCCACATCTGTAGTTTGAAAAAGGGGTCATCATAGACCAGTCCAGCTTACATTGTCCACTCTTCTATTAGGAGAAGAAAGAGGAGATGATGTCAGCTCCTGTCTCCATCCTTCTGACGGCTCGCCATGAAAGCAGACGTCGCTTTACAAGGCACAAGGAGAATGACAATGGCACAATCATCTAATGGCCACTTTCTACGGGACCCCCGATGGCACTCATTTTCACAAGTGCTTCCACCTTGAATCTTGGCAATTATTTTATGATGAAAGTGTTGCTATTAGGCACAGTTTTCAGGTAGGGAAAGTGGGACTTAGCCATTCTGCCAGGGGAGCACAGATGAGATGATGTCTGTGCCAGCTAGAGGTTTCCATATCGAGATGATATAAGAATGGCCAATAACTTAAGACCAGAAGGGTGCCAACCCCTCCTGGGCATGACCTCACAGTCCCCTGGAGCTTCCTGTGACAGCAGAAGTTGTGACAGCCCAGAAGTGGCAATGGAACATCTGCTTGACCAGCTGAGCAATGTTCAAAGCACTGGAAGCTTCTCTTCCTACCCGCTCTGCCTTGGGGCTCTGGCTGGGGTCTCAGGCAGTATTTGACTGTCCTGAGCAGTAACGAGACTTTTCATTCAACTCACCCATCGGCAACTGTGCCTCCATGCTCCAACACCAGCCTCCCTCGGACGAGCCCCAAACATGAAATCAGAAGCTAACGTGCAGCATCTGATGTCATTTATGCTTTTGCATCTAGTGCATTCCCCTCTCCCACTGCTTCATAACCTACTGCTATTTGTCATCAAGAATACTGAGTAAGTTAAAGTACAAAGAAAAACTTCAAAATGAGATTTTTCAAAATATAATGTTCTACCAGAGAATCCGTCAATAATTCCACTGCCTTATAGAATAAGTACTGCAGTTCATCATCCCCTTCTAAAAGTCAATCTGAGCATGAAAGAGCAATATATTCTTCAGAAATAACACTATATCTTACTGTTTTAAGATCTTGGTTTAATTTGCCTCTCCAGAGATAAGACACCTCCAAATGGTTCCAATCCAGGCGACTATCCAGCTGTGTCTAGTGGAGGGGAAGAACTGAACTTGTGAATCTGAACAAAAAACACAGTGGCACGAAATAGGCAGGGCAGAACTAGCCTCAAATGTTTGCTCTGTTATTGCACTGTGTCATCTTGGAAAAAAGTGTTACTTCTCCGAGGCTCCTTTCCCTTGTCTGCAAAAGGAGGCCAATAAAGAGATCTAGCAAAGAGCAAGAATACGTGAAATCACATGGACGCCTTGGCGTGGAACCTGGTTTAGAGGAACCCTTGGTAGTTGGTGAGATGATTAAAATTGAGATGGGAGGGGGTAAGGAGGGGACAGACAGAGGAGGAGGACAAGCCGGTCTCAAGGAGAGGGATGCCAGGCTGAGCGCGGCATGGGCAAAACTGCATATGTCAACATACTAACAAATGCCTAGCACATAAAAGCACCTCAACAGCTGTTACTTATTGTTCCCTTCCCCTCCGCCTTGCATAGGTTAGAAGACATCAGTCCTGAGGCTGAGATCCCCAGAGCAAGGAATAAATATGTTGTCAGATGGGTCATCAGCCTCAGGAGGTTTCGGCGTCAGAGACGATGGCGCCACCTACCAGCAGAAAGAGGTACTGCCCTGCTGTTCAGCCCTGGCCTGACTATTCCTTCACCCTGCTGGGCAGCAGAGGGGACCAGTGCCCAGGAGCAGGGGTGAGGTTTAAGAAGGAAAGAAGCCTTGCAAAATCTCACCTCCAACATGCTCTGCCATTTCCCTGTCGCGCCACCTCTTCTCTCCCTGAAACAAATGTCAAGTGCTTTTGCAAATTCACTTATCTCCGTAGATTCCCCACTGGCAGAGAAATGCCTGTTAAGGGTGGGCTAGGGACATGGCAATCCTGGGTCCAGTGGCTGGGTCTCCGTTTCTGTTGCCCTTGTCGTTGTTCTGCACGCATGCTCACCATAAACGCCTGGCTTTTCGGGAGCTGCAGGCCTATTTCCTTTTCTAGGAAAACACCTCTTCACCCATCCCCCATCTCTGCCTGTTGAAATTCTTTCCAGCCCTCATTGATTTCCCTTCTTTCTTTCTTTTTTTTTTTTTTAAGATTTATTTATTTATTCAATCAGAACTGAGGTAAGGCCAGAGGTGCAGGGGCGGTGAGAGGCTTCACCAGAGACAGAGTGGGGAGCAGAACAGGCCGACTGAATAAGTCCACTGCTGAGGGGAGCAGCGGGCGGGTCAGGAGAGGTCTGCGGTGCCATGTGGGTCACCTCCGGAGCGGGGATTGAATGCTGTGCTCTAACCTGCTGCGCCATCACAGAGGGCCCGATTTCCCTTCATTTTTAAGGTGATCTCTCACTATCTTGATAATGTCCCCTAAGATGCTAGGGGAACTTTGCATGATGCTCCCTGGCCTCCCTTTCCTCTATCACTGGTCATTTTGAGAGGTCTCTTCCAGATGGCGCATCTGAAACCCTCACCTGGACTGCCCCTCCCATTCCCAGCAGGCTGCACCCCTGCAGGGCTCTGCAATCCATGTGGGGTGGCCTGTGCACGCCTCCTCCTAGGCTGGGAGCATGAGCTGGGGAAAGTGGGGTTCCTGCATCGTTTGCTCTTCCAGGCCCCACAGAGCACAGAAGCCCTTCGGCTGAGAGTTGCTGAGAAAGCAGAATAACGAGTGAATAATCAATGAGTCACTGAGCAAGCAGCTAACCTGTTTCAATGACACCAGTGGCATTGGCCAGTGCATAGACTTTGAGGAGCCTCTACACACCCCTTGCCTAGTTCTCCCATCTGTGAAACTGAAGCAGTGCTCTCTACTCTCAGAGAGACAGCCGTGAACAGAACGAAGTTCCTGCGCTTGGGAACTGACGGTCTCGGAAGCTGGGGAGGGGGCAGAAAATTTGCACACAGATACAATACAAGATACAAATATGCAAGCATTCTAGACCCCTCAGAGATGGGGTGAGACCCACTAAAGATATGACACGTTAACACAAAGGATGAAGAGCTGGGAATACATGCGGGGTGAGAAAATGCTGCGGTTGGGGTGGGGGCCATGGAGGTGGCCGCGGCGGGAAGGTGCATAGCAAGTCTAACGTGGTCTCGCGCCGAGAAAGTGGGGTGCAATCGCGCAACTTATTGGGGAATACACATCCCACCGCACAGGGCTGAAATCGAGAAGATACCTGCAGGTCACCTGTGCCTGGGCAGCATGACACCTGCCGCTTCCCTCTGCTCTCCCTGGCCGTCACTCCTGAGGGTCCCTTGGGACAGTGATCTCCTCCAAGTGACGATTCCGAGGAAGTGATTTCCTGGTGACAGAGAGCATCTGATTTCCATTTTATTTAGAAAAAAAATTTCTGGGCTGTAGCATGACAGAGTGCGGAGCAAGCTGTGCAGGGAGCCAGGTGGGCAGACAGGCAGCAGCCCTGCGTAGGCTGATAACCTGGATCAGGAAGCAGCAGTCAGGTCAGAGACAGGCAGCGGGATCGGGGGGCTTGGCACTGATGGGGCAGTGGGATTGGGAGGCTTGGCAACGGATGGGACAGTTGGTGGGGGTGGTGAGGCTATCACTTTGGCACCCTGAAGACAGGGGTTCCCAGCTCAGGGTTGCCACCTACACCGGTGACCTAGGGTGGGAGGGGCATGACCAGCTCCACTCCCCAGCCGAGGACACGAGGGCAGCTGGCATTGCTGCAGCCCCTCCTTGCTGCCTGGCCAGGCGGCTGCCACCCCAGATACAGCCCTGACATTTACAAGCTTCCTGCAGTGTGGGAGTAAATCAGACTCTATTGCTCTCGCTTCAATAGTAATGTCTAAGGGAAATAGCGACATTTCCATTAATATGGTCTCTTTTCCTCCCCTTTAAATGTCCAAGTGTATTTCTTTAGCATATTCTCTTGTATCCTGATATTCACCTGATTACCTCCCCCAAAGGGCATGCATTTAAACATTTTTTAAACATATCTTGTACATGTCTGTGTTTCACTGATGGATCAAATGGCAACACACTATATATATATATATATATATATATATATATATATATATATAAACATTTATTTGTGCATACAGAACTGGGGTACAGGCCAGAGGTGCAGGGGTGGTGAGAGGATTCACCAGAGACAGAGTGGGGAGCAGAACAGGCTGACTGATGAAGTACACTGCTGAGGGAGCAGCGGGCGGGTCAGGAGAGGTCTGCTGGCCACATGGGTCACTCCCTGGCCAGGGGTTGAACTCTCACTGAAGCAGCTGTGGCCAGCTTGCAGTGCTGTGCTTTAACCCACTGTGCCACCAGGGAGGGCCACACTCAATGTTTTTTTAAGTCCCTGCCTCCTCCTTGGGCTTCATCACCAGGCTGCAAGCCTGTCAGGCATGAGCCTGCTCTTCATTCACTGTGTCCCTCCAGGGGTTAGCACTGACTGCGTAAATCTCAAAAGGAAATGCATATGGACCCCAGTTGATCCGAACTCTACAGTGTTCCCAACATCTAAAGATCACACTTAACGTTTACAAGATTCAAGATGATTTCCTTAGGCCTGCCAGCACAGTGTAGGAACGCACTGCCCACATTCTGGACCAACTAAACATTAAGAACCAGCCTGGACTCCGAGAAAGAACCTAAAGAGTGAGAGATGACTCAGTGCAGTTCTTCTTCCCCCTGAAATCACTGGCCACAGGACATCCTGCAAAATCAAGTGTGCGGTGCATGTGCTGGACATTGCAACTCATTAAATAGGGGTCCCCTGGCAGCACCTGGACACATCCAGTGAGAGTGATTCTGCTGATAAATGGTAACACTTGAGTTTTTCACTAGAGGCCTTTTTTCACTTTGAGGGACCTAGGACTTCCCAGAAAACTCTGGACTCCTACGTCCCATGATTAAATCCCACTTATTTGCTCCATCCTCTCCAACAGTTCTCGCAGCTTTTTTCAAGGGGTCAAGCCTTAGCAGGGTTGATGGGAAAGGGGCAGCATTTGTTATTGTTATAAGAATTAGCATTTAGCAGAGCTGCAGCTTCAAGTGAAGAGCTGTTGGGGACCCTTGGTGAAAGCTGCAGCCACTCAACTCCGGAGAACCCCCTTTGGAGAGGATGTGTCAGTGAGTGTGTGGGAAGGAGAAGGGGCTGGTGAGGCAGATCAGGCCTCAGAGGCTGCCAGTGCTCACGGCCTAACTGCAGGCTGGTAAATGCAGACAGCTTCTAAATTGGCTGATAAATGGCCTCTGTCCCACCCCAGGGCCCTAGCCCAGCGCTCTGCTCTCCCCTGCCCCAGGGTCTTCACAGATGTCCAGAGCTTCCTGCAGCTCACAGTTCACCGTGGAGCATTCAGTCCTCTGCAGACCAGCTCAGGCTCTGGTCTCCCTCTCCTGCTCTAGAGGAGTCCAGGCCAAGTCCTTGGATAGTGGTTTTAAGGAGCATGTGTGCTCACTGGATGAGGAGTTAGGGTTAGGGTTAGGGTTAGGGTTAGAGTTAGGGTTATGGCTGCTCTTCCCTTCCTGCCCGGCTTGCACGGGACCATCTCACCCTGGCACCACCTCCCCATGCCTGCTCATGGGCTTCTGTCCTATTTCTGTCAGGCACAAGCTTCTGGTAGCAGAAATCTACTGACCCAGTGAACTTGTACTTCAAAGTCACTTTGCTGGCACCTAGCCACCTTAACCTGGCTTCCAGGTGGCTCAGACTCCCTGGAAGGCTGTGGCTGAGAACTTAAGCTGTACAGAGGAGCAGATTTCATCAGAATTAATTCCAAATTTAGTTGTAGGGATTCAAGTAGAGGAGTCTGAAGTGTAGCTTCTCAATCCTTCTTCTTGCATCTGATTCTGTGACGAGTTAGAAGTTAGTCCAAGACCGTTACACCACCTACTCCAAGAAACACCGAGCTTCGTGAATTCTCTGGGCTTCCAGATCGTACTCTAACAGGAGGAGCACAGAATCTGCTCCATGGGCTGACTGTTGAGAGGTGAAGTAGGTGGTGTTGTGTGTTTGGGTGCACAGACATTGGATCTGGCTTCTATTGACCCTGCTCTTCCACTCAGTTAACTAGAGGACTGTTGGGAGGGGGGAAAATCTGTATCTTCTACTAACTAGCTCACCCAAACCAGAGTCAGGGTTGTTGGAAACCCAGAGGAGCTCAGTGAATCTGAAGCCAGTTCTGATATGGGCTGGAGGCAGCCAGAACCCACTGAGGCTTCCAGTATAAAGTCATAACATGCAGGTTCTGTCTCCTGGTATATTCCTATAAGGCAGCACCTGGTAGACTCAGCTTTCACTCCTCTCTCTCCCTAAAGCAGTGGGCAGCGGCCCAGGGTCAGTGAGTTGGGGAGAGAAGCGTTAGAGAAGCCAAGGAAGAGCTCAGAATGCATACTGCGTTAACTGCGGTGGGAACAGAAATCATTTTCTCAGTCCTGACACATGACAAGCATTCAACATATTATTGTGTGAGACTGACTTGCAAAGTGGGGAATTTGTTATTTTCCCAAATGCCTAAAAGGCCGGTGACCCCATTTTGTACTTTTAGGGGAAAGATAAGTATAACCAAGTACAGGCCTGCCTCTAGGGATCTGAGAAAATCAAGGGTTTGATTCGAAGATACAGATCCCAGGTATCGAAAAGGAAAGTGAGTATCTTAAAATAGAGACAAAGCAGCGGGGGTAGTAAATGGAAGAAAATTCCAAGAGACAAATGGAAGTTTTGGAAGAGAAATAATTTGGGAAAAAATTGATTTTGAGGTTAGACTGGAAAGTGATTTTCTGTTCCATTTCCTAGCAGTTTCATACTCTAGGTTCATACTTTTTCATACTCTAACAAAAATAGACTTATTTATAACACCATTGATTGCCTCGTGTATAGCGCTAAGAATATAAAACAGACAAGGGTACATTCCATTTTGACAAATACAGAAATAATAAGGCAAACACACTGATCATTCCTTGCTCCCTCTGGATCTTTTCTGTTCGCCTAACTCCCTGCTTTGCCAAGCAATTTAGTTTTATCCCCATGAATGAGGCAATTTACATGATTTGAGTTTGGCTTTGTGTATTACTGAGAAATGTCCTATATCTCCACCATCAATTATCTTGAACAATATCAGAGGATATTTGAAAATAAATTTAAGAAAAATGTACACAAACAAATACACACATCTGAGATCAGACTGCAGTGTTAGAAGATAGATGAACATTTCCAACAGTCTAATTCAGCCCTTTTGCTTGTTTATGAAATGGGAGCAGAGACATCTCTTCACATGATGAAGGGCTGCTCTCGTATTCTGGAGACCTCTTGGCTCTGAGACTGGACAGAGGGCATGTCTGTGTCTGTGTCAGTCCGGGTGTGCTACATGGAAGCTTAAAGTTCCTCTTTCAGAGACGGAGCTGTTTCAGGAAGAATAATTCCAATCAAGCCCCTCCTTTGTCCTATGGGGGAAGAGTAGCCAACACTTTTCACACTGTGTCCTGGCCACTTTAGATGTTAGCCCATTACATTCCCAAACAACTCCAGTAAATGCATATGGTCACTGTCTCCCTTCTATACATGAGAAAATAAGACACAGAGAAGTTAAGGAATTTCCCCGAGTGAAACAGCAAGCACAATCTGAAAGCAGGACTTGACCTCCAGCAGTCTGACTCCAGTTCTCCTGGTCATCATCCCATCACTGGGCAGACAAGAAACGTTTTGGGGATCCATCCTCACACACATCAGAACCCAGATGATTAAAATACAATCTCAAATTAAAATACTCAATTTCATACCCCTGACTCCGGACAAAATGGCGACACAGAGCAACTTGATCTCGAATTGCAGCTTTATTTTTTCCCTCTGTCCCACTTTCTGCTCACTAACCCCCACTCCATTCCACCCCCCCACACACAAGGAAAGCCCTGTTGTACTGACAGGGATTCTGCAGACTCACTGAGGGGGAGGGGTGACTCGCTTAGGGTATTGGGGTGCTTGTGGGAATCCCAGTTGTGATGAATATTTCTGTAGGATGTGTTCTTCACGTGCAGACTCCGGTCCCGGTTCTGCGTGGGTGCTGTTGTCAAACCGCACCATCCCCCGTGGGAGTTACTATCTTCTTGCCACCATTGAGAAAGCAAACTCAGAGCCCCAGGATGCAATGAGATATTTCCAGTCAATCCACTGCTCTGTGCTGGTGCATAATAATCACCCCGAGTGTGAGTGTGTGAGTCGTTCTTCCCACCATCATTACCACTTATGCCAGTGCATAATAATCACCCCCAAAGTATGTGGCTCTTCCCACAATTATTTCGACTTACCACTATTTGCTCCTTACTGCTTCTGCATTCCTGTGCACACAGCTGGTAGGGAGTATCATCCTGATTAGAGCTCAGACCAGGGCTTCCAAACCGCATGCCTTTATCAACCTAGGGAATCTCTGTGCAGATATCAGACTGGCTGCTGACAGCCAAGGTGGCAGGTAAGTGGTTGAGTCCGGCTAGCTGTGTATGTGTTCACAGGGTGCAGATAGGCCATGAGGAAGCGGAAATGATATCCTGTAGAATTTTGCACCAGGAAATATTACTGTGACATTTCATGAAAATTTCAGAGACAGATGTTCAACTCTGCTGAGGGAATATTGTCCCAAACCATCTTGACCAGTAGTAGAACAGGGTCATCCGCCTGTGTTCCTGTGCTTGGAAATTCCAAAGCAGAAGGCACAGCAGCCTTGGAGATGCTGGGAGGAATTTTTGCAAGGTGATGCCAAGGGAGAGTTAATGTCAGCACCTTCTTATGAATCTGAAATTCTGCAGCCCCTCAAGGCCCTGTGCAGCCAAGGAAGCTTCCCTTCCTCGTTCCCCACCCCTCGGCAACCAGGCAACCACCGTTTCCTTTGCATATCTCCCCTCCTGCGCTTTCTGAGGCTCAGGACCGCAGCACTCACTGATGAGTTAATGGTTGTGGGGTATCTCGATACATATGTAACGCCTTCCAGTGAAGATAAACAAACCAACTCCATAAAGGTACGAGTTTAGGATGTGGTCAGTTACTGTGATGGTGATCGGTACTTGTGCGATTATGACCGTTCGGCTTAGAAGTCTAAATGAGGCTACATTTGCTTATTGCTCCACCACTGCTGGCTTAGACCTCCTTCAGCAGACCTGGTTTACTTGCTGATCTTTATTGAATCAAGAAAATGTTTAAGAAAATGAATGACGATCAGGAGAAAAAGGTCCTTCAGCCATCATTCCTGTTAACATAGACACAGACTTTTCAGACATTTTTTTAATGTTTTTTTTTTATTTAAAAGATGAGTTCTTGAAATACACACAGCTCTCAATATAGATCTATTCTTTCAAGTGACAGACTGGAACGATTACATGACTTCACCACAGGACATCAAATAGTGAGCCATTGGCTCGAGGTCAGACACTCTCAGTAATGAGCAACACACACTAAGATCCCTTCTCAAGATGTTCACCAGTTAGTGCAGGATCAGCAAGTAAACCAGGTCTCCTGAAGGAGGTCTAAGCCAGAAGTGGTCGAGCAATAAGCAAATGTAGCCTCATTCAGACTCGTAAACCAAATGTCATAATCACACAAGTACCAATCACCATCACAGTAACTGACCACATCTTAAACTTGTACCTTTATGAAGCTCACTTCAACCTTCAAACAACGTTGGAAGTTGGCCAACATTCTATTTGGATCTCTGTTGAAAAGAGGAAATAGAGAACTCTAGTGGAAAGACCATTGGCTTTTAGGGCCACCAGATTTAGGTCAGCTCTAGTTTGGTTTTGACTAGCCAGGTGGGCCCAGGCTGGTCGCTGGTATCTTAGGGTTGCACTTAGGTTTAGAAATAATACCTCTAAACCACTGACACATGGTAAATGCCTTCTGCAATGCAGTTCTAGCTACTGACCAGAGCTCAGAGTAAGTGGGTAACTTGCCCAAAGTCACAGGTGAAATGAACAAAGCAGGGACTCGGAAGCCTCTCCTCTTGCTCTGGAGCCTCCTAGCTATGGCATTTAGGAAATCGTGTGTTGTTGCAATGGACAGCGCCCCAAGAGAATAGGGACTGTGGATAGAACCCCAGCTGTATATCTCTAGGGTGTATTTTGTATGTTTTTCTTTGTTTTTTCTCCCAAGTGATGGGGTGGGGGTAGGTTAAGTTGTTGATACTTTCCCTAGCAAAAATCTGCTGCCCCTATGGCCAGTGTGTGACCTATGATGTCAGCAACTATATTAGAAGAGGCAGCTACGGGGGCCATTGTGTTTTTGGAGAAATTCATCTTAAGACCACAAAACCTGCAAATCCACCCTAAAACTCTGCTCCCAGGACATGGCTGATTGACCTTTATAACTATGACTCTGCTCTCCATGGACCAGGCTGTAGGGGCCACCTGAGACTCTTAAGACCCTGGCTTAGCCTCAGATTGTCAGTTTGGTGGGCAATGAGTATCCTTCCTTAGCCCCTTTTCAAAATAAAGCAAGCTGGGAGAGAAAGCAAAGGAGAGTGATGAAGACAAAACTCCCAGTGGGCAGGCACCTGCCCGCTGACTACAGCCAGCAGGTAAAGGTAAAGCACGCTGCTGAGCTGCAGAACTCAGAACCACAGGGGCCTTAGCGCAGTTCTAGACCATAATGCCCAAATACCAAGTTAATTCCACCTACGATCAGAAATACATTTTAGAGTTACACACATGTAAATAAACAAAACATTTATGAAATAATTACTATGCATACACATGTGACACAGACTATTATCACCCATTCTAACTCGGTCTATTCTTTTCCACTTCCCAATAAATTAATTTCTCAAGATGCTAATGGATTACAATGTGCCATTTGAAAAATTAACTGCTTTGGAAAATAGCTCCTTCAATCCCCTATGCAGCTCCCAGGCAATAGCCGATTCTTGCCAGCAGGGGGCATTCTCCAAGAATGTCAGGCACTCAAGACACTTGAGTTTAGGGGTCACTATAAAACAATAGCAGTAATGTCCACCTGCCATTGTGAGCTCTTCCTATATGGCAGCTCCTGGCTTATTCTCCCACTGTTGAATCCTCAAAACAATTCTTCCAGTGGTTCTGGTTAGATTATCATGGTCATTTTACAGATGGGGAAACTGAGACCTCCACCCAGGAAGGAACCTCTCACCAAGAACCATCTAGTCCATTGGGGGCTCAGTTGTTTGCAGTGGAGAGGATATTAGAAACCAAATGTATTTTTCCTCTTAAGGGTCCTTTTCACTTGGCCTGTAAGTCTTGTAGTGACTGCCCTGCTTTCCGTACCAGGATGTCCAGCCCGCCCTTCGTGATGACACCAGCCCTACACGACGCGCCTCAGGCTATACCGTGGCATCGCTGTGTCCTCCATCATCCTGTCGCCATTATGATGGGGATGGAAAGTGCCGCAGGGGCTCCAGGCACCTCATCCGAGACGTGGCTGGCATCTCAAGCCGAGAAGACAGGAAGAGGAAGTGTTTCTCTGCAGGACGCCTAAGGTGGGAAACTCGAAGTCCTCCATTACAACTCATTGCCCAGATCCCCGTCACGTGTTTGTTTGGGGCCAATCACGGCTTGACTGCTGCTATTCCTGAAGGGGGCCGGCGGCCACGGGTGTAAGACCATATGGCTGTAGAGAAGGGCCGGCCCACGTCGGTTGAGACAACTAGATGTGTCTGCTTCGTTGGCTCTTTAGGACCTGGATCTTGTTTGCTTTTCCAGTCATCTCTGCCCCACTTCTTTCCAAGGTTGAACGCCTATTCTTTTACTTTTTCAATTTAATAACAGACTAATTTAGTCCAATGTAGCTGATGTATTACTTCAACTTGTACACATATAGAATATTACTAATCTAGTATTAGTCTTCAAAACCTGGTGTGTTTTTTTCACGTACAGCACATCTTAGTCCTGGCTAGCTACAAGTCAAGTCACTTGTGGCCAATGGCGACCAATCAGAACTCTGTAAGTTACATAACAGAAAATGTAGAAAAGGAAAGAGTTCTCTTCTGCACTTGGGTTGCAACAACATGGACATGTCCCTGTAAGGGACAGGGGTCTCTTTGTCTTCTCTGATCTGAAGATCAGCATCTTGGGCTTGATTAAGTTCTTCGTTGGCTTTGTTGCTGTAGTTATCTTAACTTTCTATTTATATATATTTTTTACATCATTGTTCATATTTGTGCAATCTTTGCTTTCTCCTCTCAGATGTAGTCCCCACAAGATTCCCACTACCAAGACACCAATGACCTGTCACCACAGCTTCTTGTGACCTTCCCCCGCCTCTCTCTAACTTTACTGAACATTTCATCATCACTCTTTTGGTGTGCCAGGTCTAATTCACTTTCTCCTTCAGTCTGGTTCTTCCCTTTGTGTGGAACATTGCTTATCCTACCCCCATCCTCTTTATTTAAAAAGAAAAAGATTTTATTTTATTTATGCATACAGAACTGGGGTACAGGCCAGAGGTGCAGGGGCAGTGAGAGGATTCACCAGAAACAGAGTGGGGAGCAGAACAGGCAGATCTATAAAGCTGAGGGGAGCAGCGGATGAGACAGGAGAGGCCTGCTGTGCCCTGTGGGTCACCTCCTGGGCGGAGATAGAATTCTCACTGAAGCCGGCCACGGCTTGGCTTAGCTTCGCAGTGCAGAACTCCAACCCACTGCACCTGCCAGGGAGGGCCTTCACCCCCACCCTCTTAAGGTTTGCTACCCCTTCCTCTTTTAAGGCCTGGTATCTGTTCTGCAGGAAACCATGGCTGAGTATGTCTGGGGTAGTTGTCTCTCCTACCTGCTCTTGCTTGGCTGAAATTTGCCGAGTTCGGAGGCCATGTCTGCTACCATTTTTCTGTGTCTTCCATCTCTACCAAGGTACTGGGTTTTGATAAATATTTATTGAATAAATTAGCAAACATCACAGTGATTAACTTGAAAGGGGACTGTATTTTCATATAATCTATTTTGAGTATGCACTAGAGAGTCATCAGCTATTCATAAGCCACATGACAAAATTGCAGAATGCATCCATACCAAGTGGACTCATTTAGAAAACAAGATTCAAAGGGATCAAATTCTGTGTTTTAGTCTGCACAGCTTGCGAATAGCAGAGACAGGATTCAAGGTCTGGTTTGGCTCTAGAGCCCAGAGATTTGTCCACTCTACCACACTGCTGCCAGTAAAAGTACATCGACTTGAGACCTTTTTCTAGCCTTAGTTTGTGGCCTGACCCAGGGTATATTTTCTATACAGGAAGAGACAGTAAATATTTTAGTCTTTGAAACACAGTTAGTCTCCATCATAATTCACGTGTTCTGTTCCCTGAAGTGTGGAAGCACCCATAGACCGTACATAAAGGAGTGTGATTGTGTCCAGTAAAAATTTCATCAGAAAAACAACCTGCCCAATTTGCTTCACAGGCTACAATTATTTGGGGGCCCCTGACCCAGAGCAATTAAACTCCCCTGGCATAGTTGTGGAATCTTCATCAATCAACTTGATGATTTGGGTGAGATACCCCTAAGTTGACTTTCTACTCCAAACCCAATTATTAATCATTGGTCTAACGCCTAGAAAACATCCTGTTCTCACATCATTTTATTACCAATAGAAGGACTGTGATGCAGGATTTTATTCAATTAAAATATGAAGATAAAAATTAATGTATCTTTCAATAATATTAAAAAGAAATGCATGAAAAGTGAAGAGTTTAGCCAATATAAACTAAAAGTACAAAGAAAAAAGAAAATTTAGCTACATATATGTCATTATATGAAAATTATTTGCTCTAGTATTTGTGCTTTAACAAATAACCTAAGCCTTCACTGACAATATAATGACTGTTTTTGCCAGTCTTAGCATCTCCTAGAATATAATGGAACCATAATTCCTCTAGACTGAATAAACATTCAGACGTTTATTCTTGCTCGTAGAAGTTTGCAGTCAGCACTTGTGGAGGTAACTGGATAGAGTTACTCCTTATAAAGCTTTAGAAATACTGTGTGAGTATTAAGGAAGAGATGTACCTGGCGCAAAACTGACCAGATAGAAAGACAGTGTCTCATGCAAGGTGCCTGTTCCCGTGGCTATGGATCTCATTAACATGGCTTTATTTGATGTTGACGTCACAATGTCTTACCCATCAGAGTGGTGGTCCTTGATGGGGGCAATATACCCCAGTAACTTGAGACATTCTGGGAAGTCCCCACTAGAGTTGGTCTGGCTGCCCTGGGGAGGTAGCAGGGATGCTGTTGGTCATTCCCTAGTGCACAGACCAGCCCCTCCCCTCCATCCAAGTGAAACCACATGATTAGGAGCGTCAAGCTCAAGAACCTTGATCGGAGTAACTGCTAGGCTTCACAGTTCAAACAGAGCAAGTTGTCACAAACGATTGATTGAAGGGATGAATAAATGAGGGTGTAGACCACCACTGATAGCACAGAGATGGGCACATAAGAGGTGCTTAGGTCATGACTGAATAAATGACCAGTGAGAACAGTTCCTCGGCTCTCACTTTGCCTATTGAGCTCTGCTACAGCCCACCTCTGTCCTTGGGATGACAGGTTGGGTATTTTCATCTCACCCTCCAGTCCATCCCCATCACCCCACATCTGAGAGAAGCTTAGCATATCAACATAAAATTTCATGTCACTCTTAGTTCGTTCACAAATGGTTGGGGAAAGTCTTGGAAACAGCCCTCAGGAGCAAAGCATAGTCTTACTTGCTCATCATGGATGAGTCACATGCATTTTATGGAGTAGGAATAAACTTGTGGAGATAATTGTGTGGAAGGAGCTGAGGCAGAAAATGCCGGAATATATGTGGGACTTGTGAGCACAAATAATTAGAATTTCACTGAGCCCTGGGAAGCAAAAGGACTCCAGACCTCAGGGAGATGAAAGGAGAACTGATTTGTTCTTAAAAGAGGCAGTTACTACAGAATGTTTCTGTTTTGTGATTTTTTTTTGTTTTGTTTTTGTTGTTGTTTTAAGGGGTTAAAAGAAGAAAGAATGAAGGACATTGAGAGAATCATCATTTCTAAAGTCTCCCATCTAGAAACACTGTCTTCCCAGGAAACATTCACCTTGAAAGTATTAACCCTTGGAAATCCTCTGGATGTACAGGAATTAGTACATCCTCAAAAGTTAATGCGAGGCTATTTCAGATCTGTTTTTCTCTCTACATCTGTCACAGATTCAGGGCCAAAATAATGTTAGTAGCCATTTAATCACTACTTGGAAACCCTTTAATTACATCAATTTGTAGTTTTGACTACTTAATACATCCAAATACTCTGGAGTTATATACATATTTTCTCCTTTGCTTGAAAAATTGACTCTAGGAGACAGGCACAATTATTGCTCCATTTTCTAGGTGCTGGGGCAGAGACTCCCAGAGGGTATTGGGCTGGACTGAGTGAGGAGCCCAGAGCCAAAGACACACCCCTCCATGGCTGCTCATTACCACAATTTAATGGTACCAGTGTTGACATGGATGAATTCCATCCAAAAACCTATCTACATGGCTTTGGATGGGCTTTATGGTGCCTCTGACCCTCAGAGTCTTCAGCTATAAAACACAATAATAATAGTGACCATTTGATCAGGTTATCATGACTGTAAATAGGAAGAGGTGAACACAGAATATGCCAACTGTAACGCAGGCAAGAAGCGGTCACTACAATTATCTCATCCCCCTCTTATATTTGCATTACTGTAAAACCCAGAGGTTGGATAATATGCCCAAGGTTCCAGGCTGAATGATGACCACTCAAGGACTAAATCTCAAGTTCCTACCTATTGATAATATCTAGGGGTGACTTCTGGAGCAGGAAGCCCTCATTTGATCCATATAAGGAAGCAACCCCTCGAGCTTCCCCTGACAGCAGCTGCAGAGAAGTAAGCTATCCAGGAGCAACAGGAAAAGTTGGTCCTCCGTCAAAACACCACTGAGGATACTTGCAAGCTTTTTCAGGTGGCATCAAGCAACTACATTCCTCGTGACTTTTTCACAGGAAAAAATTACTGGGAGTAGATATGCGTGAAAGAACAAAAAGGAAGTCAATAAGAGATTGCATTGGCATTGCCTCTTTGTTAGAAGAAAATCCTGCCAAAATTGCAACCTAAATCATCCTGCATAATTGCATGAAAGGATCGAGCAGTCAGGGTTTTGCAATTAGGTAAATCCTAGTCCTGACCTGAGCAAGCTGTGTGGCCTTGAGCTTATTTTAACCTCTTGATTCTCATTGCACTCCAGTGTAAAATGAGATGAAATGCCCACTTGATAATGTTAGCAGAAGGATCAGATGAGATCATAAAACACTTTGAAGACATAAAGATAGCTCTGAAGTTCAAGAGACCTGAGTTCAAATCCTGAGTGCACCATGTATTAGCCCTGTGAGTAAGCAAGGTGCTTCACCTTTGTAAACCTCGCAATCCACATCTCCAAAATATCAGTATTAGAGTCTACATCATAGGGCTGTGATGATTAAGTGAGTTTATATGCATGTAAAGAACTTTGTAATTGCCTGGCCAAAGTGTAAGTGTTCGATAAGTGTTAAGTAATAAGTATGATCAATTATTATACTTCATAATTTTTTGCTGAACAGAGACAACTACTACCTCCACACTGATCTCTACATTCATTCGTCAAAAATGAAGTAACTGCTCTGTGCCAGGCTTTTTGTGATTATACACTGGGAAAACAGCACAGAATTCAGAAGGATATCAAAAATTTCAGAACCATCACATAGAGTTTCATTTTCATTTCAGTATCTCCAGAAGAGATAATGAGAGACAAGTCATGTAAACATTTAGAAGATGGAACATTTTCATTTTTTAAGAGAGATTTTTCTCCTCATTAGACCCATATAACAATGGATAGTGAATCTTGAAAGGTAGTGAGTTATCTTATTATGGGAAATAACATAGTTTCATTGTCTTCCATTCCCTACTGCTGGGCATACTATATTTCCAAATATACCAAGCCATTTCACATCTTTGTGACTCACACACGCCATTCTGTCTGCCAAGAAAGTTCTTCCTTTACCACATGAAAGGTCATCTCTTAAGTCAGTTTGTGACAGCCTGAATATCCTTCCCTAATGCTGTCCCAATGTCTGTGATTCTTATGAGAATTTCTACATCCTTTAGAAGACATTGCCATTGTTTTAATTTTTATGACCTATGTATCCTTATTTGGCTTCTCAGGAAGCCAGCACTCTGTTATGGAATCTCTCCATTTATAGTCCTTTAGGATCTGACACTGTTTAGAATCTTCCACCAGTAAGTGCTGAAAGGTAATCAACAATTGCCATATCCTGAGAACATCAAAGAAAAAATGCCTGCACTCATAGTAGATCACTGGCACATGGTATGTGTCTGTTACGATACACTAGAAATACACGATCAAACCCTCAGCTGTAACCCTATTTGTTTCTCACTCAACCAGAGTTCTGCTAAGTTGGGTGATGTCTCATTATGACTCCACCTTCCAAATCAAGGACCCTGCCCACCCCGATCTCCATGGCAGCAAGAGAAAGATGGGTAACCCACAAAGGTGCTTTCTGCTACATCGCTAGAGTCATATATTTTACTTCTCCTCACATTTCTGGCCAGAAGCTATCCTGTGGTTTCACCCTGCCTCAAGGGGAGCTGAGAACTAGAGTGTGCAGAGTTCTGGAAGGACAGAATGGAAACAGGATTTGTTGAATTCACAAGTACCATCTCTGCCACACAGTAATTAGGAGCAAGTGCAAACTATTTATAGAGTAGTACTTTGGTGCTCTTCAAAAATGACGTCTTTCAGTCATTGTAAGTATGTACTGAATTTTATGCATATTTGCAATACATCCATAGATTAAAATTATGTAGCAATGAAAAACTATTTCACAGAAAAGTCTTATAAAATATTAATACAAGTCTTATGAAATAATATATACAGCACATCTTCAATTTTGTCAAGAGTAATACATGTGCACCTAAGCATAAAAAGACGACAGCTAGACACCAATGAGTTCGGGTTAGTTATCTCCAAAAGTGCCGTTACATTTGTTTCCATATCATTCCTTGCCCCTTTTTTTTCTATTTCTTTTTTTTTACAAGAAAGGATGATTACTTTTGTTATCAGAAATAAAGGAGGTTTTCCTCCTAATTTACCAAAATAATGTTCCTCCTGAGCCAACAAACTATTAAATCACTCAAGAGGGAATTATCATTCAGTGCTTGCCCTCTAGATACTTCTGGGGATTTATGAAATCTACCCAAAGGGAACGGGGCTTCACTTAAAATGATAGGTCTAAAAATAATACTCTGCAGAGTTCAGACTGCATGTGTGAGAAATGCCAGGACTAAGCTGAAGAGGAGACTTTAGCAGATTGTGGCAGCGGTACAAGCCCAGTCTGTGCAGATGCTGGGTGGTGGGACGGGACCCCAGCAGAGAGCCACCACTGGGCAGGGCAGTCCCCACATGCATCCAGGAAGGCCGCAGGAGAAGGTAAAGGAATAGGAAAGGAGAAGAAGGAAAGAGCAGGGAAGAGTGAGCAGAGAGAATGAGCGGCAGAATCTGGGAGGAAGGCTAGAGATGGGTGCAAGGAAGGAGGGAAAAGAGGAAAAGGTGAACACGTAGGCATGCGTACCTCAGTTCAGATCGTGTTCTGTCGCGTTCTAACTATGACTGGTTTGAATCTAATGTGGCTGTTCATTCACTACTTTTTGGTTTTTTCATCTCTATATATTCAGTTTTTCCTTTATTTTTCTTATACATGGTTTCTAATTTTATAGCACTATGATCAGAGAGAATACTTGGTGTAATTTCACTCTTTGTAGTTTTGTTGGCAATTGCCAAATGTCCATTTTGTTTTATCATTTTGGTCCTGAGTTGGTTTGATCATCGTGTTGCATTACAATTTGAGAGGGAAGAACATCTCGGGAGCAGATAGAAGAGAGGCCTCAGACAGTTTCAACAACGAACAGAAGTTCCAAACAACTTGGTTTTAATCCAAGTGATATCTCAACATCAACAGTGTCTCACAGAGCTAACAGCAGCTCACTGCCCCACTCCAGCCCCTCGGTGCCAATTCCACTCCATTCCCGACTCTCTAGTGGCTGCTTCAGGCATTCATCTCTGCTTTCCTAAAGAACAGGGCACAACATGGGACGGAGCTGGAAGGGATCATGCTCAGCAAAATAAGCCAGAAAGAAAAAGAAAAATATCAAATGGTCTCACTTATAGGACGAATATAGAGTAAGCAAAAAAGAAATCTGGGGGGAAAATAAATCACAGTAATAGGTCCTCCCTGGTGGCGCAACAGGTTGGGAGGTGGCACTGCGGGCTGGCCGCAGCTGCTTCATTGAGAGTTTGATTCCCGCCCCGGAGGTGACCCACGTGGCACAGCAGACCTCTCCTGTCTCGCCCGCTGCTCCCCTCAGCAAGGTACTTGTCTACCTGCCTGTTCTGCTCCCCACTCTATCTCTGGTGAATCCTCTCACTGCCCCTGCCCCTCTGGCCTGTACCCCAGTTCTGTGTGCATAAATAAATCTTTTATAAAAAGAAAGAAACTGTAATAAAGTACAAATTAAAATCATCAGGCAACTATAGATCAGAGACATCCTGTAGGGGAGGAGGCAAGAGAAGGACCAGGACAGGGTGGGAAGAGCACAGGGACTGTGGTGATGGCGCACGGGGGGTGGGGGGTGGGAATTTCATGGGGAAACCGGACATGGTACAAAAACGAAGGACAATGTAATGAATAGATTTTAAAAAATAATTTTAAAAAAGTTTCATTGAAAGTTAGTCCTTCTATATGGCACATCATCTATTGACGTCCTGTGATGGAAGATGATAATTTCCCTCTCTGCTTTACCCCTACCATGGCCAAACACAGAGACACTTGCATCCCCCCAATATTCGTGTCTCCACTTTTGGTAAAACCAGCCCCCCCCCACTTTATATCTTAATGCCATGATAAATATCCACAGCTGATGCACGTACTCTGTTGCTACACTTTTGCAGTTGTTTGACTTTTTGTTTTTCTCATTTTTCATGTTTGGCTTATGTACTAATGACTAATTCTTCAGCTCAAACATGGGTAGAAACGTTCATCTTGCAACAGGTCAAAGACAACAGGTGCTCTAGAAGCTTCTTTTTTCCTTGGAGCCACCTGTGTGCGAGTCATCTAGAGAAAGCGCTCACCTGACCCAGCTCTCATCCTGCGCAGCACCTGGCGATGCGCTTGGCTCCTACTGCAGTCGGATTCTGTTTGCTCCACAGCATCTCTTTTTGAAAGTGTGGATTGTACCTCATTTGCGGAGAGCACATCTTCCAGTCCTATCCCAAAAAGGGGTGCATGCAAGGTAAGTTTTTTTCATATCTTAAATGTCTAAAAACAATTATGTTTTCCTATTTGTCCATTCAGTGGGTCCAAAAAATAGATGACTGGGTCAAGAAGATGTGGTCATACACACAAAGGATAACTACTCAGCAAAAAAACAGGAGAGAGAGAGAGAGAAAGAATCGAATGCCATTGACGGCAATGTGGATGGAGCTAGAAGGGACCATATTCAGTGAAATAAGTCAGAAAGAAAAAGAAACATATCAATAGTTTCACTTATAGGGGAAATATAATGGAATGAAGTAAGTGATCAGGAAAAAGTAAGAACAATTAAAATACAACAAAACTAAACAAAAATCATCAGAGAACTATAAATCAGAGACATTCTCCATTCTGCGGGGTTGAGGGCACAAAACAAGAGCATGGCGAACACAAGGGGCTACAGTGATGTCGCACAGGGGATGTGGTAGGGGGGTTGGGGGGATGTGGTGGGGGGACTGGGGGCTCCACCTGATGTAAAATGTATACCAAGAAGAAGTTAAATAAAAAAAAAAAAGGGCAGAGAGAACGTCTGCTACTTCTGTGCCCAGGGGAAGTTCTCTTTGCAGGCAGGAGACGTGAAGATTAATGTAGTGTAGGTTTTCCTGGAGTTCTTGGAGAAGGGTCCAGGAAGGTCCACAGTCCAGTTTGGAATGAGCCATCAAATGGACAGTTATATTAGGGGAATGTGCTTTTTTCCTCTGGAACAATAGGAAATAAATCCCTTAGCAAGAGCCCAGGAAAGCTTATTACTTTCATAAAATATTTTTTCTTTCCTTTTCAATGCTTGGCAAAGATTAAAAACAGAAGACAAATTGCACTTCATTGCTTGTTTTTATGTGTGAACCAAAAAAAATTCTCTAAAGATTCAATTTTAAAAATCAGTAATGTTTCTGAAAGAACTATGTAATCTGAAGTTCCCTGGTATAGAACCATAATTTGGGGGGATACACAGAAGACTTGAAGAATTACTAATTAAAGAAATAGACAAAAATGGAATCATAGTTTGCTGAAATGGTTCTGAATCATCAAGTCTGGGGGCTGGAAAAGGGACACAAGAGATCATTCTGTCATCTTCCAGCTCAAACACTAAACCAGAAACCAACGTCTGTTGTTCCACATAAGCCTCCAAATAAGAAAAGGATTCTTGTTCTCCCTTGACAATGTGACCCATCAGTGAGTCACTGAGTCAATATTCATGGAGCATTTATTTAGCACCCAGCTCTGTATTAATTGGAAGGAATAAATTTGCTCTTGGCATAAGCTGGACAGACAGGAGACATGATGCATTCATGGGTTCTCAAGCCTTGGTCCTTGCTGGTCCATAACTTTTATCATCTGATAGAACCCCCATTCCTTCCTTGGTAAGGTGGGGATAATTGTTGTCTACCAAGATCTTTGATCAGGCAGTTACAAGAAAGAATGAGAATTTTTTTGAGGTAACACTGTCTTACAACTCTATGAATCTGAGGTGTAGGTTAACATCCTTCAGGTGTATATAAACATATTAACCCCACCACCATGGCACCCACAGTCTTCAAGCACACCCCCTGGGCCCTCTTCCCCACATACTTTTTACCCCCACCCTCCTTCTCTGGGAGACTCGATTCTCAGTCAGATTTCTGGGGTTTGTCATTGGTGTGGTTTTGCCTGTTGCTTTACTTTGTTTCTCTACTTTCCTCATATAAGTGAAACCATCTGGTATTTACCTTTTCCTTTCTGACTTATTCCATTGAATGTCACCCCTCCAGTTCCATAACATGGATTTTGACATCAGCCATCCTTGACCAGGATTTAGACCCTAACTTTGCTCTTTTATTATCTGTGATATATGATCAAGTCTCTTTAACACCTCTTTGCTCCGTTTCCTCTCTGGAAAATGAATGAGCAAAATACCATGCAGGTTGTGGGGAAATCAGATTTAATTTACCTAGTATAGTGAGGCTTGTGTCTAACAAATGAGGTGCTGTTATTGTTGAAGGTGCAACTTAACTCAAACTCTTAGAAGTTTTAGGACTCCTTTCTCCATCCACAGCTTCTGTTGTAATAGTGTGAGGAAGATATATTGAACTGTCCCAACTTGGTTAGATATAATTATGAAAGAGTCTTCCCCTCTCCCATCACTGCCACCTTCCCCTCCTCATCCTTACCATCAATGATGCAGCCCAAAGCCTCTTGCCCGTGGCATGCTCCTACCTAACTGCCAATGTCTAGGGCAATTGGAAGATGATGGTGGAAGTTGCAAGGGTGATGGCTGTCACGGCAGATGCAGTTGAGTTACCTCTAGATAAGCCTGAGAGATGAGATTGGCCAAATTTCTTTGGCATCTTGGTCCAATTCTTCTTCTCACTTTTCTTTGTCATCAAATTTGGATCTTAGTCACCAATTCATTCAGCATCCCATGATCTCTCTTAATATCCTCAAGAGATGAAACATATGCTGAAAGTCTTAAACATTATGGCAACATCCACGTTTTGCTTTGGAAACAGAAGTGGATGGGCATGAATGATAGCTCATTTAAAGATTCCTACATCTAACATTCATGTATTTTTACAAGACCAGAATACAAGGCAGTTTTCTTTTTTCCCCCAATACCTTCATCCCTAACATGTATTTGAGTCCAAATATGTCTACAAAGACATGTAGAAGTCTGCCATCCACTCTGTCTTTGGCCAAGTTCAACAATTAAAAAGGGGGTAGAGGATCTGAAGAGACATCTCCAGAGAGACACAGATGGCTAACAGCTATATGAAAATATGTTCATCATCTCTTACTGTTATGGAAATGCAGCTCAAAGCTACATTGAGAGATCACCTTACATCTGTGAGAATGGAAGGCCACCACCAAGTATTGAGAGGATATGAAGAGAAGGAAACTCTTACATCTCGTTAGTAAGAATGTAAGTTATTGCAGCCATTATGAAAAGCATCATGGAGATGCATCAAAAAATTAAAGATAGAAGCTCCATCTGATACAGTTTTCTCACTTGGAGAATTTACCCAAAAAATACAAAAACATTAATTTGAAGAGATACATGCACCCTCACGTTTATTACAGTATTAATTCCAGTAACCAAGAGCTGCACACAACCGAAGTGCTCAGTGACAGATGAATGAATAAAGATGTATCAGACACTCTTCAGCTATTAAAAAGATACTGACAGAGACAAACACCATAGATTTCACTCATATGTGGTATTTATAGAAGACACATAGAGGAATAAATAAAACAAAAATAACATTGGGACTATACTATCAATTAGTGGTTACTAGAAAGGAAGAGTGGGAGAGACGCCTTTTCCTTTATCCTTTATGTCAGTTCTCCAAGCCTGATGTCCATCCTACATAGTGACACAGCCCATTACTTCTTCTCAACTGAAATGTGGTATCAGCATGCTTACATGCCAGCAAGTAAGGAGGAAAAGTCCACCAGACAGCAGAGGTGGGCCTGGACTGGCAGCTACCATTGCTGCTGATGACTGATACCTTCGAGTTGACCGCTACCTTGGCGACTCCGTAAGGTTATAATGGTAATCAAAGACCAACAGGTCTGTTCTGTTGCAATACTGCATCCTGACATGCGTTTCTCTGTTTTGTCTTTCCCTAGCCATTTCCACTTCTTTTTTTCCCCCTGAAAACTGTGGTCATTTGTCTAGTTACAACAATCAAATTAGTAGCCCCAGAGGAGAATGAAGGCCATCTCCAGGGAGCTTCTGGAAACTTTGCATATTCATATGCGTGTACTAATTATTAAGACTAATGCTTTCTCCTGACTCAAATTTTCATCTGCCCTCTGACCAAGTTTCCAAAGCTTACTCAAGCTTTTCCTTCTGTGATGGAGCCCCACAGAAAGTTCTGGGGCACTAGCCCATGCTTGTATAGTACTTTGCGCATAATTGGACTAAAACTTGTGAACAGCGATTTGTACTTACTTGCCATGTCTCTTCCTGGCCCATCAGTCTCACAGATGGGAAGGATTATGATAGGACACTCTTAACTAGCATAAACACTGGGACCCACATTATCTGTTGAATTATCTTCCTCATTGAAGAGAAGTTTTCTTCGAGAAAAATCAAAAGCCTTAGCAAGGTCAAAATGCACAGCATGTTTCAATTTTTCTATCAATCTGTCAAAGAAAGAAAACAGACCAGTTGGATGATATTGATCCAGCACAAAGCCCTGCTGTTTTTCACCCAAACTCCAGGCTCCCATGACTGCTTAGGAATTGATTTCTGGTGAGATGGCTTGTTTGTTTGTTTGTCTCACAGTTGGGCACTTATTTTGATGGATCCATAATATGCTCCCCGACCCTTTCTCTTGTTTCATGAGAATGGACTTTCACCCACTCCTTTCATTCATTTTGACCACTTTCCCCAATTCTCAGCAATCGCTTATAATCATTGCTAGTGATGCCTCGTCTCGTGCTGTGAACCTTGCTGATTAAAACGCATCCAACTTACTTGAAATGTGATCAGGATTCCCCAGGCAATGCCAGGAGAGGGGTTAACAACTGGTTATTCTGAACTAATAAATTAATTTATTTTACTGCTGGACACAAAGCATCACACCGCTGCCTTCCAACTTCTACGGCTCTGTGAACGCCCACTGGAGATTGGTGTTATGTAATAACAATCATAAAGAGAGTTGAAGCTGTTCAGCCGGCTCCCAGGTGGCTGTCTGTGCTGCTTGGGAATAACGCAAAATGGGAAAATTCCCAGCCCTCTTGCACCACCCCATTTCAGCAGCCACAAAGCAGCGCTTAAAGACTTGGGACTTTATAGCGCCTTTGCTGAAACAGGTCTTTCTGGCATTATTGTCTGCCCCTCTCCGGATCAGACACAAGTTGGGCAAGGAGGCCATGAAGAAGTGGAAGACAGGGGCACTGAGCAGAGTGACCGACACTCCTGTACTTCGGACAATGTTGTGTCTGACCTCTATTTCATTGACCTGCAAGGCCGGGGAGTCGGGGTCCCAGGCCCGGCGAACAAAAAAAAACAGTCACACGCGTATAGCAGAACAAAGAGAGAGAGAGTTAGAGAGAGTTTATTTTGTTTTTATCTGGTTTATATAAAATACAAGAGGTGGGGGATGCAGAAGTCGGGAAGGGAGAAAGCCAATGGACAATAGACATGCAGCAATGTTTTGATGGCAGTTGGTCTCGCGAGGGGCGAAAGTGGGCGAGAAAAGAAAGAGGAAAAGGAAAAGGTGGGGGCAGGGAGTTCTTCCCACATGCCTTTTGCAACCCGGATGTTTTTCTCTATCCGGACTCCATTTCACCTTTTTATGACTGCTGACAGACGCCAGATGCCGGCCTCGGTCCCCAACAATTGATGTCTTCCCTAGAACATTCATATTTTTAAAGATTTATTTATGAATGCAAAAGAGCTGGGGTGTGCAGGTGATGACAGGATCCACCAGAGACCGTGGGGAGCAAAACAAGCAAATTTATTGAAATACACTGCTGAGGGGAACACCGGCAAGACAGGAGATGTCTGCTGTGCCCTGTGGGTCACCTCCCTGGCTGGGGATTGAACTCGTGCTGCAGTAGCTGCAGATAGCTTCATAGTGCTGTGCTTTCACCCATTGTGCCACCAGAGAGGGCCCCATGTTGGGTCATTTCTTGCATGTACTTAGCATTAAAAGGCTATATCAATCACAGCCGAGAGGCCATTTATGAATTTGTCCATCCAGGTAGCTGGTACAATGCTTGCCCATATAATGCAAACCCGAGTGGTGGTCGTATTAAATATCTCCTATTCCTTATAACAAAGAACAGTTCAGAAGATTCATACAATAATCACTCTGGCTTCCTGGCCTCTCATTCTCCAAAGAGCAGACAAGCTCTGTTCCATGCAGCGGCTTCTGCAGCTGGCTTCATCCATCTTGTGGAGGGATATCTTCAAACGCTGCTCTTTGAAACTTCCACAAAAGAGAACAAGGCTATAGAGGACCTGGTGTCATTTATGGCTAAGTACATCTCTTACCCACACACCCCAACATGCAAAAATCAATCTCACAATCTCATCTTTCCCAGGGAAACTTGGAAATAAAGTCTCCCCCTGTGTCTAAAGCATTTCAGGCTGAAATCAAAGCATTTCAGGCTGAAGACAAAGTGTTGTATCAAAGACCTTACAAAAGAAGGAAAAACCAGGGTAGACCACTCATGGCCTTTTGTAGAACTCACTGGCGGAAGGGAGCAAAGAGAAAGTGTGCAGTTACTTCCTCACTGTGTCTTGATAAAGTCAGATGGCTACACCATCCTAGAGGTACAGAATGGTGGATGACAAACTTATGTGGTTTTGTACATGGGTATTTATGTAAATATTTAAAGAGGCCTCGCTAGCCCCTAGAGCTTAGAGCTTTCTAAGTTCAGAGCATCTGTGAATGTTACTAACAAATACTGTATCCTGATAGATGTTTTGATAGTCTTCCTTCTGAGGCTATACTTTCAAGACCACTGGCAATTTTTCCCACATAACAAGATGTCACATTCGAAAGAACACTTGGTAATACCTGTCTCCAAGGACTATTTTTCATTGGCCATGGTTTCAATAGGATCAAATTAAATTGGGGAGAAAGATGTACCATTTTACCATCCAGAAGCAAATATCTGCCTAATGACAGAGTCCATGTAACATTTACACATAGATCTAAAACATTAGCATCTTGGGGGAAATGATAGAAAATGAAGAAGGTCATTTTGGTTCATTACATCAGATTCTTGCAGAGTTTCACAGACACTTGAGCTAATTCTACATTTGTTATGTTTACTGTTCCACTGGCTAGCCACATTTTTTTGGAGATATCTTTTCTTCAAGACTCATTAAAAATCACAAAACATCTTCTTACAAAGCATTAGCTATTATGCAAGAATATAAAACAATAAAATTGTTTGTGAAAGGCATTCTATCTCAAGAAATACATGCTGGTAATGCTGATTTGGGAGTAGTTTTAAACCTCATTTTACAGTCATCATTTTGGGTAGGAATTCTGGGTTCCCACATCTTTTTCTTTTCTGTCTCTGACTTCTGCCTTTGGATAATTATAAACATTTGCACTGTCACTTTGATAGACAGGAGATCGCAAGTCGTTTTCTTACAGTGTTTGCATGTGATCTAATGAGGTCACATGCACAGCATCATTTTTGAAGCATGAAGGTGTTTCCTGCCACTTGGCAGTGGGGTGGCCCTCTGCACTGTCCTGCGTGTGTCCCCTGGACTGTGACTGTCTACCAGAGTCCCAGCTCGTCATCCTTGGATGGGAACAGTCAATACTTCCCATCCCACTTTCTGGCCTACACCCGTAGAATGACAAGGAGAGCTGCATTCCTACCACAGCCCCGGAAGTGAAGATCCAGCTGAGCTGCTCTGTCCCTTCACCTCTGGCTCCTCTCACACTGGCAGTGTTGACTTCCCAGCCGGCCGCAGCCTTTGAATCATATTTGTGAATGAAGGCACCTCCATGTGATTCACCTCCTAAAGGTGGTTGAATCACCCTCATCGGCCATGGGTGAGAAAAGGAGCATCTGTAATACCTGGTGTGAGTTCTTGTTACAGGACAGTAGAAACCAGGACAGCCTTGCTCCTGCAAAGTCACAGAAGGACCCATGGGACCCAACTATATGTCTGCTTGTTTTTCATCCATTTATTTAAGCACACAAGAACTGGGGTACAGGCCACGGATGTGGGGGTGGGTGAGACGATTCACCAGAGACAGAGTAGGGAGCAGATCAGGCAGGTGCACTGAAATACACTGCTGAGGGGAGCAGCGGGCAGGTCAGGAGAGGTCTGCTGTGCCATGTGGGTCACCTCCCTGGCTGGGGATCGAATCCGCGCAGCAGTAACTATGGCTAGTTTCATAGTGCTGTGCTTTAACCTGTTGCACCACCAGGGAGGGCCCAGAAGTAACTCAATTAATGGTATCTTATATAGCCTCTGGAAATTACTTCTGTATGTATGTTTATTTCTATGTTTCTGTATGTGTTTGTATACATTCTCAAATGGGATAACAAAAATTATTCAACACACTCTCTCTGTCAGGTACTACAAGATACACAAAAGAGGGAAATGTTCATTTCTTCAAGAACTAGAATTGTGTGGTGGCTATTAGCACAGACTCTGGAGATGTTGAAATTCCAGGTCTGTGTCTCATTGCTGTGTGGCCTTAGGTGTGCTCTAAACCTCTCTGTGCCTGAGGGTCCTATGAGATTGTGGCATGTAGAGCAGGTATCTCGCTTCCTAGGGCTGCCAAAGAGAGTTCAGCCAAACTCTGCAGCTCTAACCAACAGAAATTTTCTTTCCTCACTATCCTGAAGGCCAAATCCTCAAGCTGTGAGCAAAGTTAGTTGCTGCAGACACTGAGGTGGAATTTGTCCTGTGCTTTCCTGAGCTCCTGGAGGTGGTCAATGCTGGGTGTTCTTGGGATTTTTGGCTTTTAATATGTGATTTTCAAGTTCTCCCCACAGTACAGGTTATATTGAATAATTTCCTGCCTAAGGAAGGATGACCCAAGCCCTGTTGAGTCTCCCTCCCAGCTCACCGTGATGGAGAAAACGTGCCCCACACCTGAACAGCGTTGCTTGTTCTTCTCTTCTTGGGAGGTAGGATGAGGAGGGTTGGAAAGACAGGGAAAAATCTGGAATGCAGTTGAGCAAAATGAATGGCCCTGATAAGGAAATGGTTGTTTTTCATCTATGTTGATGTTACAATTGGCAATGCACATTTTGTCTCTCCGCCCTAAACTTCCTTGACCCCCTATCCAGAGCTCTCTCTTACACACACACACACACACACACACACACACACACACACACCCAAGGGTGATAACCACTCCCTGATAGACTATGGATTCACTGTTGTCATCACTATCTCCTCTCCCCCAACCAAAAGGCAAACACTCAGGCCTTAACTTTTTGCTCCCTCTTATGTCTCTGGCACAGTAGTCACAAAGAGGAGGTTCACAACAAACCCTGGCTGAATGAGTAAGATAGTGGGTGGCTGAGGGTGCGGACAGCTGGCTAAACTTGTACGAGTGTAACTACCCACTACTTTGCCCTCTTAAGTCAGAAGTTACAGTTCCTAGTGGTGGCCGAGGGGTTAAGAGGCAGCACCCACATCGCTGAGTTCGATCCCTGGCCAGGGAGCTGACCCACCGGGCACAACAGGCCTGTCTCCCGCTGCTCCCCACAGAGGCAGTTGATTGCAGTAGCTCTGCCTGTCCTGCTCCCCACTCTGTCTCTGTGAATACTCTAGCCCCTTTTATTTTTTATTTTTTTCAAGATTTATCTATTTGTGCATACAGAACTGGGGTAAAGGCCAGAGGTGCAAGGGCAGTGAGGCTTCACCAGAGACAGAGTGGGGAGCAAAACAGGCAGATCGAGGAAGTACACTGCTGAGGGGAACAGCCGGGCAGGTCAGGAGAGGTCTGCTGCACCATGTGGTCACCTCCAGGGCAGGCGGGAATCGAACTCATGCAGAAGTGGCTTTAGCTTCTTAGTGCTGTGCTTTAACCCGCCGTGGCACCAGGGAGGGCCTCTAGCCCCTTTTAAAAAAAAGTTTCTAACGACTGGATGAATGGGAGCTGGACGGCAGGCAGGTGAACAGCTGGAGAATTCACTACACTTCCAGAAACAGAAGTTTTGCTGTTTTCTTATGTCTCAACATCAGCGTGACGTCAGGACTTAAACCTCTCTGAGCCTCAGTATTCTCATCTGTGAAAAAGCCACCGCGTTTTAAAATAAAAAAGACTCCACTCCTCCTCCTCACCTACCTCCACGGCCCACTCATCCTCCTCACAGCGCTGTGTGGGGCTTTTCCTTGACCCTGCGGACAGCGTTTGATGCCCTGGGCCGTCTCTGTTCTCTCCCTGTGTTTTCTCAAATGATCGCCCAGGTCCAAGATGGACTGACAGAATCTAGAGACTTAGAAGGGAACCCGTGGCGGATGGGGGGAGGAGGAGAAGGGGAGAAAGTTAGCCTTGCACCAGGGCTATTATTAATAGAGGACCTTTATTTTGCTGAAGTGACACTGGTAAGATTTAGAGGCGTAGGAGCACACCTTAGAAGGGCTTTTTGACAAAATTGAGAAAATTCACAGAAGAATAGCCAATAGAAAAAACGACAGGAGAGAGAAGTGGTAAATGAAGCCCCGACCTTCAGGAAACCCAAAATTTATCAGCTTGGAATTAGCAGATTTTTTTTATTTTTATTTATTTATTTAAGATTTATTTATTTGTGCATACAGAACTGGGGTACAGGCCAGAGGCTCAGGGACGGTGAGAGGCTTCACCAGAGACAGACTGGGGAGCAGAACAGGCAGATGGACGAAGTCCACTGCTGAGGGGAGCAGCGGGCGGGTCAGGAGAGGTCTGCCGCGCCATGTGGATCACCTCCGGGGCAGGCGGGGATCGAACTCATGCGGAAGCAGCTTTAGCTTCTCAGTGCTGCGCTTTAACCCGCTGCGCCCCCAGGGAGGGCCGATTTTTTTATTTTATTTTGTTTTATTTTTTTGTAAGAGCAGAGAAAGGACGTGCTGACGCCACCAAAAGTTTCACGAGCTAGAGCCCGTGGGCAGGATGGGAGGCCCGAGGGCCGTCCAGCGTCAACCCGGGGCGCAGGCGCGCTGGGCACCCGCCTGCAGCCCGCAGACAGGTGGACACGCAGGACTCCGCATGGACTGGGGTCTGGCGCAGCCCGGGTCAGCGCTGCGGCGGCGGGGCGGCGGCCGAGCCGAAGGGGAACAGCGCCACCCAGTGTCCGGACGCCCCGCCGCCTCGCGCCTGCAGGCTTTCCTGGGACAGAATCTGAGCCTCTTTCATCTAAAGCACGTTTAGGGCTGAAGTGTATGTAAGTAAGCACCTGATTCATCGCGAGGGTGACTGAGAGTCGTTCATTTTCTGCTCCCAGGGAGGCAGGGTGGACTGGGGGGAAATAGAGGGCGAGAGGGTTGGAGAGTTCCAATTGCAGGTCCGGATCTGGCGCCAGAGACTGAAGAGAGGCAGTCAATGGGGAGAAAAGGTCCTACGGGCGACTGGCAGCTTTGCAGAGGGCTGTTCTCCATCGGCGAGGGTAAACAGCATGCCCGGCCGGCCGTCATGGCGCTCGGGCGTGGCGCGCGCCCGGGAGCTATGGAACAAGCCCAGCAGAGGTTCAAAGTCTACGGGAACACAGGCGGCAGGATGAACTGGACACAGACCCTAGAACAAGATGCTGGGCAACGGGGCCTAATCTCAGCTCTGCTGTTTCCTTGCTCAGGGTCCTGAGATCGGTTACCTGCCGGTTTCTTCTGGAAAGGTGGGAATACAGGGCAATGCCAATGCAAAGATTAAGTACTGATTGGAGAGAGCTAGGGGGGCTTTCACAGATTCCACAAATCCGAAGTTCCGTTCCATGAGAGACCTCAGAGAAAATCTTCTCATCAGAAAAGCTAGAGCTAGATCCCAAAGAGGTAGGGCTCCGATTCACGGCTGAAAAACTCTTTTTTAAAAATGTATTTATTTATGCACACAGACCTGGGGTACAGGAGCTGTGAGAGGACTCCCCAGAGACAGAGGGGGGAGCAGAACAGGCAGATCTACTGAAATGCACTGCTGAGGGGAGCAGCCGGGAGACCCCAGAGGTCTGCTGCGCCCTGTGGGTCACTCCCTGGCCGGGCATCAAACTGGTGCTGAAGCAGCTGCCATTAGCTTCTTAGTGCCCACCAGGGAGGGCCTTCATGGCCCAAAACTCTCACCCTCCTCACCTGAGGAAACAGCCCAAGAAAGCAGCAGAGGGGCAGAGCTGCTGCCCCCCCCCCCCACAGCCAGGTCAGGCAATGCAGGACAGGATGGCCGGGGCACCTCCAGGAAGGGTCGGATGCCCCCCGGGGGAAGAGTGAGCTCCCTGCTCCCCAAGCAGCGCCCTGAGCCGGCGGGGCGGCACAGGTTGGGGATCCTCTGTGGGCTCGGTCTCACCAGGCTGCTCTTCTGCCTCTAGTGGCCTCACTGAAACATTGTTATTGGAGAAGACATGTCTTGGTCTATGCCAAAGATACTACTTTCAAAAAGCTAGTTTTCCTGGCAGGTGGGCACCACATATTCAAATATTGTTCCGCTCTGACACTGGAATTTGCATTTTCTCCCAAGCCCTGACCAAGGATGACAGCAATGCTCCAGGTGAGGGGAGACAGCTGACATCTCAGGAGCAGGCGGGCTGCCTCCTGCATGGCTTCCAGCGCCACCTAGTCTCCCCTGCAGCTGCCTCAGAGCAGACAGTTCTTGAGTGCATACCCTGCCACTAAGCAAGAAAAATAACCACCGCACCTGCGCAGGCATCAGAACATGCGAAAGAAGTGAAAGCGACACCTCAACCTTATTTATTTCTCATTAGGAGGGCAGGAAGAGACAGGAGAGCAAAGGAATAAATCTGTGACTGTGTCAGCATTAAATGCACTTCAATGTGAAAATAACTGAGCCTAGCAATCACAGTCGATGTCTCGCATCACTAAGTGCTAGTGATACTGCAGGGCTGACGATGAAGATTTCCCTGCAAAGCCAACTTCTGAAGAGATTATCAAACTACAAAGCGAATAGGTTCTATGTGATCAAGTTATAAAGAGGAGAGAAGCCGAAAGGGGACCCCCCTTGGAGAGCCTAACACTAGGACCAGGGGAGCTTCTGGGGTGAGTTTTAAAAAGAAATTAGGGTTGGCCCTCCCTGGTGGCGCAGCGGGTTAGAGCACAGCCCTGAGAAGCTTAAGCCACTTCCGCATGAGTTCGATCCCCGCCTGCCCGGGAGGTGACCACAAGGCGCGGCATACCTCTCCTGACCCGCCCGCTGCTCCCCTCAGCAGTGTACTTCAACAGTCTGCCTGTTCTGCTCCCCACTCTGTCTCTGGTGGCTCCTCCCACCCTCCGCATCTCTGGCCTGTACCCCAGTTCTGTATGAATAAATAAATAAATCTTTAAAAAAAAAAAAAAAAGAAAGAAATTAGGGGCCTCCCTGTGGCACAACAGGTTGAAGTGCAGCACTGTGAAGCTATGGGCAGCCACTGCAGCAGCTGGAACCCCAGCCAGGGAGTGAGCCTCATGGCGCAGCAGACCTCTCCTGACCGCCCGCGGCTCCCCTCAGCAGCAGATTTCAGTGAGTCTGCCTGTTCTGCTCCCCACTCTGTCTCTGGGGAATCCTCTCACCCCTGCAGCTCTGGCCTGTGCCATAGTTCACATGTGCATAAATAAATAAATATTTTTAAAAATAAGAAGTGAAAATAGCCAGAAGGAGAAAGTCAAACACCAGATGATTTCACTCACACGTGGGTGGCATACAAAGACTCAAAACAAAGGAACGGGCAAAGCTAAACCCTGGAGATCTGGCTGCAGAACTGAAGCTACCTGGGAGGGGGGAGGGGCGGGGAGGTGAGGGGGGGTGCAATGATGAGACAAGGATGAAGAGCAAAGTTGGAGGGAGCCCCGTGGGCTTCGGTGGAGGATGATGGGCTCTGGTGGTGGGCGCGGTATGGTAACACATCTGAAAAGGTGGGACCTGTACCCCCAAATTACACAATATTACAAATCAACTTCAATGTTTAAAAAATCATTATCATGAAAGTTCCCTGTGTCTGTTAAAATGATAGATACAAATATAAATATCAAAACATGAAATTGAATGTGCTAGAAACATTGGCCCACTTCTCTGATAGACCACTCCAGAAAGGCGAGTCTCCACTTAGGCAAAACCCTACTCTTGGTCTGCACTGATGTTGCTTTGGGCTTCTTTATTTTTAAAAAAGATTTATCTTTATTTATTTATGCGTACAAGACCTCAGGTGCAGGCCAGAGGTGGGGTGGTGAGAGGATTCACCAGAGACTGAGCGGGGAGCAGAACAGGTGGACTGGCGAAATCCACTGCTGAGGGGAGCAGCGGGAGGGTCAGGAGAGGTCTGCTGTGCCAGGGATTGAATTCAGGCTGCAAGGACTGGTGTAGTGGCTGGCAAAAGCTTGATAATGCTGAGGCTTTAACCCCTGCGCCACCAGAGAGGCCCCATTTCTTGCTACTTTAAACGTGGATTGATCTCAGATGGACTCATTTAATTAAAAGGAAATGATTTCTTTAAAAAAAAAAAAAAAAACTAGCCAGATAAACAAGAAGAGGTGCCCTGTCCGCGTGGTTTACTACCTATGTTACGGTGCCAGCCAAATCCAGGGGTGGTCACCCAGCAGCCTCCTGATTCACGGATGGGTGCGAGCCCAGCTGCCCTGTTGATGCTGCAGCAGCCCCCGGCCATCCCAGGCTGGGTGGGCTGGCAGTGGACCTCTCGCCCAACCGGAACTGGGAGTTCAGAACAGGGAGCAGGCACTCTGAAGGGAGAGAGGGCAACACGTGACTCGGGGAGCTGTGGGAAGGCCGTGATATGCTATGCGGATGTAGCAGCAGTAAAATCTGCATGATGAAAAAACCAGTTCACCTCCACCTCCTGCCACCACCACCCCTCTCCTGCTTATTGTAAAATCCTCCTAATCGGGTCCCCAATTCTGCCCTTCCCCTCTCAGTCTACTCTACACACAGCAAGGGATGGGTGGCTCAGATTTGAACCAGATCATGTCATCAACTCAGGCTCCTTGGCCTCCCTGCTGTGGCTCTAACGTGCTGCCCCCGGGCCTTTGCATGTGCTTTTCCTTCAGCCTAGACAGGGTCTCTTCTCCCAGGATCTGCCAAGCACGCTCATCCATCTCTTTTAGGATTTGCACAAATAACAACTCATGCGCAAGGCCTTTCCAAATTTCCCCATTAAAAATTAAAATGCCTCCCTGATGGTGCAGCAGAGTAAAGCACAGCACTGAGAAGCTAAAGCCACTTCCGTATGAGTTCGATCCCCGCCCACGGGTGACCCACATGGCGCGGCAGACCTCTCCTGACCCGCCCGCTGCATTCCTCAGCAGTGTGCTTCAATAAACCTGTTCTACTCCCCGCTCTGTCTCTGGTGAATCCTCTCACTGCCCCTGCACTTCTGGCTTGTACCCCAGTTCTGTATGATAAATAAATAAATCTTTTTTAAAAAATTAAAATGCTCTAAAGGTCCCCTGCCTCTTTTATCCTTCTCTACAGAAGTTGTCACCATCTATTGTAGATTTTCAATATGTATTGCTCATTATCTGTCTTGGACTCCAGTACAATACCCTGCCTCATTAGAATATGGGAAACAGATTTTAATTAATGAGCTAGCTAATTAATTAGTGGGCTAGAAGCAGGTATGGAGGGAATCGTGGAGAGAGCGCTGTCTGGGCCGGTGTTTTCTAGCACCATTCAGCTGCTTCTCACTGCCACCTGCCCGGTTTGACTCCACAACACCTCTGCATCTCTGAGAAATTTGGCCTTGGGTCCTCAAAACAATCCTCAGTAGCCATCATATTTGCAAACTTAAAAGTCCTCACAATGCAGTGAGAGAACAGCCTTTGATTTTATTTTCTTTTTATTTATTTTTTGCACACAAGGGCTTGAGTGCAGGCCAGAGGTGTGGGATTTGGGAGGTGAGAGGAGTTACCAGACACAGAACAGGAAGATCTACCAAAATACACTGCTGAGGGGAGCAGCTGGCGAGACAGAAGAGGTCTGCGGCTCCATGTGGGCCATTCCCTGGCCCGGGCTTGAATTTGTGCTGCAGTGGCTGTGGATGGCTTCATAGAGCGGTGCTTTAACCTGTTGCATCTCCAGGGAGGGCTCAGAACAGCCTTTGAACTTGCTCTATTTGGGGTACTGAAGGTCTTGCTCCTTTACTTGACTTAGCTTCTGCTCCAGGGTCTCTCAGTCCCAGAAGGTTTCTCTGGTCACCTCACCAAAACAGGAATGTTCCCGGGATCTCAAGAATTCTCACCACACAGACATACACACAAAGCTGTGTGAGGTGATGGATAGAATTGCCTTATTGTGGTAATCAGGATGTATCTATATCTAAACATCACACTGTACAAGCTCAATGAATACAATCTTAATTTGTTAAACAAATTCAATAAAATAGAAAAATAAGTAAAATAAAATGGTGATCTCTCTCTCTCCCTCATATCCAATTCCTATCTATATTTTTCTTCTCTTCGTAAGACTAGTCATGTATATGTTTAGTCTTCACGTGTATAATATATAGTACATATACTATATAGCATATATTACATATAATGCCCAATAATAAGTATATATAGGAAATAAATGTGTGTGAGTGTGCGCGTTTCTACCTCCCCACCCCTCCCTAAAATACACTCTCCAGGAGAAAGGGGTGCCACTTTATCCCTGCATCCTCAGCGCTTACAGCAGCCTAGCACGTAGTCAACACCCAGCAAACTGGGTTCGATGCCTTCAAAATGCCAATCACCGTTCCAGACGCTGGAGAAACACCTGCGTCCAGGAACCTATGTGCTGAGGGGCATTTTCCTTAATGTTGAAATGAACGAACTGGAGTCAAAAATGGCTGGGGTCTGTGTTGATGTGTCCCCAGCCCTGCAGGTGGAGAGAGGAGAGGAAGTCAGAGCTGCAGTAAGCCATTGAGGTCGTGGCTCATGGCTTCCCCAGCACCCACCTCCCACCCTCACCCCCGGGTGCAGTTTTCCATTCTACAGTTGCCCACTTTTGGCAACTCTGGACAGGACTGACATCACCACCACCTCTAAGGTCGTGTCTGGGGTGCGCCTCCAGTGACCCCACAATCACACATGACCCTGGACAACCTCTGTGGTTCTAGAAGAGCATGTAACTCTGTTCACACCAGCAAGTAGGAAGAGATGCTGGTTTCTGTTTCCGAGAAAGAAGGTCTCTCTTCCCCTGGTGGTCAAGGACACGCCCCAGGACAAGCCAAGAGCCAAGTCTGGGAGCTGGTTTGCAAGCCAAGTCGCAGCTCCTGAGTGAGGCACCCTCTTGCTGCTTATTCAGCAGTAATGAGCAAGTGTGACTGACTGTGAGACATGGCGAGAGAGCAGGGTCCAGGGGAGACAGAGGATATTCAGCTTCTGGAGAGCAGGACTTCAAAGCGATCAAAGGGTAGGCGATGTTATGGGGTGCAGGAGAGGACATGCCGGCCACTTGTACAGGGAGTACTTCTCATGCGGGCACATGGCATCACTTTGGGGTTACTCCCAGGCTGTCTCAGACTCTGACCACAACCAGGCAACGGTTACCCAGGCATCCCAGTCACCTCATGATGTGGGCCATTGTCTCAGGGTGGTCACATGGGCGCGCCTCGCCCCAGCCACTCACATACATAGGTGTACAGAGAGGCCATGCACATGGGTGCAGAGAACCCAGCCAGAGAAGAGGCCACACTTCCCCGTGGGAGCAGGCTGGGCACAGCAGAAAGCCTGGTCCAGGAGTCCCGCTACAGCTGCCTCCATCAACTGAAGAGTCAGCAAAAGGAGGCGCCTGTGGAGAACAAAGCAGGGATGATGTCTTGAATCTCTGGATCAAATTGTGCCTGCTGCACAATCTGACCTTTTCCATTTTATGAGGCAATAAAGTCCCATTAGGATTTAAGCCCGTTGTATTTGTCCAGCTATAAAAGTAACGCAGGCTTGTTGAAACATGAGAAATAATAAGGAAGATTGGTTAGGCAAAGCTAATCAGCTCCTCCAATGTTCCTCCCCGCTCCGTCCTATCCACGATTGATCGGTAGATGTTCTTAGAGGTTGAACTCCACCCCAGGCTCACGTGGATGTCACAGCATTCCCAGGCACCTCAAAGCATGTGTGGAAACGGGGTCTGAAGGGGGCAATTAAGCTCAAGTGGAGGCACAGGTGCACAGGTGAGGCCCCTCATGCAGCGTAACCGGGACCCTTAGAAGGTTAAGCCACAGATGCAGGAAGAAAGCCGCTCTCACAAGGCTCAGGAGAAACCAGCTCTGTCAACGCCTCTATTTGGACTTGGACTTGCAGAACTGTGAGAAACTAAACTTCCATTATTCAGCCCCAGGCCGTGGTAGTCTTGGGCAGCCCCGCAGATGAACCCACAACTGTCTTCCCACACCTTCACCTCCATTGCGCGCACACACAGTGTTTTTACCAAACTAGGGTATACTCGTTATTGCTACAAATCCATGAGACCATGGATCTTTGAGTCTACATCTGTTGTCTGGGTTCCTGAGGCATGCACATAAACACAATTTAATATAAATGCAGTCCTCTCCTACTGGGACTTCTGTTGCTTCCTTGCTTCCTCGGCTGTGCTGGGTGGGATAGGACTTTCGGCTGTTTTCTTTCTTTGACTTTGAGTTTTATCTTGGGCCGATCTCGTTTTTTCTTCCCTCATACCTGCTCGATGTTGTGATCTCCTCCCAGGCCAGCGACTGACATTATCATGGGACCCCCCTCTCACTGCCCCCCTCCCCAACCCCCCCCCCTTGAGCCTCCCGGACAGACCTCGCCCAGGATAGGAGGAACGTGACTGCCACCCGGTGGTCGTTGAGGTTATTGCACTTGAGCGCGCGGGCGACTACTGAGCTGGCTGCTTGATACCGTGAGTTTGTAAGTTAATAACTGCTCTGTTCTTCCTGTTGTCGCCTCTCCTCTCCCTCC
>NW_004567110.1:6293282-6294216 GCF_000260355.1 Condylura cristata | reverse complement strand
GTGAGAGCGATCAGCCAGCTTTGCATTGTGCCGTTCGTTAGACATCAGTCACTCTGAGAACCAGACGAGTCGTTCACGTTCCCTCCAGTGCAGTCACTGAACCAGTTCTGCTTGGTTTTGCTCAAGACCATCCTCAATAAGGCAAAGGCCGAATGTACCAACGAGGCTCTAGTTCCACGACCCTGCAGAGGCATCCCACCCAGGAATGACCCGGGCTGCAGCGGCTGCGTGTGGGCTCAGCAGGCCTGCATCGGTGATCCGCAGCCCTGCCCAGGGCTTCATTTGATGCAGAAACGCAGCCTGCTCTGTGTTAGATGCGTGCTCAAACAGGCCGGAAATATCATGCATGTAAGAAATTAGATCGTCTATGCATCGGTCGCAGGGAGGGGAGTCGATGATTAGCAAGGGATGCAGGACAGGGCCAGTGTTCTGTGTTCAGGTAACACCGAGAAATACTAACCCTTGCCTGCCCCTCAAGCAGGTAACTGCAGACTGCCAAGGCACGCAGGCGCAGGTATGTCTTTTTTCTTTCACTCCCAGGTGTGCGGTGGGCTTATTCATGCAGCTGCACTAGCGCCTAAATACGGCGCCTGGCCCTGACCTAAGACACACTGGGTGTTCTACAAAAACCTGTTTAAAGTGAAAATGTCCAAGGAGAATACGCTTTTCTGAAAATATTTGGCCAATAGTAGGATTTCCTGAAAAATAACTTGGTGACTAGGTATGACGTAGAAAATTACTTGAGGGCCTCACTGTTGGCTAAGAGGTTAAATCTCAGCGCTGTGAGGCTGTCACCAGCCACCGTGGCCTGAGTTGGGTTCCAGCAAGGGAGGTGACCCACATAGCGCCCAGACCCCTCCTGTCTCGCTGCTGCTCCCCTTGTTACAGGGCAGAAAATCTGTTCCAGGACAGGGGGAGAGGGACACCCCAGAGC
>NW_004567110.1:6289180-6293037 GCF_000260355.1 Condylura cristata | reverse complement strand
AAAGAGCAAAATCAAAATCAATATAAACACGGCACAGTCACCTCCCTGCAGGTCTCTCACCCACATCTGCCTCAACCAGTCCAGGGCCAGGAAACAAGCCCCATTTCTCCATCACATGCTCGCTGCTCCTTGTGGCTTCCTTAGGTCACCTCCTTTTCCATCCTGCTTCATTCCCTTCTCTTCTCTCCTTTATCTCTGCTCAGCTCCACCCTCCTTCTGGGTGGGGCAGGGAACCTTTTTTCTAGGGACCCCCTGTTACACCCTCAGCAGTGGACTTCTTCCATCTGCCTAGTCTGCTCCCCACTGTCTCCAGTGACTCCTCTCACGTTCTGCACCTCTGGCTTCTACCCCAGGCCTGTATGCATAAGTAAATAAATCTTTTTAAAAGAAAAGAAAATTAGTTGAGATACATTAAATTACTAGAAATATATTAAAATCTTCATTTTCACTGTCAGCAATCCACCGCTTTTGGGTGGATGTGGGTACTTTTTTCCCACCAACTTCATCCCCTCCAAGTCTCCTTCTAGAAAACAGAAGGAAATGTTTAAAAATCTGCCCAGTTTCCCAGCCTATTCAGTAAATTCTGTTTATTCTCTTATCAAATTCCTGGAAATTTCCATTTTTGTAGTTTATGGTACAATAATATTGTAACAAGATCCATGAATAGATATGGTCTAAAAATATCTCTGTAGACAGTTTACAGAGATAGCTTCTACAATATCCTCTTCTATATCCTCAGAGCAAAAGTGCCCTGGGCCCTCATTATTGCACTTTTATCCCCTATTCTTATTCAGATGAAGGTGAGAACATATTAATGGCAAAGATGCCTTAAGGCTTTTGTACTTCTTTCAAGATGCCCCAGGGAGTTCAGCAATTCTCAGTGAATCCTATTAAGACACGATGTTTAACTTCCAGGAGTACTTGAGGGCAATAAAGGATTTCCAAAATAGCACTAGACCAACAAAACATTTTAAAGAAGAAAAACATAGTGAAAGGCAAAGAGACACAAAAATCACTAGAGGCTCCCTTTACTACCCAGAAAGTTTTCATCAGTCTCAGGTCTTGAGCCTCGCTGGAAAGAGAATAATGAGCTTCCCTTCTGAAAGGTTAGGATAATCAGACATCCTGATAAGGCTGATTTTCTGCAAGGCACAAGAAAGACATGCCCTCAGGTGGGGGGTGTTCAGTTGCAACTCCAAGAAAATGTGGCCAGGTGCTGACAGGTACACAGCATCTTTGCTTTCCAGAGCATGTGATTGTTCTGGTTCAGAGGGACGCAGACACAGAACTCCCGCTCTTTCCCAGTCTTTGGCGTTACATTTTTTTTTTTTTTTTGCATTGAAATTCAGACTTTCAGTGAACTTGCAGGCCATGTGCTTCTTGCAATCAGTGGGGATATTGAGACCGATTCCTTCTGGACGCAGAAGGTAACAAGGAAATTGTTGGGAGTGACCAAACGCGGAGATTCACTGAGGGACTGGATAAGGGCAGTAATAATCAGGCCTTGCATCCAAGGGTGATAAGGGGGTAACAAACTGGGCCTTGCATCCAATTAACGGGACCTTGCATCCGGGATGGGAATAGCTGAAGGTGTTAACAAACTGGGCCCCACATCCAAGTTTGATAACGAACTGGGCCTTACATCAAGGGACACAGCGATGAGTCACCCCTTGGAATCTGAGTTTAGAATCCATATAAGAGACTCTTCCCCCCATAGGGCTGGCAGTAGCTGCGGACCCCACTCTAGGGGCTCAGTGCGGAGCAATAAACTCTGCTTGCTCAGCCTTTCTGCCTCCCGCCTTCCTTTCTTGCCCCGTCACAGAAGTTGTTACAAAACAGAAATGATTTTGCTTTGGGTTGTTAAAATTAGAGACTGAATTAGAAAAGTATGTTTTTAACTTTTTGCCATCTAGTTTCACCATTTACTCAGAAAACTGGTTTCATCTATGTATGCACATAGAATTTTGCAGCTAGGTTGATAACGGTGGTTATTCTTGACAGGATTGATCTAATTTGATCAAGAGATTGATGGGGTGGTGTGGTGGTGGCTGGAGAACCCAACAATCTTTCCAATTTGAGTAACCAGATAAACACTGTTGAGCATCATCAGCCCAAGAAAGAAGTGGGGTCCCAATTTTTCAGCCTTTTTTTTTTTTTTTTTGGCAAGGACTCAGTCATGTGGTCAATCAGACGTCAGATGCCTGTTTGGGGAGCAAAGAGGGACACCACCAGCGTATGGATTTCATCCTTCCAGAGAGTTTGAGTGTGACATGGTGGTAACCACACACAGAGACTAGCGTTCTGCATCTGTGCCCAGGCCTGACAGTGCTTTCCATGTGGCTGTGAATAGTGTAACATTTTCTGGGGCACCTCCCAACCAACAAAGCCATCTTCATGGACCCAGTGTGACCACAGGAGAATTCTGTTGCCTAAATTTAAAGTCAACCTCTTCACACCCGCGAAGACCCAGCAGCCAGATAAAGCAGGTCTAACTTTGGGTACCCAGCGCTTGCATCTCTGCACACATCATTCATTACAAAGGAGAAGATAGAATCCCGCAGGGCCTTCCTGGAGCAAAGTCACAGGAAGAAGAACATCACCGCTCCCTCCAGGGAAGCAGGCACCATTTCAGAAAAGTTAGACCTGGAAGTTTATTTTTCCTCTGAAGAAAGCCAACTAATTGATCCGAATGGTAAACCCAATTTCCAAGTAAAGCTCCAATGAACAGTGTGTGGCGATCAGTGCCATCAAATCCCACTACCTGAGGACTCCTGTTGACCTTGAGAGCATTGACCTTGAGAGCGTGAGCATACGGGGGCAGTGCTTCCCTGGCCCTGGTGAGGGATGCGATTGCTTCTTAGCTGTCACCTAGAGTGTTTGTGAGTGTGCTTGTTTATTCAGTAATAAAATGGTTTATGCACTGCTGCCTTTCTAGGAGTTTCGTGCACAGAGGGGAAATGTCGGTTTAATCCTACATGATTAGATACTAGGCCTCTTGGCTCCAGCCGAGGACCCAGGATCCTAGTTACCAGCCACCAGCCACCCAGTGAGTCACCCTAGGCACCTGACCCAGTCACCCCTCAGATGTTGCCGCCCCCTGTGGCTAACTCTGCAGGCCCTCAAGCGCACTCCGCCCTGGCTAATATTGTGCATGGGTGAGCGCACTCCCCAGTAAGGCCCACAAACAGGTCAGCAGAGCACCGTGCGCTCTGTCCTGCAAACAGCTGCAGCCCACTACTTTGTTTCAAGTAGAAGCTACAAAAAGCCCCAGGCCCGGTACAGACAAGCACCCCACCCTTTGCGTTGGGCACATTTCCTGGGCACATTTCTTGTCTTTCCCTGCACGAACAGACCTTATATATACCCATGGGCGGTCCTTATAAACAGACTTCAGACTCCAGACCCCAGGCTCCTGCTTCATTTTCTTGCGTCTCTGAGTCTCCTACATTTGGGCAAACGTAGCCCTCGGTGGGTTTGCAACGGTCCCCACCCCTGCTTTCTCAGACTCCAAGGACCCCAGCAGAGCCCAGTCAATTTAGAACTAGGAGATAACAATAAATTGGTTTTAAACACTATGTGTTGGGGGTTGTTTATCACAAGAGAAAACTAGAGAAAATGCCACTTGGGGCCTCTCTGGTGGCCTAAGGGTTAAGTCTCAGGCTATCACTATTATGGCCTGAGTTCGACCCCTACCATGGAGCTGACCCACAGGGCTCAGCAGACCCCTCCTGTCTCCCCACTGCTCACCTTGGCAGTATATTTCAGTAGATCCACCTGTTCTACTCCCTACTCTGTCTCTGGTGAGTCCTCTCACCCCTGCACCTCTGGCCTACACCCCAGTTTTGTATGCAAAAATT
>NW_004567110.1:6286407-6288075 GCF_000260355.1 Condylura cristata | reverse complement strand
CCTCATGTGCACGGTGACAGGAGCCACCCAGAAAGACTGAGTAACTCACCCACATGGCTTCAGATGCCACTTGAAGTCCTGTCACTAAGAAAGGACTTTGGGGGAGGGAGCAAAATAGGTCTGTGATTTGCAGGAGGCACAGTAGACAAAGAGGGGCAGCTTAAATTCTGCCTTCTCTATTGATAAGGAAATTAGGTCTCCTTGTGAGATGCATTTCCAGACAAAAGTTTCCATATAAGTATCAAAAGCAAACTCCAGCCAGACTTCAGAAGCCTCCTAGGAAAGATGTCTTTAGTCAAAAAGACAAATTTGGGGGTGGCAGGTTTTGCTCCCCCACCAAGCCAGCACTGCCTGATGGTGAGCAGCTGGCTGCACTGCTGTGGGCACCAGCACAACCTCTGAGTAGGGCTGGGAAAGCCAACCAGTTCCCAGAGGTTGCAAATGCCCTTCCATTATGCCCATAAAAAGGGGATAAAAAGCACTAAGCATCAGGTGACGGTGCCCCGACAGATACCCCTACCCAAGACATCACCTGTGTGGAGAGTGGAGCAGTTAGGAGATACCAGGTAGTGTTAGGTCTCCTAGGAACCCACCTGGCAGCCCATCAAAGGGCCCACCGAGACTGGCCCATGAGGTACCCATTGCTGGCTAAACGTTTTTTCTCAGTGTCTGTAAGAGGCTATTCAAATGAGTAGACGAAGAAAGCAGACTCCCCTCACGAGTGTGGGTAGACCACATCCAGTCAGTGAAGACTTGAATAAAGCACAAAGAAGGAGCAAGAAGGAACATCTCCCACCGGCCTGACAGTTGGGTCCGTCTCCTCCTGCCCCTGACTGGACTTTGTGTTTTGTCCCGACTTCTGTGACCAGCCGCTAGAAAGAAAGACAGGAGGCAGAAAGGCTGAGCAAGCAGAGTTTATTGCTCCCGGGCAGCATCTGAGAAGGAGCCCCTAGGTGGGGTCTGCAGCTACTGCCCACTCAGTAAGAGGGAAGGGTCTCTTATATAGGTCCTAAGCTCAGCTTCCGAAGGGGTGACTCATCACTGTGTCCTTGATGTGGGCCCAGTTCCTTATCAGCTTAAGCTAGTCCCATCAATGTATTACCGCCCTTATCCAGTCCTCCTCAGTAAATCTTTGGTCACTCCCAACAGTCTGCACTGTGGACTCCTCCCCTGAGGGTAGGGGGGTGGCCAATGAGGATGTCTTGAGGCTGCAGGGGGGCACTGTAAGGAAGGCCAAAGCCTCAGCTGCCTCTGCCGAGGGTGGGGCACCAGGCGGCTGGTGGCTTCAGAAGCTGAGGCTGCTAAGTCAGTGACTGCTACAGTATTTCCTACTTGGACCAGCTCTGAGCTGGAGGCCCAGCCATAGCTCACTGAGAGAAAGTCAGTCAGGTAACTTGTTCAAGCTGTCACAGCTACAGACCCAGGACAGACTCACACCTGTGTCCTCAGATGCCCCGTGAGTTCCCTGATTCTGGCTAGAGACGAGCGGTGGCCTTGTTATAGGACAAAATCTGTTATATGACAGGGAGAGAGGGGCACCCTTAAAGCCCCCAAAACCTGCCTGCTCTAAGCGGGTTCTGCCCTCCGCCGCAACAAGACAAAACATATAAAACTTTAATGAAAAGGGACTTTTATACAGTGAATATACAATACGGAACACAAAGAATA
>NW_004567110.1:6269896-6286307 GCF_000260355.1 Condylura cristata | reverse complement strand
AGCAAGGCCTGAAAGCCGCCACGAGACTAAAGCACCTTCTGGCCGGGACCCATGGAAAAGGGTCAGAAATGGCCAGGCAAGGCTGGGAGGAAAAGAGCAACATCAAATCAATATAAACACGGCCATAGTCACCTCCCTGCAGGTCTCTCACCCACATCTGCCTTAGCCAGTCCAGGGTCAGGAAACAAGCCGGCTTCTTGCTCCAGGCTTGCTGCTCCATGTGGCTTCCTCAATTCTCCTCCTTGTTCTCCATCCTGCTTCATTCCCTTTTTCTCTCCTTTTTCTCTGCTCAGCCCCACCCTCCTGGGTGGGGCAGGGAACCTGGAACTTCCCCTTTCCTAGGGACCCCCCTGTTACAGCCTGAGGGCCAACAAAGTCCACCGTGTGCTAGACAGTGACTGAGAAGGTAATGCAGTGGTCATGTTTAAAAATTGGCAGGTTTTACAGGAATTTTGCATTAATAGCTTCTTGTGCAAAACCGGGAAATCTGGCAACTCGGCTCTCGCTGTTCCATATGGCAGCAGTTGGCTGGTTGAGGGACAGCTGCCGCTCCCTCTGGGCCTAGTTTTTGCCCTTCATTTGGCAGGTGGCCGACAGCCATCCAAGGGCGTGTGTGGTTCTGCCTGGTCTGGAGGCTTCTGAGCTGGCCACTGGGCTACTGCTTGCACCTCAAATTCCTTACTTAAGCGTTGCCACCTCTCGCCTTCGGCCTCCTCATTTCAGCAACACTGAATAACTCAGAATCCCCCGTAGCTCAGTGCCTCTGTGCTCTTCACTCTGCTGTCCTTTCTGCCTGGAAGTAGAAGAATAAATGAACTCTTGCAGAGGTGGGTTCAGATTATGTTTTCAAAATTGAAAGGAATTACAAAGGCTTAGGACAAATGATACATCATTTTCTGGGTAGATTAGCTAATTTAGACAAAGGCGGGGAAAAGGAAATAGGCCAGGGATTGTTAAAGGGGGACCATTTCTGCTTCACACCTGTTGTTTCCTTGCCAGTGAAGGGAGCCCCATCGCTGTAACACACCTGATTCTGCAAGAGTTCTCTCACTCTCCCCAGGGAAGGCTGCATTGGGTGAGTTGAGAAGAAAGAGCTGGAAATACACAGCTCAGTTCTTTTGTCTATGCTTTACTCCTGTGTGCTAAGTTGCTTAGAAAGGGAGGCTGTAGTTCTCAAACCCAACTGTTCCTCGCTTGATGGGTATTTCTGGGGGGGTGGATTATTTCCAACAGGGACACACTTGTTCCTCTCCCTTTATTTAGCTCTGCAAACAGTCCTTGCAGCTTCTGGAAGCAAAGTTAGGGAGAAAAGGAAAGCAGGCCTGAGTGAGAAGGGGAAGCGCCTGTGATTGTCTAGATACCTCCTTTCATTTCCAAGCGCCTTTATTTTCTACCATTTTGCATTTGAAATCCCTCATTCTATAGAACACAGTCTTTGGTCTTTGATCATCCAACATGTGACCTCACCACAGAGGAGAATGTGTGAACTTTCCACCCTAGAATCTGAAAAATTGGAGATTTTTCTCCTCCCACACTCCCCTTAGCCAGACGGCCCTCCCTCCTTTGGAAAACGTGACCTCTACAGATCTTCCAGGACCTGAAAGAGAAAGTTTCCCTGGCCGCCAAGGTTCTATAGCAGATCGCGGACTTTCAAGATACCTTATTCATCATCAGGTTACATCCAACATGGCTTCTGGGAGAGAACCTCACTTGAGTTTCTTGCACCTTACAGCAAGAGAAAAGCCAATAGAGCTTTAAACTCCAGGCATTCACCAATGTTACCATGTACCCCATCACCTAGAACAGTAAGAAGGCTTCTGGAAAACTCAGTTATGATGCCACCTGGACTGCCTTGCAAAGCCGAATTATAATTACTCGTATAAAATATAGTATACACTCTGAGCCAGATAATAGTGCGCAGGCTACTTCTTCCTCAGCAGGAATATATTGTGGTTCATTCCAGCAACTCTAGACTTCCATGGTTTAGAAAATTTAATGTCCAGTGGGAGAAGAATGTTGCCTTTAAGGTAGATAACACTGTATTCTCTGAATGGGTTGCCTATTCAGCCTTTTCTACTAGGGAGCAGGGGAAATGAGAGTGAAGGTATTTGGTTGGGATGATGAAGTCTCACCAGCTCATAGAGGCTGGTGCAATAGGGGTTTGGAAATCTAGCCAACATCCAGGACTTTTCCTGTGATGCCTTTCCTGATTGTTGTCTCATCCAGCGATAAGAGGACTCTTACTTCTCCAGACTGAAAAAATGAGGAGAGAACCTCAAGTAGTCACGGAACTTGCTGAAGTTCAAGGTGACTGGAAGCGGGCTGCAGAGAAGCCATAAAGCACGCCTCCCGATGAGGACCTCATGAACAGTGACAGTAACTGGCAGTCACTGTCTTTTCCCTTATTGGCTTGCATGTACGTGTTGACTCATTTTCTTCTTTCCTCTCTGTCCTGCTGCGTTATGCAAGGTGTGCTGGTAGGTGATTAACTTCCCTATTTATTTCTGTAGAAAATAGGATATTGAGATGAGCGTGTGACTACACTAGAAACGCATGGAAAGCTCTCAGCCACCTGCTCTGGATTTGGATGCAGCACCTGCCGCTACTTCATGTGGGGCGCTTTCAGGGAGGAGAGGAGGCTTTTTATGAGGAATATTTGCATCATTTTAGGCAAGGCTTGGTTTGTGTGTTTGTGATATAAATGTGGGAAAACAAAGTGGACCTAGGGCAGTTGAAAAATCCAGTGGTGATACTTGGTTGTGATTTTTGACGTCCAGCCTCTAACCCCCTTTCCTAGATATGGAAGTTCTACTCTTGTCTGATAAAACCTTTCTCACACTAGACTCATCTGAAAAGGGCACCCTTCCCCTGCGCTTCTGTAGCTAGGTCCCTGACCGCAACCTTGCCTGCTAGGTGTACCCACAGCACGCTTGTAGATGGAAGGTGGAGCTGAGAAAGTCATGGGCAGGACCTCCTTGAGTCTGTGCTTGGGACAGGCAGCAACGACCACAGCAGCAGCCAGCCTGAGTTGCCAGAACACAGCATGGTCCAAAGTCAGTGGCAGTGCCAGCGAGCACAGTGTCTGTGCTGGGCCAGTGCCTCAAGGATCGTGTCTGTGCTGAGCCAGCGGGCAGTGTCAGGAGAATAGTGTCTGTGCTGAGCCAGCGGGCAGTATCAGGAGAATAGTGTCTGTGCTGAGCCAGCGGGCAGTGCCTCAAAGATCACATCTATGCTGGGCCAGTGGGCAGTGCCAGTGAGGATCATAGCTGTGCTGGGAGCAGCAAAGCAGGATGCTTCCATGGCTGAGTTTCATGTGATTGGCAAGTGATTCCTGCTTGGAACCTCTGCACTGAAACTCAGGCTTTCCTGTCAATCTATGAGTTACCTGCTGATGATTATTTTTTAAAAGATTTATTTTATTTATTTATGCATACAAGAGCTAAGGTGCAGGTCAGAGGTGCAGAGGGTAAGAAGATTCACCAGAGACAGAGTGGGGAGCAGAACAGGTGGATATACTGAAATACACTGCTGATGGGAGCAGTGGGGAGACAGGAGAGGTCTGCTGTGCTTTGTGGATCACTCCCTGGCTGGGGATCGAACTCAGGCCTTAGTGGTCATAACGTAGAGACTCAACCCTTAGGCCACCAGGGAGAACCATTATCCAGTTGTTTTTTACTGGATTTGTTTTCTTCTAAAATCAGTCAGCTTTTCTGTTGATGACAATTTCAAACACTGCATGATACATATTATTCATTTGATGACTAGTAATTCCACTCTTACCATGTACTAAACCCTGACCTACATGCGCTCAGAGACAGAGATTCAACAGTGGACAAATACAGGCATAGTTGCTGCCTACATGGAGCTGACAGTCTAGACAGGAAACACATCTAATACTGTCTGTCCATTTCCTCACTCACACTCCTCAAATCCATGGCTCTGCTTTCTCCTATATGAAAGCCAAATGTCATCGATGAGTAAACGTGACATGAATTAGACATAACTGGTATTTTCTTCTTTATATTTCTTCTTCTTTATATATTTATATTCTCCAGATTTTCCAGATTCTTGAGGCACTATAACTGGCTTGTACGACTTTTAAAAAGTTGTCTTTTCTGGCCCTCCCTGGTGGCGCAGCGGGTTAAAGCACTGCACTAAGAAGCTGAAACCACTTCCTCATGAGTTCGATTCCCACCTGCCCAAGAGGTGACCACATGGCGCGGCAGACCTCTCCTGACCCGCCCACTGCTCCCCTCAGCAGTGGACCTCGTCGATCTGCCTGTTCTGCTCCCCACTCTGTCTCTGGTGAAGTCTTTTGCCACCCCTGAGTCTCTGGCCTGTACCCCAGTTCTGTATGCACAAATAAATAAATCTTTAAAAAAAAAAGTTATCTTTTCTATCAGGCAGATAGTACTTTATTGTCCATCTATCAGCAGTGGAATCTGCAAAGATTTGTGATTAATGTTATTAGGAACTATATCCCGGCCTCCCTGGTGGTGCAGAGGGTTAGGATGCGCACTGCAAGTGAGCTGCAGGCATCTCAGTGCCAGTTTGTACCCCCGGCCTGGAGGCGACCCACAGGGCGCGGCAGACCTCTCCTGTCTCACCCGCTGCTCCCCTCAGCAGTGTACTTTGTCAGTTGGCCTGTTCTGCTCCCCACTCTGTCTCTGGTGAATCCTCTTACTGCCCCTGAACCTCTGGCCTGTATCCCAGTTCTGTAAGCACAAATAAACAAATCTTTAAAAAAAATGACTCGCACTGGACTATGGTGATGGCACATGGGTGATTTGGTGATGGGAAACCCAAAGGGATTGCAACTGAGATAGAAAAATGCAGAAAAATAAACTAATATTAAAACAACAACAACAACAACACAACTATCCCTCTACTCTGCATCATTAGAATATCACTTGCAAACTGTAGTTGGTGTATGTGGAATTGTATTGCAGTTACTAATGTAACATGTCTTAATATGTTCTAGAAAATGTGCTTTCTTTTATTGTTAGCTTAGTTACAAGACAAGCAAAGCAGGTCAGTTTCGGTTAGGAACAACTGATTGAATGTTAAAATATATAACTATGGGGGACAACTCTTCTTGAAACATTTTCAATTAAATTAGGCAATTTTAAAATCAACTTATTAAATGTCTCTACTTCTGGTGCCTGCCTTGTTATGTAAAATTGAATTACTGTACCTCTGTGGTGAGGGGAGAGTCATGTCGCACAGAAATTGATGATGTTTCTCTCTGCTCTCCCGGCTGGTTCTTCATGCTGTGTTTGTTTACTTGCTTCATCCCAAGGCCCCTGCTGCTCAGACAGCGCGTTCCACCAAGCTTGCCTTTTTGGTGTCATTAACAAGTGTACAAACTTCACTGTGATCCCAGGTAATTTGTTTGAAACCAAGTCTGATAGCAAAACGGGAAATTGAATTTGCCATATTTCACGAGCCTCCAGGGTTTCCTTTGTCCAGCTAATCTTCAGAGGGAGCAGACTCCTCCACATTTGCTGGTCAGAGTCAGTTCCTGTAGCTTGCTTGCCTCCTTGCTTTGTTTTCTATTTATTTATTTATTTACTTATAAACACTCTCCCTGGTGTCACCAATGACCATGGATTGCCACACTCAAGAATCCACCACCTTCACCCTGGAGATGCCTATTGATAAATTAGTAAGATTGTCACCTGCCTTATAAAAGCAAATGTTCAGAAGTTGAAACTGAGGATGGACAGCATCAAATCTTCACATGGGAAAGGGAGCTGGTACCAGAAGCTCTCCCTTTTGTCCCCCTGTGTCCATCGCTCCAGCACACCACAAAGCTGGAGGGTGAAAGCATCCTCAGGAGAGAGGTCACCCTGAGAGAGCTGCCATGTCATAGGTGAGGATTGCTAGAGCTACCAGTGACAGTAAAAAGCTTCGCGACAGGATCCTTTTCTCACCTTTCAATGCCATCTCCCCCAACTGTTCATTTCTGCTCCTATAATTAACCTTTAGCTTTCTCCCCTGTATCTCCAGCTCAAAATGTGGATGAAGGAACGGGCTGAACTTGAGAGCTCCTCTCTGGATACAGACGTGGATGAGTCACAGCTATCCATCTCAGAGAGACCTAGTGGTACTCGGTGTGTTTGCCACCTGGCATGCAAAATTCTTAAGTTTCTTCTACAAGATAAAAAGACTGGCAATAATAATTAATTATACTACTAAGAAAACTTCATGTGTTTAAAGTAGAAATCCAGTTGCAGGGCCTCCTGGTGGTCTAGTGGCCAAACCTCTGAGCTATCACCAATATGGCCTGAGTTCGATCCCCAGCCAGGGAGGTGACACTCAGGGCACAGAAAGCCTCTCCTGTCTCACCTGTTACTCCCCGCAGCAGTGTATTTCAGTATATTTGCCTGTTCTTCATGACAGGATCCTAAGCAAATCTTAAAAAAATATATTATTTTTGTAAATAATAAAAATAAATGTTTTAAAGATTTACTTATTTATGCATACAGAACTGGGGTACAAGCCAAAGGTGCAGGGGTGGTGAGAGGCTTCACCAGAGAGATAATGGGGAGCAGAATACACAGATTGACAAAGTACACTGCTGAGGGGAGCAGCGGGCCGGCCATGTGGATCACCCCTGGGGCTGCTGGGGATTGAACTCGAACTGAAGCACTGTGGTTACCTTGCAGTGCTGTGTCCTAACCCATTGCGCCACCAGAGAGGGCCTTAATTTTTTGTTTTTTTTTTTAAGAAATCCAGTAGCAGCCAACCCTATTTAGATCCAATTAAATGAGAGAGAGGAATGGCAGATCTCCCTAGGAATATGAAGAAAAAAGATATCTGCCAAGCAGATGGCTGAAGCGACTGGGGGTGATGCTGAACTCTGCGTAATATTATTTTGGTTGGTGAATAAAGGGGGCAATGTGATGAAAAGCACATTGCTTTGTCTATAAGTCTCTTTGGGTCTTGCATTTTCAACTACAATTTTGTTTTAAGAAACCGGGAATGCAGCTAGCCCGGAGAAGGGAATTCCTTAAGTGCTTTACTCAAATTGCTCTGCCACATCAGCACCATGCACTAAGCTAATTCAGGGAACAGGCAGAGGATATATCCCACTGTGGAGGGTGCAATGGGGGAACTACAGATGTTCAGAGCTCCAGGGATTAAAACTAGGAAATTAAACCCCAGATTTGCTCAGTTCTGTGTTATTTGTTTCTTGTTTGAATGCTTCTGGAATAAGGGCGCACTAACACTTGATGTCCACTGAGATTGCATCAATGGAAGGAGAGGGGTAAATTTCTGCCATATCCATGTCAGTCCAGCTGATGGTCCCAGTATTATTTTCATTAGCAGGACCCCATGTGAAAAGCAGCACTAAAACGAAGCTTTCATTTGTGTAAATAAATAAATCTTTAAAAATTAAAGAATCGATCATACATCTGCTCAGATAATAGGCAACAACAATAATAAGAGATAATAATAGATAATTTTCAAAGTTAAGAATGCAGACCCTATCGTACATTATTCAGAATTTATTTATGTAGGGAGCTTCTCTGGTGGCTAAGTCTGGTGGGTTAAGTCTCAGCATTGCTAGTACCTGAGTTCGATCCCCAGTCAGGGAGCTCAATAGACCTCTCCCATCTTAACTAGTGCTCCCCTGGGCAATGGATATCCGTGAATTTGTTGTTAAGCCCCCCACTCTGTCTCTGAAAAATCCTCTCACCTCCCATACCTTAGCCCACACCCTAGTTCTACCAAAAAAAAAAAAAAAAAATCTAAATGCCTCCAATTAATTTGAGGGAATTTTTATTCTCAGTAATAGAAAATTCAATTCAGTAAACAACAAACAAAAACTCATGACTCTGATAGCAAATGTTAAAACCCTAATGCATTTGGTAAGATTCAGCAGGTACCTGAAACCAAGAGTTGCGACAGATGTCAAGAGCAAATTCAGAGAGCAGTCTGACACCAACCGAGGAACCAACGCTCTTGAGAGAAGGTGTGCTTCAGAAGAATCTTTGGGTACTGAGTGTGAAGAAAGACAAACTCAAGTTATGTAGATTGTGAAGTTCATCTGCAAGTATCATTGAATGGGTGAGCATTTTTTGTTGATTAGATTTTAAATTACAGGTACATTGATTGCGTTTTTTTCTTCCAAATGATAGACTGGTGAATTCAATAGCGTGTCTTACAATTGATGGTATTTTCCACCTGAGGAAATAGAATGCATGAAATGGTCTTAGAGACACAAGTTTTTTGTTTTGTTTTGTTTTAAGACACAAGTTTTAATGGGGGGCAAGGAGAGAATAAAATTTACTCTATCTAGTGGATGGAATTAGTGGATCTTAGAACGACTGCTTGTTAAGTACCTACTAAGTAAAAGGCAATGGAATCAATGAAAAATTCTGTACCTGTATTTATACATATATGATTTGAAAGTATGAAAAACCACTTCCATCTAGCTTAAATACACAAACACAAAAAAACAAGGAATTATTTATATACAAGGGGAGGTATGTAACAAGTTCAACAAAACTCAGATTATAAAGTGGAAATCCACCAGGAACAATAAGAATAATGCATCCACCCCAAAGCCCTTATCCCTCCGCAGACTGGTGATTTTGCTATGCAGTTACACAACTAAAGGGAGTCATTCCATAGCTCTCCAATTTTATCTGCTATAGTCCAAACAGCAGAAAAACAGCAGCCCAAGTTGGACTCTTCTCTGTTAATACTTGTTCGAAATTTCCAAAGAAACTGACTGGGACAGTTTGAGTCAACTCTCTCTCTTGTATCATCTGTAGCTGCTAAACAGATGTTACATCAGTTATTTATTGCCACAATAATACTCCATGACACAGCACCCCAAAACTCAGAGGCTTCAAACATCATTCATTATTTCTGATGAGTCTGTATTTTGACTGGAAGTTTCTACTCTTTTGGACCCAGATGAATGGAAACTGGCTAGATGCAGCCTATGTCTATGCCCAACTGGGGGTTGCCTGGAAACTGACCATTTAGGATGACCTCATCTGGGCCAATGTGGAACTGATCTGGCTGGTCTCTCATTTGCCAACAGGCAAGCTCAGCTGATGCACATAATGGTGACGAGAAGGAAAATGCGAACAAGTAAATGCTTTTCAAGACTTGGCTTGAATTAAGTTTATTAAAGTGCCCTTTGCCAAAACGGGTCTTGTGCCAGACCCACATCAAGGTGGAGCAAACTGCACAGTTACAGCACAGGTGGTAGCTATAAGCCCATGATTGGGTCTTTGGATGCTGTTAATTCACCACAGTGGACAACTGTAAGCCTCAATGTTGGAGAACCACACACGAGTGAAAGGTAGATGGAAATGATTCTCATGACCCGGCTGATCTTTCTCAAAACAGTAACTTAATACCATATGGATCTGCCCAATGGCCCAATGAGGTGTCATTTAACCATTTGTTACAGAGGTGGAGACTGGGGCATGGGAATGGCAGGGTCAGGCTATAAGCCAGTTCTGTGATCATTTTGTTTGATTAAGTGGAAAGAGCATTTCCTCATAAGGAGACACCAGTGATGTTAGAAAGAGGAGGATCTTGTGATAGATTCACATCAACTGGCATAGGTATAGGAGCACAGACTAAAACATTCAGATACATTTTGTGTAAGCTTTTGCAAACATACCTCATTTTTCCTCTTTTGCCAGCTACTAAGGATCTTTTCCGAATAAGTCACTATGTTGGCAAACATTGGAAGCATGAATCTAATTCTCTTGACCCCAGTCCTGGGCTCATTAAGCAACGTTTGTTTTTTTTATCGGATAAAGCCCAGGCAACCTCCTTGCCTTCCCTCAGTTAGATTTCTCATCACTTATACATCTGTTTGTGCATTCCAAACTCTCAAGATTTTAATCAGGGTGAGTAAACTGGCCACCACATACCAAGGCATGCTACACCGTGCTTCTGTTTTTGCATAAGTTGCCATCTGGACTATATGAGCTCAGGCTCATGACAACTGCTAACTTACGAGGCTCTCACACATTCATGCATGTGTTCTTTCTAGACAAAAGTATGGAGTTTCTTGTATCTCAGGTAGCCAGTAGATGCTGGAACAAAGCCATTACCAATCCATGTAGCAAGGTAGACAGTGAATAAATATGTGGACAAATTGTGTAGTTTCAGCTGTAGGGTATCTGGTACATTCAGCTATCAAGCAAATGTACCAGAGTGCTGTAATGCAGGGAAGGGTGTAGAGAGGTAGCATAGGCATCCAGAAGGCCCCTCCTTTGGTAAACCCAAGGTAAGTGGGTGCGGCCACTGAAGGCTTTAAAGGAGTTCACTCTTGGTAGAGCACTTAACAATAATAAAAACAAAGGAAAGTAGTTGGCCAGGTTACGGGCCCAAGATGTTGGTGTGGGGAGATGAGGGTAAGACCAGACATACGGATTGGTGTGTGTAAGAGAGAGAGAGAGAGAGAGAGAGAGAATACCCCAGAGACAGAGTGGAGGTCAGGAAAGGGGGGTTTATTGAAATAGGAGCAGCAGGCAGACAGGAGGGGTCTGTGCTCCAAGAAGCATTTGGGACCCCCTTTTATAACCTGTTTATAACCTGTTTCGCAGAAGTTCCTGACTGGAGAGTTGGTTGGGCCAGCTCAGATAGCTGAGATATCTGGTCTCAGGCATGGACCTCTGACACAGACTACATTCAGAGCCAAAGTTCCCATGCCAACCTATCATTTCCCTTTATTCAGGCCTCCCAAATCTTGTTGGGCAAGAGGTGGGGGGCTTAGATTTTAACTTTATAAAATGATACCCCTGCAGGTGTGTGTGTGTGTGTGTGTACGTAAACCATAAAATATAAAAACTAAAGTCTTGCCATCTGTAACATGGATGGAAGTGAAGGGGGTTATCCTAAGCAAAATGAGTTGCGAAGAAAAAGACAAATACCAGATTTGGCCCATATGTGAAATTATAAAGAAACAGAACAAGGGAACAGCCAGAACTAAACCAAAACAAATCCTAAAAATCTGAATGCAGAATTGAAAGTACCATCTCCCTCTCTCTTTCCCATGCTCTTCCTCAAATGTTTAATGAGCACCTAATACGTTCTGTGTATGGAGTTAGGGTGAAAAATAAGCTCTGATTCCAGTTGTCCTAAAAGCCTTACAAAGGATATCACCGCCAGCCTGCTGCTATATTTAAAAGAACCCCCCCTTATTTTTGCAGCTCCCCCAGCCCTGTGTTAAAAGCTACAGCTAGCACTTTGGTAAATAATAATGAGAGATAATGCCTAACCTGTTGTGCCACAGGGAGCGCTAATTGTTGGAAATGATAGTGTTTCTGAGGAAGGGTTTCCAGCTGTTTTGTCTGATTTAATCAAGAACCCTTAACCTTATTATCTCAGATTTTGTTCCCTTTCCATTTGCAACTCCTTTATAAAGCACAGAAGACGGTGACAACTGAATCACTGTGTGGTCAGGAACCACTGCCTGGCACGGTGTCCTGGCTGGCACAGAAAGGGTTGGGCTTGACCTGTTAGATGAGCGCTTTCTCCTTTTCATGTGTGCCCAGGAGTAGGTGAGTGAGAAACTCATTGTGGCATTCGGTGTGCATCATCTCAGAAGGCTTGCGTCTAGCTGGCAACAGAAACAGCCTAATCGTGTCTGAGACTAGAATAGAACACAACCTGGATTGCACACAGAAACACCCGAGGCTTTACAACCAGAGCAAAGCCAGACTGCATGCATATCAAAGTATATCAGAATCTTGGGAGTGGGATCCAGGCGTGGATATTTTTAAAAATACCCCAGAGATGCCAGAATAGCTCTGCCGATTGCCTGGAACATTGTAATACAAGGGGGCATTTCTTGCTTTTGAAGTTAAGGAAAATTATGTCCCGAGAGGTCAAAGTTTCTCAAAAGGTCAGGGAACAGAAAAGCTTCAAATCCAGGTTTTCTGCATCTAAAGTCTATGCTTTGTATGACTCATAAAAACTAGAAAGCCACTTGTCACTATTATATAATGGCAGAAATAAAATGGAATGAAATAAAACAAGAAAAGCATTTTATTGATATAGATAATTAGTGGGAAAGAAAACTCAGGAAGTAGATATCCAATTGCATCATTATGACCTTTGGGAATGAGCTTTTGGGAATAGTAAATATCCTTATATTTATAGTTATTTCTATAAATTGTAAATTTGCTGGCAATTTCCTCTGAACACTAAAATGTGTGCTAATTAAAAGTGAGTCATCTCAGTGCCAAATTTAGAAATTGGAACAAAGACTGGACTTAGCTGGAAGCAGAGCTATTTGGAACAATTTGAACTAAAAGCTAAAGCTCTAATAGATCGTTCTAATCATTTCAGCTGGTATCAGGCAGGCATCCTTTCTCCACGTCAGCCCCATGCAACACGCAAGGAAGGAGAGGGCAGTATAGGGACAGATGGAGATGGAAAAGCTCTGACCAGTTGAAACTGAGCTTCAAGAGGGTGGATGGGGACGGGGAGATGGTAGGAAAAGAGGAAAGAAAAAGTAGTCCAGGGGAGCCTAACATTTTTATTATTTTTAAAGATTATTTATTTATGCACAAAGAATTGGGTATAGGCCAGATGTGGGGGACGGGTGGTGGTGGTGGTGAGAGGATCCACCAGAGACAGAGTGGGGAGCAGAACAAGCAGATCAGCTGAAACACAGTGCTGAGGGGAGCAGCAGGCAAGAAGGGGCCTGCTGAGTCACGTGGGTCACCTCCCTGGCTGGGAATTGAGCTGGTGCTGCAGTGGCTGCAGACAGCTTCATAGTGCTGCACTTTAACCCACTGTGCCACCAGGGAGGGCCCCAAGCCTAATGTATTTAGATCAAGTTCCAAAGAAGGAGATAGCAAGGGAAAGAAAAGTAAAGTAAACGAATGGGACTTTATCAAACTAAAAAGCTTCTGAAATTCAAAAGAAACCATTGCAAAAGCAAAAAGACAACATATAAGCTAGGAGAATGTATTTGCATATCACATCTGACAAAGCTTTAATTTCCAAAATATGTAAGGAACTCATATAACTCAACAAAAATACCAAATAATCTGATCAGTAGATGGGCAAGAGTCTTAAATATACACTTCTCCAAAGAAGACATTCAGAGGGCTTAGAGAACTACGAAAAACTGTTCAACATCCCTTATTATAAGGGAAATGCAAATCAATACCACCATGAGATTGTATCGTAACCAAGAACTGAAACAAAAATTTTTGGTGATGATGGATGTGGAGAAAAAGGAACATTCGATCACTGTTGGTTGGAATTTAATTTGATGCAAACTTTATGGAAAATGGTATGGAAGTTTCCTTAAAAAAATAAAAATGGAGGAACCTCCCTGGTGGTGCAAGGAGTTAAGTCTCATCTCTATGAAGCTATTGGTAGACTGTAGCACAAGTTCAATACCTGTTCAGGGAGTGACCCACAGGGCGCTGCAGACCTCTCCTGTCTCCCTGTTGCTCCCCTCAGCAGTGCATTTCAGTAGATCTGCCTGTTCTGCCCCCACTCTGTCTCCTCTCACCCCTCACACCTCTGGCCTGCACCCCAGTTCTTGTATGCATACATACATAAATAAATATTTTAAAAGATATCGACAGATGACTAAATAAAGAACTGGTGATTATGCACTAAACGGGATACTTCTCAGCCATTAAAAAACATGACATGATTTTTATGGGGATAAAATGGATGTACCATGAAGTGAGCTGCTCAGTGAAGTAAGTCTGGAAGAAAAGATAGATACTTGATGATTTCATTTATTTGTGGAATATTAATAACCAAAGAACACACGCTGACAAAGCATAGCAAAATTAAGTGTAAGACTTCGTGAAAAATATACTGGTTACTAGAGGGAGTGGGAGGGAGACAGGAGAGGATGCGAAAGCAGGGAAGGGCATTAGTGAGGGGTTTTGGTGGAAGATGGGTGAGTCATGAGGAGTGAATCTGTATTCCCCAAACTGAATAGTTACGCAAATGATGGACAAGTAATAGAATCTGAGAAGAACACGTGGACAAGGTGGTGGTAGACTCAGTCTCCTCAGAGAGGAAAGGTGGCATTTGATCCAGAGGATTCCACAGGGCAGGGGTCCACTTGGTACACATACACCTGGAAAACAGGTGGGATGGGACCCAACAGCCAGGATGCATTCCTGACTTTCAGCTGCCCTTCCTCAGAATCTGTGGATTTTGTACTGACAACCACGTAAACCCAAAAGACCAAGGAGACTTAAAAACAAAAAACAAAAAACAAAAAACAAAACTCATCATGAGCCAAACTACCTCAGGGTCGTTGGGATCTGGGATCTGCATCCTTTCTGACTGAAGTAAGCAGAGACACTCTTGTTTGGAATCACATCCTCTGGCTCCCCACACCGTGGCCTCTGGGTTTCCCTTGTGCACATTCTCTTTGGCTCCCCACCCACACTCAGTGGCCTTTTCAGCTGAAACTGAAACTGGCTTCAGTTTCTATCCCTGGGCCAAGTATCTCCAAATCTCCCACCTTGACCTCCTTCCACCTTCAGCTTGGTACATCCAGCTGTCTTTAGATCTGTTCCCTGGGACTCCTTAAGCTCAACGAGTCAGAGAAACTCGCATCCTCTCTTCACACCCCCTCCCTAAAAGAGTGTTCCTTCCCATCCTGTCTCCTGCTCTCCCAGCACCAAGAGCCTCCAAGCCTGGAGTTACATAACTAACAGATGCCTCTCTGCGGCTCCTAAGACAGCAGCCAACAAACCCCAGGGATCTTCTTCTGCAGTAAGTCAGCATTCTCCACTCCAACCACCAGACGAACCACCTCACTGCCCCTCTGAGTCAGTATCAAGTCTTAGCATTCATGGTTTCTCAACCATGCTAATGACCCCCCAGAGACCTGCTTCTGAAGTGAAAAGAACCAGATAGCTTATTGGAATCTTGGACAGGTTCCAAGCTTGTTTATAAAATTGTTCACTGACTGGTTCTATTTTAACCTATTTCCTTTTCGTAGTCATTGAACAAATATGTAGCTTATTTATATAGTTTCTGAATTAATATGTTCTATGTTGTGCCAGGCAGGGTGTATATGTGTGCACACATACACAAACAGGATACCTCTTCTGCTACCCCCTGGAGAGTATACAGCTCAGTGGTGTGATAGAAGAACTTAGCACAGTTGAGTGAGAACTCAGAGGGCAAAGTGCTTCTGGAAGGAGCAAATTTTAGTACTGGAGTGTAGGGAAGAAAACTGGGAGCAGGAAAGACTTCATGGAAAATAAAAATATGCAACAGTGCATTCAAGGAGAAGGTTGGCCAATTCCTGGTTATCTGGTCTTGCACTTTACCCTTACCTAGCAAGCCTCCCGGGCCCACTGTCCAAGCCTCCTCCCACCGCCTGTGACTCACTCTAAATTGTCCTCCACCCTCCTCCAGGCTTTGTAAGGGCCCTCCAAGTCTTTGCTAATTCAAATTCTGCTTTTTTTCCAGGTCCACTGCAAAACCCATTTCCCCCAATCTCTTCCTGGCTCTGCAATTTATTTCTCTCCTTTCAGCACCGCACACTATCATTTCTTATCCAGAAAGCTTATGCTACTTTCTAGGACAGAGTTTCTCAACTTCATGTATTTGAGTCATCATATGTGATTTTGTAGGTTGAGATGGGGAACCCAGGAATCTGCTTTTTAAAGCCACGTCATTCAAGCACAAAGGGATCCTGAATTAACTTTGGGGAACACTGGTTAGGGCTCGGTGGCTCCTCCTGCTTCTCCATACGCAGGCTATTATTAAAAGATAGATTCCAGACTTGTTTATAAAGCTGTTCACTAACTAGTCCTATCTCGTTTTTGTATTCATTGACTATATACTTTATACCCCCAGCGCTAGCAAAGTGTGTGTACTCTGCGGAAGGTTGTAGGCTCCAGTTGTCCCCTCATTGGTGACATTATATCTAGCAGTGATTAAAGACACTCACGGGGTGCAGAAAAGTGGCGCAGCAGCTAAGTGGACAGAACCGTCCTCTCCTGAGCTCACTGCCGACACACACAAATCTCCCTGAAAGTGATCCATAGATAAGAGGAAATTACAGGCTCTGTCCTCTCAGCCATCACCCCAAATGACCCCTGTGCTTCTGAAGTAACTGATGTATGCCAGAAGACAGAAAGCACTGCAAGTTTAAACAAGAAAAAGCCTACAGGTGCTCAAAGCCTCCCGGTCCTCCTGCCTACCGGCAAAAGCTGCGCTCAGAGGTGCGGCCAGGGAATGAGACAGCACCTCGGAGGGGAACGCAAACGACAGGACCCCGACCTCTCGGGCCTGCCAATAAAACGGACCTCGCCTTTGACCCCGAAGGACCTCAGGCGCTGGCCAGCCCGGCCACGTCCGCCAAGGACCGCCCCCCCCCAGTCCCTGCGCGAGGGCGGAGGGGCGGAGCCCGGCGGTCTGCGGGGGCGGG
>NW_004567110.1:6242788-6269550 GCF_000260355.1 Condylura cristata | reverse complement strand
TCGGTGCCCAGCGGCTGGGGCCGGGCGGAGCGGGGCGGCCAGGAAGTGCCCGCCACCGGCCCTGTTAGTTTCGTTTCGGCTTCGCCGGCTTGGGGGTGGGGGCGGCGCGAGCCCGAGGCACAGACGGGGAAACTGAGGCCGGAGCCTTCGGGACGTGTGGTCAGAGAGTGGCCGAGATGGTGGTCGCCTAGAGTCGTGCGATTCTGAGGTCCAGGCTTTTTAACAGCCCTCGGCAGCCCTCGCAGAACTTCAGGGAAAGGCTGAGAAATAACTGCGCCCCCGGCCGCCTCACTTCTGGGGCCCCGGCCTGGCCCCTTTGCCGAGGTTCCCGCGGGTCTCTAACTCGTCCGAAGGCTGAAGCGCTCTTCGGGCGAACTAACTAGGGTCGGGTCCCTGAGAGTGACTGTTGGGCCGCCTGATCAGGTTGACCCGCAGCTGATTAAAGTGCTGGTTTGGGGCGCTTCTCACTTTGAGATTCCGCAGCTGCCCCCCCCCCCGCCCCCCGGAATCCGCATGTTCAGTAAGTCCTAGGTGTTGGGAATCACTGAATGTTGGGGGCGTTGGAGCAAATGGGCTACTACAGCACTACTTCCGACCTATTTTAATGCGACCCACGACCCCGAGAAGACGCTGTGACTTGAAATCCAGTGGCCATCGGTGTATGTCCAAATTAGGGAAGTTTCTCATCATGGACAGTGAGGAACTGTCCTGTGGCTAGAGGTTGTTTTCAGGGTTCTTTTGAGTGAGTGTTCCACACTTGCCGGTGTGATTCCAGTTAATTCATCTTTCTTGGAACTCACGATTCCTCATTGTCCGTGTTTTCGTAGATAGATGTGTCAGAGAATTTCTAGATCAGCCTCAGGTATGTTGTTTGTAGTAGTGGGCAAGGAGGAATGATTTCCGGAAACTAGAAGGGTTTCTGTAATGCTGTAGCAAATCTTCAAATAATCTCGATAGATTATTTTTAATTTCTTAATCTGGCAGTAAGTTGGATTTTGCTCAAGTTCTTTGATTCTGTATGCAGTAAATTACTGGTCCAGTAAGTGTATATTTTAATTTTATTCTTTTGGATTGGAGCACTAACATCATTATTACCAGCTTCTTGTTTCTAAATTTACATTCATGTTATTAGGTGAATTCTTCAGACTGGCACTGTTTCAGCCTTTTACTTTCTGAGAAAGCAAAGGGGAAGGTGATAAAATACCCACTCCTCAAATTTAAGGCTTCAAGTGAGATTTATTGGTAAAATGGTAATGTAAGCATCCGATAAAATTGGAACAAATTTTTAGTTTTGTTCTAAGGTTATTTAGCTTCATAGAGTGGCTGTAGAAAACTTGTATCTTTTAAAATGTCTGATTTACTTTACAAAATAATGTAAGGATGAACAGGGTGTATTTTGCCTAGTTACAAATGCAGATTTCATGAGGGGGCTTGGATGCAAATGAAATGTTTGGGGTCAGTCTGGCATTATTATTGCAGTGGTTTTTAAGGTATGCTACTGATTGGTGGTACCCATGTGACATCAGAGGTGTTCATATTGCCTTTTCTCTCCTTTTATAACCCAAATCATCAAAGCATCTAGAGCTGCTCAGAAATTCTGGGTGTAGGATAAATTTCCAGCATATTCACTATGTAAGGAGAGACAGCAAAATTATTAACCTTCTTTAAGGAAATTTTTTTTTTTAAAGATTTATTTATTTGTGCATACAGAACTGGGGTACAGGCCAGAGGCTCAGGGGCGGTGAGAGGCTTCACCAGAGACAGAGTGGGGAACAGAATAGGCAGATCTACGAGGTACACTGCTGAGGGGAGCAGCGGGCGGGTCAGGGGAGGCCACACCATGTGGTCACCTCCGGGGCAGGCGGGAATCGAACTCATGCGGAGGTGGCTTTAGATTCTCAGTGCTGTGCTTTAACCCGCTGCGCCACCAGGGAGGGCCCTCTTTAAGGAAATTTTAATGAAGAAATCCCCTTCCAAATAAGCTACTTTTCTTTTCTTTTTTTTTTAAATCTCAGCCATGTTAATAGGTTCATTTATAAGCTCAACCACTTAATACTTAGGGTTCAATAATAATAAATGTAATGCTTTTCATGGAATTGAAAGTGTTGAAGATGATCACCAGAGTCTCTCAGACTCCATAATTCTGAATGTGACCTTTGTTCTAACACAGATTTTAAGACCATGAAAATGAGCTTTCAAATCTAATCTATAACCTATAATCTGACACATCATTTCTCTAAAGGCCTTTATTTAGTCCTCCTCCATTTAAAAGCCATTATGAAATCTTTTGATCTTAAAGATTCCAAATCCTGAATCAGAATTTGAGTGGAAATGTTAAAATGTTTAATCCAATAATTTTGTTGTATATTTTCTATCAGGAGACTGCGTTGTAGAGAATTTCTGCAACTTGGCTAAGATCACAGAGTAGAATCAGGACTTGAACACAAAAGATGCCCCTATAATCAATTACAATTAACATAGGTAATCATTCTCCCCTGGTGTTGTGAATAATTTACCGTGTTTTCCTCCCCTGGAGTTACATTAAGACAAAGGTAACCTTGATCAAAATTCGAGATTACAAGAAAATTTCACATTTTTGCCTTTGCCTTTGTCTGTCAGTGATTTGTGTGAAGAAGGCTGTAGATGGTATTGTGTCTCAGGTGCTTCACTATGTAGGAAGAGACTTACTAAACTTTTTAATAAAGTATTATGAAAGGGGCTTCTTAGTTTGCAGGTAACTGACTTTAACACAGGTCCAGTAAACTATGCATTTTTATTGCATATGAAAGTTAACGTACATTGACCAAAGGAAACTTGATCATTATTTTCTGGAAAACTACGCTTTCTAGTGGCTTTGCCTACTTTTCACATTGAGCTGTTGTGCTACTACTACTGTGTGGCAGATTCCTCAGTTCTGTGGTGATATGGACGCACAGCTTTCTGTCTGGCTTTCCTATTGGTGAGGCTGATGATAGCTGAGTAATTTTTGCATCCATTCTTATGGAAGAAGCGAAGGGTTTAGCTTATCAAGTGTGGGTGGTGGTTGGGTGTTGTAACAAATAGACATGACCTAATCAGTCCTGCTACTGGCTTTTGAGTTTTCACATTCTCTCCCTCTCTTCATCTCTTCTGCTTCTTCCAAACCCTCCGCCTCCACTTCCCAGCACCAGTGTATATTGCCAGAGTTACAGCTGAAAGCTTTTCTTTCTCAGTTACCTTTGGCACTTAAAGTTACTGCCAGATCTCATCTTTCAGTATGTTCCTGCTTATGGGGACATAAGGCTGCATTAAAGATGATGTAGTTAGTGGTGGGCGATAAAGCTGAAGAAGATGGGAGCCTAAATTTTGAAGTATTTTACATACTTCAAATACTTAGTGTGTATATAGGTATATGTATGTATATAAGTATATTTTGCATACTTATATATAAAAGTATTTTACATATATACATGCATTTAACTTGACTAAAATCCTGATCGTGTTGTCACAAGCACAGTTACAGTGATTGTCTATTGTATTTTCTACACTGACCTCCCTGTCCATCCACAGAAGAGGTAAGTGCCCGCCAGGATCTACCTACCCACTGAGTTATCTTTGCTGCCCACCACCTTCCTTCACTGGCCCTCCCCCTTCTCCCTTCCCTTAGCCTCAGAGCACTCACTGTACTTCTTGTCTGTTAGTTTTTGTAGTGCTTGACTTTACCAAATTGTTAGTTATCTAAACGTTGTGTTCTTTTTTGTCATTCCGACTTGCTTTCTGCACATAATTCCCTTGAACTCCATTTTGCTCTAACTGGCTGCATTTCAACTTTCCTTACAGCTGCATTCCCCGCAATCCCATGGTGAGGATACACCACATCTTTTTTATCTAGTCACCTGTGATGGACATTCAGGCTGCTTCCATGTGCTGGATGTTGTGAAGAGGCTACAGCAAACATTGTAGCACTCACAGTTTTTGCATTGATGGTCTTTGTTCTTTGGGTGACAAGGGTGGGGTGTTGCTGGGTCACTTTTCATAAGGACTGCACCAGTCTCCACTCCCACCACAGAGCAGTTGGGTTTCTCTTTCTCCTCGCCCTTTCCAGCATTTGCTGTGGGGCGGGGGCCTTGTGTTGCCATTTTTGTGGGTATGAGATGCTCTCACACTGTGGCTTTAGTCTGCATCTCCCTCATTGGAAGTGCTGAATAACGTTTTTCTGTGTAGCTGTTTGGCCCTTTGGCTACCTCCTTTGGTGAATTGTCTATTCATGTCTGCTGCCTACTTGTTATATTGGGTGGCTTGTTTATTGACAAATTGTGTATGTATATACCTTAGACATTAACCCCTTGTCAGTTGTGCATTGTTTATTTTCTCCCATTCAGTAGGATGTCTCTTAAGTGGCTGTTTTAAAGGCATACTAGCAGTTTCAACTTACTGGTTACTTCATACAAACATATAATTTGCTCTTAGTAATAGGAGTGAACTACTGAATACTGACTTGTGCAGGTTGTGTATTTGTGCTTTACATGAAATTATCTTATTCAGTTATCTTTTGAGGAAGACCCATTCCCCTGTTACACAATTGGAGCGTTCAAGGAGTTTAAGCACCACAGTTATTGACAGTAAGTGCTGTACTTTAGAGCTGGCTTTGGAACTAGGTGGGTCTGAATTCAAACACTGGTGCCTTCCCCATACTACATGGCCCTGGGCCAGAGAGGAGTTGACTCTGCTTCAGCAGACTCCATCAGTTTCTTTGAACATTGTCACTTTTCTTTAGTACTGTGCCTGATGATGTGATAGGTGCTTGGTGACTGTTGAATAAAGGAACAGTTAACTGGAGTCAGAGAAGTTATTTTTTGGATGTCATAGACTAAAACTAAAATGATTTTTCTCCATTAAGGCAGTATTATAAGTTTTATAATTTATGATTAGCAGACATGCTTTAACATTTGCAAGGCTTGAGACAAGAAAACAATTGGAGGCCAGCAAGTCAGAGTCTCTCAAACTTCACATTGTTGTTGTCTTGGATCAAATAGCTTTTTGTTTGTTTGGTGGCCAGGGGTGGGGGGATTGGGGAGGTGGGGTTGTCCTGGGTTGTGGCCAGAGGCTGGCCTTCTTTCCAATCAGGTTCCCTTTAGCCTCCATACTCCCTGAAGATTGCCTTCTAAGCCTGGAGATCCAGGACGCTTGGGGGCCGGATGCAGTTAGCGGTGATCTATCTCACCTGGCTCTCTCATGTGGCTTCAGGGAACCAGGTGCGCAGGTTCTGGCATTTCTGTGTCTCACTTTCCCTTCTGAGGCTTCCCAGGCCATGCTGAGCCCCTCCCAGAATATACCACCTGATCCCAGAGGCCCAGGTGGGAAGGATCTCTAGCTTTCTGGGGAACTCCATTTACCTAGACTCTCACATTGGGTGATTTAGAGAGGGCAACTTCAAACAAAAATAGTTGCCACCACCTTTCTTTGGTTTAGTGGGCTGCGATTTTGCCCACATAACCCTATAAAAGGAAAGAAATCCTTTGGATTTTGGGAGGCAGAGGCCGTTTCTTTTCCTCAGTCAAATGCAAGTACTAGCTGTTAGGATCCTTTTACCCTTCATATAGCTCGATGCTGGAGTGGAATAATTCAGGTGTCACTCAGTATTTCTGTAGTAGTGGAATGGATTGAAGTGGACAAATCTGGCTCCATGTGGGTTATCATAATCTCATTTTGCATGTCCCCGTAGCCTCTGCACTTTGTATTAGATAGCATGATCTCAATTTTTTGTCAAAGAGGGAATCATTATTAAGTTGTTAGTATCGAATGGCCGTGTCATAGGTTTCTGTATGGACACCAGCCTCCTTACCTACTCCACTTTTACATGTCAGTAGCTCTCCCTATGTGGCAGCCCCTTGATCCCACAGTGACAGCAAAAGGGTTGCTGTCACAGGTGGAAACTGGCCCCTGACACTCCCAGGAGTGGAGAACAGGGCCAGAAGTTCCAGCAGCCCACCTGCCTAAAGGGGGAAGGGCTGGCCAGCAGAAGACACGCTCTGTTCCTTTACATTAGAGCCTCTTTTAACTGTTACCGTGAAGTGCAGCGTAGTACACCTGTATCAGGAGTTGGCTGAAAGCCATGATTGTCCCCGCCATGCACATTTCCTGAAGCTTGTGTAGGGTTTCAAGAGGTCTAGAGGCACCCTGGAACAATGGAGACCACAGAAAGGCAGCTGTCTGTGATCTAAGCAATGTATCGCAGGTTGTGGGAGCATATCATTATTTACTAATGTGTCATGTCAGTCCAGGCACTTCTTCACCTTTTTAATCCTCTTGCAAGTTTATACTTAACTATTTTCTGTTTCTTTGCCCCTGTCTCCCTGCTAACCTAATGAAAGCTGTGAATTATAGTATAGCTGAATATTCAGTAAGGATTTTCTAAGCTCAGTATCCCTAAAGAGGGTTAGTTTAAGAATGGTGGGTCATTAGAGAAGGAAGAATGGAATAAAGAATTCTGTAGCAAAAGAGAACATTGGGTCCTGTTGTTAAGAGGAACATGGAAACAGTGTAGCTGAGTGCTGGATCCCAGGCCCTCTGAGCGCTGGTGGTGGGCTTTCACCACTGAATCCTGCACGTTGCTGCCTAGGAAAGGAGGGATGGGGGAGAGAGAGGTATTGTAAAAATCTGTGCCTGAAGATTTGAAGGATTCACAGTGATTAGCAGCTATACAAATTAACATTTACAGCATTTATATAAATCAGATGGCAAACACCAATCCTTTGTGCTTAAAGCACACATAATACTTAAAAAAGTCTAACTACAAAATATTGATAAAGATTTTGAGGAGATGATTTGATATCATTAATAAAGAAATGCTAAAATCAATTTTGGTTTATAAGATTACCAAAGACGTTTTAATTATAACAGGCAGAGGTGGTGACTTACAGTAGAAAAATTGGAAGTTTAAATTGTACAGCTTTTGGGGAAAGTGATTTTGCAGACTGAATATGTCATAATAATGTTTTGCCCGCCGACCCAGTAGCTTCACTTTTGGGAGTCTACTCTTAGAAAGGATTAAAAACAGATTTAACCAAGATTTCTTCACTGAGAGTATTAATTAATATTTATAAAGCTGTGAAAATCTGGAAACTGTAGTACCCAGTATTGGGGATTAAATGTAACATATCTAGACTACAAAATGTCATGCAGCCATTGAAATAATACTTTATGGAAGTGCTGAGAGTGTGTTTCCCAAATTTTCTATAGATAGCATATATTCTGTAATCTGAAAAACAAAGATTAAGATTTTTTTATAACCTTTACAAAATTTTAAAATATTTTTTCAAAAGCTTGAAATGAAGCATTGGAATATTGTCATGAACTGGTTTCCTGCTTTATGCCAAAAAAATAATTTCAAATCACTTATCAGATGGTGTGGAACACATACATGAGTTAGGAAAACAAAGCATTTGTTGTTTGATTCGGATGGCATTCTAAGAAATATTAAAAGTCTGTGATTGACCTTGAACATTGGTTGGTGAAGTATGTTATTTTTGAAGAGGAAAATAAAATCATGGAGTGCTTTCCAACTTAATAATGGGATTTTATTTTGAACAGAGGAAGAGTGACTTCTGATTTATTAAGTGATGGTTTCAATCTGAAAAACCTGAAAAGGTTGAGATGACTCATTGTGTGTGGGCTTAGTTTTTTTGGGAATGATTGTGTGTTACAGAATGAATGAATACAATTCTAGGGAAGTATGATCACAAAATGAATGTTGGCAATTCCTCCTATGATTAATATGTCAAACCTGTCAAAATTCTGTCATCCTTTGTATTTGCCAGGTTCATTCAGTTCTTGAAATGAGCCAGCTCTCTGTGTTCTAGAGCCAACAGGAGATACAACTGTTTTTCCTCTTTCCATGTAAGCTATCAGATTCTCCTGTTTGCATATTTATTTACTGTGATCTAACTGTAGGTATTATTAGATAGCATGATTCCAGTTTCTATTAATGAAGGAAACCCTACTCATGTTTTTTTCAATGTACCTCTGCAATCTAAAGTTGGGCATTAACTCTTTTGCTCTATTGTCTTCAAGTGGAACTCTGAATGCAGTTTTTCCCCTTAGTATGTGAGCTGTTGTACTGTATCTTTCATTATTATTACTACCTGAACTCTCAGGATATTTTAGCTACTGTAGCTTTGTGGATCATGCTAAGTGTTCTTCACTCCCCTACTATTTTCTTAGCTTTTTGAACAGCTGTCTTAGCAATTTGCTACAAGTTCTCTGTGCGGTGGTTGCACTTACTTTAAATGGATCTCACCCCAGCTGGGAAGAGAAAATGAAATGTGAGGCGTTCACATTTATCATTATCAATTCCTAGGACCTGGAGAGCTTTCCAGAGGTGCTGTGCCAGTTGAAAAGGACTGGCCTGGAAGTTGGAGGAGGGCTCATTTATGACAGCCCACTTAATTGTTTTATGAACTTAGATGGAAGTATTGTCACTAGCAGTTGGAACCATTGTTAAATAGAAACTTGATAGCTCAAGGATTTTAGGTGCAATAAAAATTATGTAGTTGCACTTTAGAAGTGGAAATAAATACCTTACAAATATGTCATTAGGGTTAATGTGTTGCCACAAGATAGTTACTTCTTGGATTGCTCTCTGCAGAGAATGACTGGGGAAATGCATATAGCTGATTTTTGGCTCCAAGTCTGAGTTCCTCCTGTTCTTTTGACGATGAGGATTCAGAGGTTCCGTGTCATCTTCAGTCCACGACTGTTTCCCTTGGTTCCATCCTATGTCTTTGCTTGGTCTCCCAAAGATGAGAGCACCCTTGGGGAGTTGTCCTCATTTTGTCTTAGTTTCTTCAGCTTCGTGAAATGGAACCCTGCGGTAGGCCAAGAGAATGGCGGAGAAAGATGCCCGTGTTACAAATGCTCCATTCTCTTGTATCGGAGTCTCTCTTTATTAACTGTTTTATTTTATCTATTTATGCATACAGGAGCTGGGGGGCAGCCCAGAGGTGCGGGGGGTGGGGTGGGATGAGAGGATTCACCAGAGAAAGAGCAGGGAACAGAATGTTTTTGAAATACTCTCTAGGGAAAAACAACAGGGTCTCTTGTATGGTGAGGATGCTGGTGAGCCCGAGCAGAGGCCTTTCTATCCCATCCAGCTCTGTTGTTTTATTTGTGAGCTTCTTTATTCAATTTCAGTAGGGAAATAATGTCTGTTTTGAGACATTTAAATATACAGTTTGAAATGTATGACATGCCCTCGACATGAATTTAGGTTTTTTTGAATCAAAAGCTTAGGAACTAGAGACAAGCCCAGAAGTCTTTAGCTGATGGCGTCTCACCCTATTAGCTCATATGTGCTCCTGCCATTGTCCAGTCTCCCGGAGTCATGGTGCTTGTAGGCGCTGTCCACTGCTCCTGGGGCCACGGAGGTTCTCTCTCCGTCCTTCTTGTCTTCTCACTGGGCTGTTTGGACGGATCCACTCGTTCATTCAGCAGCTGTGTTAGTGCCTGCTTGTGCGAGGTGCTGCACTGTGTGGGGAGTATGGAGATGAAAGGGGTATGTAAAAGTCTGTCCAACGGGCAGAATCTGAGAGGCGGCCGTGACACAAAGGAGCGAATAGCAAGCCCTCTGAAAGTGGTGCCGTGGGATTCAGAGGAGAAACTGCAGGGGATGATGAGTGCAGGGTGACATAAGCCTGGCTCGGATGCTTATACATGATCAGAAACAGTGCTCATCAGCTAAGTGCAGACTTGGGGAAAATGTTTGAGGTGAGTAATGTAGGCGAAAATAACCATAAGACAGATGAACTAATAAGACTTTGGTGCTAGGGAGGGTGATTATTTTCTAGCCATATGAGGGAAATTTAAAAAAATATATATTCATACAGAACTGGGGTATAGGCCAGAAGTGCAAGGGTGGTGAGAAGCTTCACCAGAGACAGAATGGGGAGCAGAACAGGCAGATCAATGAGGTACACTGCTGAGGGGAGCAGTGGGCGAGACAGGAGAGGTCTGCCTCGCCATGTAGGTCACCTCCGGGGCTGGGAATCGAACTCGCACTGAGGTGGTTGTGGCTAGCTTGCAGTGCTGTGTACTCACTCATTGCACTACCAGGGAGGGTCCCGTTCTGTCTTTCAATGCGCACATTTATAGAATGCCTACTATGTGTCCTTGCTCTGCATATATGGGCTTATCCTGGCCAGCATCCTGTTCTCATGCACTTAGTGTGACAGGGAAGATAGGTGCTGAGCACATGCTCACGGTCACCAGAAGGGACACTCTCCAGAGCCTATGCCTATTTATTTGGCCACTGTTGGCGTAGCCTTTGGTACAGTGGTTGACCCATAGAACACTGTCACATAGAACACTGTCAGTGTATATTTGTGGAGTGATTCAAATGATGAGAAGAGAAACACAGGTTGCTATGGAAACACAGGTTGGAGGGACAGCAAAAGTTCGAGGTTATTAAAAGCTACTAGTCTGAGTGGTGGGTTTTGGTCTCAGCGGTGGTGGTAGGATGGAGATAAATGGAGCTTGTAAAAGTCTGTCCGGTTGGCAGAATCTGTGAGAGGAGGCTGTAACACAACAGAGCAAAAATGGTGGGCAAATCTGAATACTGCTGAGGAAACACAGTTGGTAGGATTAGTTGGATGAGGGTGGAGGGAGGAGGAGGAGTCAGAATTTACTCCTGCATTTCAGGCTTGATCATTTGGGTGAACTGCTGTGATTTACACAAGAACTTTGAAGGAAGAGCTGTTTGAGGAAAGTGAGATGGAAGGTGAGTCCATTTTAGGGTATGGTAAATGTGTGGACTTAAAAAGGTGTAGGAATAGTGGAGAATAGGTTCTAAAGGGAGCGGACACTGAGTGGAGATCCTCAGGGAGCATGTCCATTTAAGGACCAAAAGACAGAAGAGCCAACTCTGAAGCAGGGGAGATATTAAAGCAAATGCAGTTGCAACAAATGAGCATACCAAAGCCACTCAAAGAGCAGTTCTCTCTTGCATTCGAAACATTCCTGGTAAGGAAAAAACAGTTTCTTATGCTGTGACAATGACAATTTATGAAGTGTCAGGAAAATGTTTCAAAGGTTCGGGACCTAAATGTGACTGTTGTGTCTTAATCTTGGTATGTGCTGTCCTGTGCTTATGTCCTCACCTGTCCTGTGCTTACGTCCTCACCTGTCCTTTACCACTTACCATATTGTGTTTAGTTGAGAGGATGCAAACTACTGTAGCCCCTGAGTTAATGGCATGATATGCTAGCGGAAGGCAGGCAGCGCTACATGATGTGACTTGGAATAAACTAAACTGTTAGTGATGTACTGTCCTGTCCCTTTTTTGAGTCTCCTTAGAATATATATTTGTGAGAGATCTGAATGATTTGCTGGCAGCCAATAAAATGTTTATGCAAATTGGCTGGAGATTTGCTTTATTTCAAAGAACTGAGGGACATTTAGAGACTTGAGCTGTCATCTGAGAGCATCTCTTAGCTCTTTGAATGTTCAACACAATTTTCTCCCTGTATACATCTAATACTCCTCTTTTCCCCTCTCAGTAACCATTTGTTTCTTTGTATCTGCAGGGTATAACTCAGTAACCAGGTTCTATTCTCTCTTTTCTATAACAGAAACATTGCTGTTCTTTTCATTGCCTGCCCTGATAGGATACAGCAGTATGCTGCTTAAGGGCTGAACGATTTTAAGAGTTCTTTATCCCGTAGAAGTCCATGCCAGTAGGGAGGGGTAAGTATAATGCAGTGTAGTTTGGATGGGAGCTTTTGCTGGAGTACCAGGTGATTCCACCATTATTGATTTCCTATTAAATTTAAAATTACATTGTAATCCAGCCTTGCTAAACAAGCTGAGTGTTGCAGTAAGATAATTTTCTATTGATCTTTTTTAACTTTCAAGAGTAAAAAAAAAATTCCTTTTATAGTTGCGGTAACAAAATGAATACTACAAAGGTATATATATTTCTAGCATCTCTCTTTGGATATAATGTCACAGAATTGTTGGTAGTGATGTCTCACCTTTGAGGAAAATTTAGTAAGACATTGAAATCTTGTGATTGTATCAAATTTGGTTTATGATTCATTTAAGGATAGTGATTAGAAAAGTTTATATTATCTTCTTATAGTTTTGATTACCATAAAAACCTGTACTCTGGATATTAACTGTGACCAGTGTGTGATATGTTAAAATAATACATTGAAATTTAAAGTGTGGAGTTTTGTCATGTTTTACCAAAATATTACAGGTGGTGTGAATACAAAATGCTGCATTTTATGTTTTAGTTGGGAGTTTGGGGTGAGTATAAGGAACACTGAACCTTGAAGCTTTACATTAGTATATTCATTTCTTTGTATTTTTATTATATATTTTACTTAGCTAAGCATCTCAACACATCCTGTTATATTTTTGCTATTTTCAATCTTTGGACAGAGAAATAATTTAAAATATACTATTCAGGTACATAATTAGAATGCTACTTATTTTTTCCTTTACTCTTTAGTCAGAAAACTTAATCATCTCAATTCAAATGAGGATCTTTAACATATGGCATGGGTACTGTGGGCGTTGTGAATTCTATAAGAAGAATCAATGCTGTTGGTATATTTATTCTAAAAATAATTTTGGAAGTTACAACACCCCACAGATTGAACATTTTTCTTATTCAGTGACTAATGAGGAAATTAAAAGTTGTTAAGTTTAAGTAGTTGGGGAATTATAGTGTTGTTTTGGATTTTGCCTGAAATAACTTATATCCAACTCGTGACATACAGGATTTTTTAAATAAAAATAACCCAAGCCAACCCAGTTAGCTGAGAAAGAGCCTCGTCATTACCCGTGGTTGATTATTTTTGCTCATAATAATGAGAAATTGGTATCTTTTGATTTAAGGGTTCATTGTTCAAGGCTTAGGTTAAAAACAGACTGTAGAAAACCCTACCTTTACCCTAAAAAAAATTGAAAATACTGAGTGGTCAGATTTCAAAATTTTAGTTCTTTTACACCTGATAATTGTGAAGAATATATTTGTATGTCTGTAGTTCTAAGTTTATGAAGTATATTTTTCAGTTTAAAAATCTGCAATCAGGGCCCTCCCTAGTGGTGCAGCGGGTTAAAGCACAGCACTGAGAATCTAAAGCCGCTTCTGCATGAGTTCGATTCCCACCTGCCCCGGAGGTGACCACATGGTGTGGCAGACCTCTCCTGACCCGCCCGCTGCTCCCCTCAGCAGTGTACCTCATCGATCTGCCTGTTCTGCTCCCCACTCTGTCTCTGGTGAAGCCTCTCGCCGCCCCTGAGCCTCTGGCCTGTACCCCAGTTCTGTATGCACAAATAAATAAATCTTTAAAAAAAAAAAAATCTGCAATCATCCAGTACCAGGGTCCCATGCAGTGCATCACAGTGCAAGTGTTTTAATTTGGGGCAGATAATTAACTGCGCTTTCCTCTGCATGCTCAAATCATGATGTAAAGGGTCGCCACTTTACTACTGCAGGGTTAAGACGCTTCACAGCCGGAACTTAACTTTCAGTAGGGATTTACTGCTAGAATTTTGTAAAATTTGTACGCATGTGCTTCCATTATCTTTATTTTAATTTTTCTTTAGTTTTTGGGACAACTATAAGCGGAAACTCAGCAGAGCACATGGATGTTAAAGCTTTCAGACACAGCTGTCTTATCTGTGAGTTTGCAAAGTAATTGGGGTTCTCCCCCCACTCCTCTGGCTGAGTGCTCCCTGCAGCTCTTTCTTGTTTGGCACTCTGACAACTTAAAAGGCATATCATCTTTTCTTTCCTACATGTTCATGTTCTTGTATTCTTAGAGATATTTTAGGGCTCAGCTAACCTATTACAAGGAAAAAAGATAATTTCTACAAGTGGGAAGTTTTGTAGTAGGATATTCTCAGGCAGGGTGTCACTTTTCATTCTCTGCTATATGACTTGGTTTTGGTTTTGTACTGAGGAGCTAGGGTAACACCAGTACCATCTTTATAACTGCTGCATAATATTTTGAAGCATTGCATTAGTCTCCAAATTAAGCAGTTCAGACTATAAAAAAATAAAACGCTGGGCCCTCCCTGGGGGCGCAGTGGGTTAGAGCACAGCACTAAGAAGCTAAAGCCACTTCAGCCTGAGTTCAATCCCCGCCCCGGAGGTGATCCGGCCCGGCAGACCTCTCCTGGCCCGCCCCTGCTCCCCTCAGCAGTGTTCTTCATCAGTTCTGCAGCAGTGTTCTTCATCAGTTTTGCCTTTTCTGCTCCCCACTCTATCTCTGGTAAATCCTCTCACCACACCTGTGCCTCTGGCCTGTACCCCAGTTCTGTATGCATAAATAAATAAATCTTTAAAAAAAATAAAATGCCATCTCATGAAGGAACTGTAGTATGTAAACTATTAAGAGTACAGACTCTTAACTGGATCCACCACTTTGGTTGCATGATCTTGAACAAATTGCTTCTACCTTTTTCATTCCCTTTCAGTGATTTATAAATGTTTATACCTCCCTCACAGGGTTGTTATAATCATTAAGTAATATAGAAGTTGGAATATAGTAGATACTCAAATTATTTGTTGAGTGGCTTCTGAAAGAATCAGAATGGCAATGAGGAATAGACAGGCGCTGGGATTTCCTGGTGCAGACAGGGCCTGCAGCCACTGATCAGTCCTACTTTTCTGCTGTGCTTGTCACCCCACGTCAGTGAAACCATTGACAGAGCTGTGGGCACATATGGCCACTGCATTTGTCCGCTGCTTTGAGAAACAGCTTTCCTATTAACTTCCTCATTCCTCCACAGTCCTCAGAGTAAAGGGACAACTTTGTGTACTTGAGGCCCGCAATTGGAACTCAGCCTCCTTGTCTGGTTAGGAGGTTGCCTTGCTTTTCCAGGTAACGGAATTATGCTTTGTTTTAGGTTCTTTGTCCTTCTGTTTCAACACTTTGTTCTAAATTTATTTCTCAGTTCTTTTGTCTCTTTACCAACTTTTTACTAACTCAGTGTTGAGTTATATTTGAAATTGTTGAACTTTCTATTGTATAACAATGATTTCACTTTTGCCTTTTGTAATTGGGTTGTATGTTTTCTCACTATTGAATGCATATTATCTGCGCCACTTTTTATAAAGAGTGGGTATTCTGATAGGAATAAATGAATGTGAATGAAAAGTTTGGGATTTGATTTGAGAGCCGTGGGTATTCACAGCTTTTATTGTGAAAAATGTGATGAATTATTTGGGAAGTCAATCTGAAAAAGTAGAGCTTGTGCCTAGGTTCATGAACCTCCAAGACCAGCCTATCAATGAAATCAGTTGGGGTGATCTCTAAATGCCAAAGTAAAGACTGTGTGTGTGTGTGTGTGTGTTGCTAGAAATAACTGATGACGTTAATCATGTGTTTTGTAAAATAAGTGACTTGGAGTTTGTAGGTGTGCTTTAAATGGGTTATCTTATAAATTGTCTAATTGTGGGTACTACATAACTCATAGGTTCTCAATATATTTCTGATGTACGGTAAAAGTGTTTTGTATGCCTTGTATAAATTTCACAGCCTTTTCAAAGGCATCTGAAAATGTCATTTGGTGGTTTTTTTTTTTTTTTAGCATTCACCAATTGGAAATGCCACACTCAGACAACTTCTGAGGATAAATAAAGGGCTGCTAGTGTGAATCTAGGTTTGAACTTTATTCTTCTGGTTTTAGTATAAAGTGTTTTCTCTACCAAAAATTTCAGTATACTTTATTGTTACCTGCATGGCTAATTAATTTAGAAGAGATCCTTAAAAACATGCAGACAAGAAAAAACGGCAGCCTTTATTAACCTACAAGGTGATGCCCCCGCCCAACCTTCTTGCCAATGTGCAGTGTGTGAAGAGCTTCTTACAAGCCATCAGCATCTTCAGCTTTCCTTAGGAGGCAGTACAAAGTCTAACATGAAGGGTGTGGAGTTTGATATTGGCATTTAATAGGTTTACTTCGAATAATTAAAAACCTAAAGCCTACAGTATAGTAATTTTGACATTTAACTTGTGTTCTGTGTCTCACTGATTTACTTTAGTTGGTGTGCCCTGATAAATCACTGTTCTAGATACCCATTTTTAGGCCATCAAAGGAATGTTTGTTTGTTTCTCATAAAACTAAGGACCAGTGCGGGGACAGTTTATTTCTAAAGTATGATTTTTAACTTTTATACCTTAGAAATTATTTCCATATGCTTCCCTTAGTCACTCAGGGCTTCTTATATACTCAGAAGCTTAGTTCATGGATCATAGATGCAGATTATAGTCAGTTTCAGACTGTATTGTGTTAATTTGAAAAGATAGTTTATCTCTTCCATGACTTCAACTTTATTTTACTTCCTTGTAAATATATACGATATACTAGATAGTTAAGGGCAACATTGCAATATTATACTTTTTTTAGTATTAATGTAACAAACAATAAGAAATGTGTTATAACGATGACATTTAAAAAAGCTGTGCCTCATTTTTGAGAACATAAAATCAAAGACTTAAAGATTTATTGTGATCCAGTAAAGCAAGCTATAATAGTGTATATATGGTATTCAACACTTTTTGTATTACTTTTTGTAATAACCAGTTTAAGCTGACTTAAAATTTTATATTACTCTATAGCATTTTCCTACAAGTGATTTAATCTAAAAAACAAAAAACAAAACTAATATGTTGAAGAGAATTCCAGATTTCCAAGATCTCATTTTTCTTTCACAGATGGAAAAATGTGCATAGTCATAGCTTTTCTTTCTAGACATTTTTGGATCTTTTCCCCTCTTAAGTCTTTTGGAGATGAGTAAGCCGTAGGCTTGAGCTGTGGGGCCATCAGAGAAATACTTGAGTGGTCATTAAACAGATGTTGGTGTAGAGGTGAGTAATGCTTGCCTAGCTCTTGGTGGTCATCTTGATCTTGGTGCAGTAATTAATGCCAGCCTCGGGCTGGGAGATGAGTAGGCTACCTGGGGGAAAAAGAAGGGCTGGGCAAGTCATAGCAGGAGAGAAGCCTGCACTCTTCAACTATGTTAAACATTGTTTTTCCCTCTGTATCCAGTTTATAGAACTGTTGGGCAAAAAAACCTAAACTCAGTTTCGTGACAGCAACTAGAAATCTGTGATGAGTTTGTGTTCCCCAAACTTGAGATACCCTACATCAAAAATAGTGCCTGAAGGGGGAGAGCCTCCTGTACCTCTGTCACAAAACCAGTGTCATCTCAGTTAAAAAAATACTGTAGGAGAAGTTTCAAACTCCTGTTTTTGATGATCATTGGCAGTGACTTTGGACAGAGAAGCAAACACGGCGCCAAAGTCAGCAGGGTTGCAGGTTACGAGGTGGCCCTGACTGCTCAAGACAAAATGAGGTCCCATCTGGTGAGACGTAATTAGCAGCCAGAATAGGTTCTGTTATTTCCCAGTGGTTGGTATTAAATGTATTGATCTTAACTTTTTGTCGCTGCTCTTCTTGAAATTTTGTAATTTTTTCGTTTCTTATTATTCAGTTATCTTTCATTTGTTCACTTACTTCAATTCATACAAGAAACCATTTCAAACTTCCCATACATCATAATTTCCAAAACACTATTGATAATAATTCTATACTCTTAAAGGGCCTTTGATAATACAAAACTACAGTGAGGCACAGAGAAATTTTTGAATTTTATCTTTTTAGATTGGGAGCTACTTGAAAATGTACAGACTTATTTCAGGCACTTTGCATGTGGCAGGCACTTTAGTGAACATATTTTGATTGATTAGTCAGGTAACTAGTTAAAGGGTTCTTTGAATGTCTGTCTTAGAAGAACTCAAGTGCAGAGCTCTTAAACCTGGTCTACTATATGTATAAGATCAGTGCCCAATTCTTAATCTTGTTAAGTGAAATGTCTACTTTAATCAGCATTCAACACCAAATGCCAAGCTGAAGGCTGAATGTTCTGCAGACATGGTCTTTTTTTCTTCTGTAATTTATTTAGTATCACTTTCCTTTGCTGTTTTCGCATTCTGGTCATTCTGTCCTTTACTATTTATTCAGAATTAAAACGCTTCAGTTCTCTATTTTAGATAGAAGAGTTGTATCTTGTAAGAATTGATTAAAATGGGAGTGAAATATATTAGGAGTTTTTAAAGAGATATTTCACATTATTCTTTTTATTTTTAATAAGAGCCAGTCAGTGTTGAAACCTGTCATCACTCTCTTTCCAATATCCAATGTAGAATCTATAGAACAGTGATTTTTTGCCTGGGTATTTTGAAACTAATTTTGATCAAAATACTTAATCCACCTTAGAATTTTAACATATTGTAAATCATATTGTAAAATCTGCTTGTTTACTTGTCTTTTAAAATTTCCTTTTTCTGCTGTTTCCTCATTCCTGGAGTGTTTTTTTAAAGACCACATTTCTTTATACATATAGTTGGTACTTTTGTAGAAGGTGTAGGATTGAAAAACTCTCCTTTGTTTTCTTGCACACAATTCTTTTGTAGTTTTATTCCCATTTCTTTGGATGTCTTCTCTTTCACTTCCCCCTCTGCTGGCTCATCCTTCAGATATTTGCTTTCCCTAGGATTCTGTCCCAAACTATCAGCTATTCTAGCTGGTTGCTTTGGCTGTTTTTTTATATGGTTTTGGTTCTTAAATTTATATTTCTAACCTGGGCCCGTTCTGGCCTCCAGCATGTCCCATTTCAGGCTTATGACCTCACACACTCAGTACAAAATAGATTCACTTTCTCCCTTTTCACGATCTCTTCCATCCCAAAATTTGTTTTTCCTTTTTCCTCTTGGACTTTCCAGGTAGCTCCTGTCCAGCTGTTTCCCTCATGTTGGCAGAGCTCTGTGCTTGTTTGCAAATTAAAATGACCTGCTTGTTTAAACCTCTGAGCCTTAACGTACTGGCTTCTACCTGACATGCTAATCCTCCCCTCTGCCTAATTTCCACTTTTTTCTTTAATATTTAACTTAGTCTTTACTTCATGCAGGAAGGTTAAACCTAATCTTCCTGCCTAACCTTGCTGCTAGCCTCTGCTGGTCATGCACAGCATCCTGTTATGTCACTGCTGTTATCACACAGAGTTGTGTTTTTGTCTTTATATGATTATCTCCTCACCTGACTGAAGGCCAGGGATGTGACCTTTGTATTTCCTGCATTTAACCTATCATTTGGGATGGTAATTATGACATGATTTACTTAATGTGAATTACTAAAAGGATAACTTAATTGGGTAGAAGTGTTGTTTTGTGACCAAATGCATTTCTGAGGGACATGCATTTCTGAGGGACATGCGTTTGTCGTTTTTTAAGAGGGAAGCAGTTGCACCCTTGTCACTCTCCAGTTTTGGAACCAAGTGAGAGAAATTAAAGTTCAGTCTGATATAAGTCAAAACACTAGTTTTATTGCTAGTAAAGCTGCATCTGAGAGTGACTTGATGTTTATCATCGGGTAACTCACTAACTTCCCCTCCCCAGAGTGATCTAAAACCACTTACCCAGTGTTCTGCAAGCAGGGCTTTCTGCCTCAGCCTTCTTGGTAACCCCATAGAGGAGCTGTAGACAGGCGTCCAGACCCAGTACCTTACCGCATAGAAGCAGGAAGAGTCAATTGCAGAATGGAGATCTGAACAAAGAAGCGGTTGGAGTTCATTTCTTCATTCAACAAATAGTGAGGTCGGCAGTGCCCTGGTCAGTATGCATGTGCTAAGGATACAGGTTTGGAGCTTATGTTGTGAAGCATGATTGATTCCTTCTTCCAGGCACCCATATAAGAAGTCTTACTTTCTCTCATACTGCTCGGAAATCTTCCTTAGTGAAGGTAGCACTGGGAATAGAACAATTTTTTTTCAGCTGATAACTGGCCTTTCTTTAGTCACTACACATTAAATAAATTCCAAGAACTACGTTAAAGACATAGCAGCAGGAATTACAGAGAAGTGTACCACAGTAGTCTTTCAGGAAAAGGGAGTTTTATAGTTCTGATTTTTTTTAGAAAACAGTGTGAAAAGATCATGATCATTTATTTCACTTTACTTGCAACACGTAGGATTTTTAAGGCCTTTTACCTCACCCTGTTCATTTCCAGCATGGGCCTGCCAAATCATTCAGTCCTATAAGTTGATCAGAAATCGTAGTCCCCTGCTGGCATTATCATAGAGAGCTATTTAGTCAGTATTTACATATATAGAAAGGGAAAGCACTTACTATTTCTTTATTCAGTTCTGTCTTACCCAAGTGGGGGCAACACAGGAGTTCTGTTCTGCCTGGCCACGCTGCCCTCTGAGCACACGAAGGTCTGTGGCACAGAGCATCCAGGCAGTAGGCTTAGAAGGAGGCAGCAGGCTCAAATTGTCTCTTAGCGGGGGTGTGGACAGAGGTGTGGGTACTTTTCTTTCCTGCTTGCAGCTCTGGTTTCATTGTCATCTACTGGGTTGTGTCTTATTTGTCTTACAGACTAAGTCAATATCAGATGAAATGAATAGACAGCTGTGTTTCCTGATTTTCATTTTTGCAGTAACTGTTTCCCTATATAGTGATTCCAGAAGTTTTGCAAATTCAATCTTGCAAGATTATGTCTTCTGAAATCTAGATTATTCTGTGTTTTTATTTATTTATTTTTTTTTTTAAAGATTTATTTATTTATTCATACAGAACTGGGGTACAGGCCAGAGGCTCAGGGGCGGTGAGAGGCTTCACCAGAGACAGAGTGGGGAGCAGAACAGGCAGATCGACGAAGTACACTGCTGAGGGAAGCAGCGGACGGGTCAGGAGAGGTCTGGCTCGCCATGTGGTCTCCTCCGGGGGCAGGCGGCAGGCGGCAGGCGGGAATCGAACTCATGCGGAAGTGGCTTCAGATTCTCAGTGCTGTGCTTTAACCCGCTGCGCCACCAGGGAGGGCCTATTCTGTGTTTTATTGCTCTTGTTCTTGGGTGACTCTGCTGAGGAATATTTTAGTTATTTCAGCTATGTGTGATAGTTTTCAGTAAAATTAAGCCTGGGTAAACATCTATAAATTGACTTTGTAAGAAGGGGCATGTCTAGGACATACATTTTCCTATTGATCACTGTGATATTCAGGGGAAATAAAAACATGTCGAGTAAAGACCCAGTCACCCAGAAAAAAAGCTGCTGGTTGTCTTAGGCTGTCTCGGTGGCTGCCGAGCATAGTTTTGGAAAGCGAGCCAGAGCTTTGGCAGTGTCCCGGCAGTGCCAGCGGGTTTCTGTGCTCCGGGAGCTAGTGCGGAAGCAGACTGCAGTTTCAGGGCCTCCTTGCCTCTGTGTCCTGTTTCCGTGGGGTTATTGTCTGGGACTAAGGAACAAGCAGTGAAATTGAGAGTTTACGGACAGAAGGTGTAGAATTACATGTGGAAAGAACCACAGGTAATGAAATACTCCACTAATGGATTAAAGTCCATTTAAAAGGAACACTTTCCTAAAGATAAGACCTGTTTCTTTGACCACACCCCTCGTGTCTAGTGGCAAGCCCTTTCACTGCTTCCTCTCTGCCATCTCCTTCCGTCCTTTCTGAACTCTGTGTCATTAGAAAATGCATTTTCAATTTTTCGTGGCCCCTGCTGGTTATGCTGGCATTGTCCCGGACTAGGAGTCCTTCAGTGTGCCGAGTCCACCCCCAGTTCAGCCCTCCTCATTTTTCAGGCAAGTCCACAGCTCAGATCCCATTTCCTTCATAAACCCTCTTCACTGGAGCTGAAAGTGCTTTCTCTCTTTGGTGTTGTGACACACTGGGTGTCCCTTGTCCCACACGGGTTTCCAAACTCCATTCTCAAACCTTTGTCTTTTCAAGTAGATGGGTGTCTTTTAATCTCTGAACACATGTTGAAGTACAGGAATAGCATCCATGTTATAGACTTTGGTATAGCATATGTTTGTGTGTGGGGGGCTGTATTTATATGGTAAGTGATGCTTGGGAGGGGTATGTGTGGGTGGTTACCATATCATTAAATCTTTTTAATTGTATCTAGGTTTTGCTCTGACACTAATTCATTGGTATCTAATTTTAAATTTCGTATTTTAATTTTAACCATGGGGGGAATTTATGTGATGCAGACTCTTTTAAAGGTCTCTAGTTTTTTGTAAAACTAGAGTTCTTGAAGTGATTAATTTTTAAAATCTCCTAATAGGAAACAGTTTCCTAGTAGGGAAACAGTCTGTCTCTTTTCACCTTGATTACTAATAGCCTCTACTAGGCCTAAAAATAAAACAGATTGTTTAAAGTGATTCATTTGACATTGTCTTTTTTTTTTTTTTTGAGAAATCGTATCGCTCTGACATTTACTGTTTGTGCTAGATAATGTTCTTCATCATTTTCATTTTCATAGCACGTGTCAACGTGCATATTACACTAACTTCACCCGTAACTTTGGGTCTTTCTTCACTTAGTCAGGAAACATTTTTGTATGTTTATACCTAAGAATTACCCTGGGAGGTAGGTAGGTAGGTTTTGGGGTTTCCCGTTTTCTGAGAAAGGCCAGAAGGCCTCATTGAGCAGGTTGCCCCAGCATTCCCTGCTCACAACTCTCACATGCAGCCTGACACTTCGTGGTAGTCCAATTTCTCTTTCCAGCCATGCCCAAGTGCCATTTTCCCGTGGGTTAGTTGTCCTGCTTGCGACTTCTGTCCCTGCTCCCAGCGAGCACACTGTGAGTAGGGCATGGCCCTCCATGCCTCTGTGTGGGGGTGGTGGAGTGGCACTCAGACCTCAGGGCCTGATCCTTGCTCTCCAGGTCACAGGCACTGCCACAAGAAACTGCAACAAGAAACAAAGTTGGGTTCTGAATTCTCATACTGCAGACAAGTAGTAGATTCTCTTCTCCCTCAGTTCACTGAATGAAATGAATTTGAATTTCATTTAAAGGAAGAATTTCAGACTTGCCAGTTGCATGAGGCTTTTTGTGGTATGCTTAGCCCATTTTTCCTTTGGAAAGAGAAGTGAATTGGAGATAGGGTGAGGGGGTTGTGAGAAGAAACCAGAAGTTAAGATAAGGAGGAATTAAGGGAACCCTTTAAGGATATTAAATAGATTTATTTTCTTCAAAATAAACAACTTTGTTTTAGTTGTTTTCTTCAAAACAACTAAAAAAAAGTGCAATACTATCAGCACTTTAGAGCATCTCATGTAAGCTGTTTGGGCTTGCCAGCAGAATTTGATAGAGATATTATCAAGTTCTTGATAGCTTTATACTTGATGTCAGCAACAGCTTAGATAAGTTACAGTACATTAGTATCTTTTGCTAATTAAAGTAAAGTGAACCAGGTATATCCTGAACAGCGGGTAAAAGGATCTAGAAGGATGAAGAGCAACCAGAAAATAGCCTCTTACAACATGAAAGACTATGTCCAGGTACCTGCAGCCGAACTGGAAAAGGCTTACGAGCTGCCGCGGGAGCCCAGCTCGCTCCTGTGCCTGCGTAGGTCCAGTGATTGCCTGTGCTTGTTTGTGATGTGTGTGAGTGCAGTATTCTCTTATTTTAAGTTTTCCACAAAGTTGTTTCTTTCGTGATTACTGTTGCCACAGCTGTTTTAACTCTGCATTATCTTCAGTGTCATCACTTTTATCGAATCTTGAGTAAACTGTAATTTCTAAACCCAGTTTCATGTGTCTTGGTACAGTTTTCCATGTATAGTAAGTAGTCAGGGTCTTTCGTCTTGTGTGTCCGGCCTTCTGGAGAGACTTTCTGTGACCACCTGTTCCTGCCTGGCAGGTGCATTCCTTATCTGTTCATCAGACTCGGTCCAGCAGTCACATTCACTGGCCGTGGTTTATGGGAAGCTAAGTGTTTAAAGTAACTCGCAAGTTGGCTGGTGTGGACTTCAGTGTGGCAGCGACCCTGTGCGGAATCTGGGTTCTTCTTTTTCCAAATGTGTGGCATTAGACAAATGTGTCTCCCTGAGCGTCTGCTTCCTCATTAATCAAGTGGAGAGGATAATCACCTCTCCGGGTGTCAGTGACTAGGTGAAGTGGGGTGACTGCACATCCGCACATGTCACCCTCCTTGCGGCTTTCGAACAATCAGTTTGCAGGAAAGTTCAGTGTGGGGAAGCCCGTCTCAGGGGCTCTCTGCCTCCCGCTTCCCTGTAGTAATGATTTTTGCTAATAATAGTTGCTGCTTTCCTGAATGCGTACTGTGCGAGATAGCCTGAACAAGAACTTTATGTGTGGCCTTGCCTTAGGGCTAGCAGAGGATTCACTGTAATCTCACCAGGAGACTTTCTGAGACTTTCTTCGTTGCAAAACCCAGTCCTCTCAGGGACCAGTATAAAGTCAAATACTCAGCACTTTTTTTTTTTTTACTTTTTTTCAGTGTTTAGTTGAAGTATATTTATATTAGGTGTAGTGGACTCAGAAATAAGACTTCTACTTGACCCCTGCCTCCATGGCCCTTTCTAATTTTCATACTTGTGTTTTGCTTTTGGACTCTAAAAGGATCTTCAGGTATTTCGGTGTTGCTGAAAACTATCCTGATGGACTAGGGAGCATCCCAAACAACAAGTCGCACTTTATGTCACCTGCATGTAGTACCTCAGTACACGCTGCGGCCATATCCGCTGTTTCTCTAGGTAGCAGCTCATGTACTGCTGCCTCTGTCTGTGGCATCTGACACCCCACATGGTGGCATGGTATAGGCACATTGTAGGCACAAAGGAGATACTTGATTGTGATTGATTTGACCACTAATTCTATGGTCTGCTGGGAAGAGTATGGGCTTTAGAATTAAGACACCAAGCATGGCTGTTGTGAGTTGCTTGGTTAGTTCTGCAGGTAATGATCATGATCTTCGTATCTCAGTAACTTATTGCGAATGGAAATGCTGTCAACGAATGTCTGTGTGGTATTTTATGTCCACTGAAGAGGCTGTGTGAGCCTCAATTCTGTTTTGTGCTCATCATGACATTAATGACTTCACTGTGCTGCAAATCAGGATCCAGTTTTGCTTTGGCCTGTGGAGGGCACTCAGCTGACACTTGCTGTATGACTGAATGCACCAGTGACGCCTGCTTCATGAGCAGAGCAAGACTGGAGTTGTTTCTGGAATAAGAGCCAGCTGATAAGAGAGCAGCGAAGTCCACTTAAACCCCTGTTTTCACTCAAGTGTGCTCTTATACATATTTTGGTTTCTAAGTATGCAGTTGCATACTTAGATGTGCATCCTCGTTTTATAATCATGGCCATAACTTCATAATGACCTGACCAGCAATGCTGTGAAGTTACTGGTTTGCAGGACGAGAACATTGATCCCCTTTATTTACATAGCTCTTTTCAGAGAGCTGATATGCCTTACCCCAGGTCATATAACCACTTAAATGGAAGAACTGCAATGAACCTAAGTCTTTTGGATCTAAATCCAGTGCTTTTTCCAAGATACCAAACTAACACTGATAATATAGAGAGCAACTTTCTTGACTTCCTTTTGAGGTTATTCCTCTCTTTCCAGGATCCATGTGTAGATAAATGTATTGATAGTTACAACTTACTACACTAGTGGGACTGGAAAGTGGGTTAGGTCAAGCAGGGAAAGTGAGGATACCTGGGGGTGTGGAGAGTAATAGAAGATCAGAAAGGAGATAAAAGGGATGGTATGGGTTATGTATTTGCTTTCGGGGTGAATTTTATAGCTGTGTGTGTGTGTATACACATGCCCCAAATAATTGGTTTGGGACTTTGGAATAATTTATTTGCATATTTATTTACTTATTTTTTACCGATGTGTTTGAGAAACAGAAAAAGTTTAGCATTTTTATTCCTCACTTAGTAATTGCATTGTTGTACCTTTTTCTATTTATGACAGTTTGAACTTTTCCCTTTTACTTTAAATAATAACCCATGATGATTCGGAAAACTTGAATTTCTAGGTCAGCTTATAATTGATGGACTTTGTGATTTTACTCTGTTAAACAGGAGTGTGTTGCTGCTGTTCCGCTCTGAGACCTCGCTACAAACGCCTGGTGGACAACATATTTCCTGAAGATCCAAAAGTAATGTGACCACCTAGTGACCCTTCTCTTTGCTGACCCATCCTTCCCCTGCTGACCTTCCTAAGGTTTCCCTAATTTCATTTCTCTACTTTTCCCCCTAAATCTCATGTACACAGTAATTTTATTTCTTTTTCTCACTGTCTCTTTAACCTTTAAATGACCCTTGCTTGCTTATCTCATTCTCAGATCCTTTTCTTGGATTTGGAATAAATTTGGATAATGCGTGGATGCCCTTCTGTCTATAGACCCTAACTTCAAGTTATACTCATGATAAATTTCTGAGCCTGTGCCAAATTATTTGTACAAAATGCTAGTAAACAGGCATGTTTTCTGGTTTGCCAGCCTTGGCAATTAAAATGTTGTGTGAAGGGGGCCTACATACAGGAGAAGACAGAGTGAGCTCTGCTTTGGATTTGGGAGAGGGTGGGTCTGAGAAATGAATCTAAGCCATGATCCAAAGAACAAGTAGGGCTGTCCACAGAGAGAAAACTAGAGAAACGAGGGAGGCCTATTCGAAGCAGAGTTTTCTTTTCAATTTAATGCCTTTAAGATTTTTAGAAAAGTATTTTATTGTAGATTACTGCTTTCAAAGTTACTGGTTTTGTTTCACATTGCCTTAAATTTTCAAAGACTAATCTTTTGTTAAATAGATGGAATAAAAAAAAATCTTGAATGGCTTTGATTCCTAGAATTTTCTATATTTTGAAATCTAGCTTGCTATAGGCACCTCTGGTTAACTTATGTATCTCATGATTACATGCTACATCTTTTTTTTTTTTTTTAAATAGGTAGGTG
>NW_004567110.1:6196760-6242587 GCF_000260355.1 Condylura cristata | reverse complement strand
GGAAGCGGCTTTAGCTTCTCAGTGCTGTGCTTTAACCCGCTGCGCCACCCGGGAGGGCCTACATGCTACATCTTTTTAATCAAATCTGATTTAAATATGTAATGTAGAGGCGACCAATCAATTAAAAGGCATTGGCTACACTTAGATCATTACAGTTCTTAGTACTTTATTCATTAGTTATAACAAAACATAGTAGCAGCAATTTCTAAGTTATTTAAAAACCTTTTCACTGTTGTATATGTAAAGGAGTCTTAAAAATACAACATTATTAGTCTTATTAATCAAATATGTATATGAATAGTCTTATGAATAGCACATTTAAAATTTTTAAATGAACAAATTTTGTTTGAAATCTACTTCATCAAATTACATCCCACTTCCTACATACTTCACTTGAGTTATTTCTCTAGAAATGAAGGCTTTACTTATTTATTTTTTAAAAAGTTTTGTAAAGTTTTACTTATTTATTTTTTAAAAAGATTTTTTGTGCATACAGAACTGGGGTACAGGTGAGAAGTGCAGGGGCAGTGAGAGGATTCACTAGAGACAGAGCGGGGAGCAGAACAGGCAGATTGACAGTGTACCCTGCTGAGGGGAGCAGCAAGCAAGACAAGAAAAATCTACTGCACCATGTGGGTCACTTCCTTGGCCAGCAATCAAACTCATGCTGAAGCAGCTGGGCTATCTTTGTAGTGCTGTGCTGTAACCCGTTGTGCCAAAAGGGGAGAGCCCCTTTTGAAGATTTTAAATGCTTTGTCTTTAAGTTTTTGAAAGTTTTGTTTACTCCAGAGATTACTTGGATTAAAGAGGCTATTTTCAGGTTCTAGAAATACAGATCACTCTAGTATAAAAGGAAAATCAGAAGAAAGCAACACTTAGAAATACAAAAAGTAAACATGAAATTATAGCTATGCTATCGTCCACTCATCATTCTTATTTTTAGGATGGCCTTGTTAAAGCTGATATGGAGAAATTAACATTTTACGCAGTATCTGCTCCTGAGAAACTGGACCGTATTGGTGCTTACCTGGCTGAGAGGTTGAGCAGGGATGTTGTCAGACATCGATCTGGGTAAGGAAACTGAATTGCTGCTAATACAGCATTTTTGCGGATTTCTCCCTAGGCTAAGCCCTCCCAGAGTGATATTATTTTGCTCTCTTGTCAGGCAGGGATGTAGTACCTGGAGGACATGTGTAATACCACAGAGATGCTATGGCTTTATCCTTTTCCTGGTGACCGGGTTTTACAAATAGACGCAGCCGAATTCCCTTCAAGCGTCCATTAGTTTTTGAGACTTCTCAAATGGAAATAGTAGAAATTAGCTCAGTCTGTCAGCACAATACTATACTTAAAAAAATCAATTTCCAATAACTATGCGCTGATTTTTAACATAGCTTCAGTTTGACCTACCAGAGGAGTAGTAAGAGAGGTTAAGCGTAAACATTAAGGTGCCAGAGATGTAGGCAGGCTGAGTGAAACTGTGTTCGCTGTCACCCACCTACAAATGAAGCTCCATGGTAGTTATTGGTTCTCTGTGCTTGAAGAGTAATGACTTTGCGACTTGGATTATATGTTCCCATATCGTCCTGTGATCTAGTGGCGTAAAGTATTCCAAGTTTCTCTCACTACTTCCACACTGTTACCACTTACATTTTAATGAGACCTGGTGTAGTTTTATAGTTGATTGTTGAAACAAAGATATAGAAAGCCTGCCTGAATTTTAATTTTTAATATAAATATTAACATTTAAAAGCATTTCTGTTGTAATATTTTCTGCTGTCAGTCCTGTTTTCTAGACACATTTAGAAATATAAAAAGATTCTATTGGAAATTTTTTCATACTGCTTACAGTAAATATTTTGGGTCATTATGTTTAAAAGTCTGGAAACTAGAAAATGACCATGCTTACAAAGAAAAGTAGATTTAAAGGTGTAAAGTTAAAGAAATTTTGAAAGAGCTTTGTTAGTGGGAGAAAACAGTAGTACAATGTTTATATACTTCAACATGAGGATATTTTTATGATCTGAGATCTTTAGTGCTATGTGAGAATTGAATAATGATACCACTCAGAAATTGCTCTTTGGTCTTCCCTGTGTCCTGTGTATTTAAATAAATTTATTTTAATTATTCCAATAGAGAGCACTTAGGAGAAGTAGGAAGCTAGACATGCTTGACATTATTTTTCTTATGCTTAGGTATGTTTTAATTGCTATGGAGGCCCTGGACCAACTTCTTATGGCCTGCCATTCTCAGAGTATCAAGCCATTTGTAGAAAGTTTTCTTCATATGGTAGCCAAGCTGCTGGAATCAGGGGAACCAAAGCTTCAAGTTCTTGGAACAAATTCTGTGAGTAAAATTATTCTCTATTGAGAGTTCAGTTAGTATATCTGGAATTAGTATCTCCTTGAATATCTACCCCTGCTAAAGTGCTCTGTCACGTATTTGGGCAGCAAAACAGTTTTATGTGATTATGATTAGATTGCTCCCTGTAAAATCTGGAATGGTAACCAATTGTAGTGATCAACATAGATCAATTGGCCATGAAAGTAAGGGATTTCCCCATGTCTTCTTAACACTTCTTAACTATTTCACTTACCGCACTCATGTCTATCTCAAAGAATAGTTTAAGCACATTTTTAAAAAGGAAAGTAAAAGGCAAAGATAGCCTTTCTCTCTTTACTTATGTTGCATAACCTCCAGCCTACAGTGCCAACTTAATCTCTGAGGAAACTTCCAAACTTTCAATCAATTTGTGTGGTTCCTTTCATATTTTTCTTAGAAACAGCTGACTTATTTAGAGATATATATGCACATATACACACACACACACATATCACTTGCTAGTTTTTATGGATAATTATCTTATGGTTTAGTGAGAGGAAATGCGGGTGGTAGCTGGACACTGGATCCCAGAGTCCTATTGGCCTAGTTTGAACTTTTCCTGCCCAACTTTCTTGTTCTGTATCGTGGGCAAGTTACATTACTTCTCCTTGCCTAGGTTTTTCATCTGTGAAGTGAGGGTATGTTGGTACTAATCTGACAAGGTTGTCGTGTGACATAAACTCTTAGAGCATTGAATGGCATTGTTAGTTGTTACTGGTAGAGTGTAAAAAAAAAAAAGGAAGCAAGTGTGTATAAATAAACCCTCACTAAAAGCCTTTTATGTGGTTTTAGCCAGTGAAACAGAGAATATTGGATATTTCCAGATTTAGGTAAGCGATATGACAGGCTCAGATTCAGGCCACAGCACATTGGGTTGTCGGACAAGTCAGGACATATTTTTGCTTGAAAAACAGAAAAAAAAGGCAATGACTTTTCCAACAGTCCTGTATTGTAACAGTTCTGTCATCTAATTCTTTTGTAATTAGATGAGGGAACTTTAGGGGAAATGGTTTAGCAGTCAGAGGGGGTTGTTTTAGTATATATCCTCACAAATTTCTTTACTTACATCCGAAAGAAAGTGCCATTACAATTCATTTAGTGAGTCATTTGGGCAAAAGACTTGATTTTCCAGTTGCCCATCTTGATGTAAATGAATTGCATACAAAGGAATGCTATGGTGTCTTTACCAACATTATTTATCTAGTGTTCCAGGCATGTTTGAGTTTCATTTCGTAGTGGTGCTATGTTGTCGAATATTGAAAAGTAAATGTTGAAAAATATTTTCAAACATGATCAGTACTCATTTATAACCTTTACATTTGTTAAAAATAGGTGTACATTTTATTTGAACTTGATGGCATTTGCCTCTGAGTGAGGAGTATGCCAGTGCCTGGGTGGTTCACGTTCTTCTGTTGGAAAAATTATGCTAACTCCTTTTTATTTTTACCCTTTTTAAAATTTTTGAACTATTTTAAAAATAGTTTGGTGAAACTATTGATTGTTAAATTAAGAAAATAGATTAAAGACTTAAGTGTAAGACCTGAAACTATAAACTACATAGAAGAAAGTACAGATGATGATTCCTTGGCACCAGCTTTAGGAATGTAGCTTTTTGAAGCTTGGGCTAGGTTAGTACACAAAGCTCATGCATCTCTGAATGCATGAGAAGTGTTCAAGTGTCCATTTTCCTAGTGTTCATCTCTTGAACCTCTGGCTCTCCTTTCTCTCCTTTTTTAGTCATTAAAAGGAGGTAAAATAAATGTCATCTCATTATTTTTCTTTTCTATTGAGCTTGTCATGTTTCCTTCAATTCATGTTTCCTCTTTTTTCTCCCATGTTATTGTTATAAATGCTCATTTGTATGTGATGCAGGACATGCTAAGGAAGATGTCCTGGCCACAGAATAACACTCCCTGGAGGGGTGAGTCTTTCTGAGGCCTCACTGATGCGATGATGTTCGAGAGCTTTAGAGTAAGACCTCTCCTCCTAGAGAGCGGGGTTGCCAACTAGAAAGAAACTGGATTAGAACGTTATATTTAATACTACCGGGCTTGACCTTTGGTTTCTGAAGTCCATTACTTTTGTTTCCATGTGGTATTAATGATCTATTCATTTGCTTCTTATGTGGATATTTCTAGTAAATATAACAAACAATGAGTGAAAGTATAAATATGCTTATTCCACATTTTCAAAAAAGGTGCTAACACATTTATATTGTTATTTTTGTTTTTCAGTTTGTTAAATTTGCAAATATTGAAGAAGACACACCATCATATCACAGACGTTACGACTTTTTCGTATCCCGCTTCAGTGCCATGTGTCATTCCTGCCACAGTGACCCTGAAATACGAACAGAGTACGTGTAGTCTTGCTTTGTGGTTCCCAGCCGTGGGGTCCTCCCCTCGTGAATATTGTGGCATAAAGACCAGCAGAGGAAATGGGGGAGCACGTGCCTCCTTCTTGAACCATTACTGTACTGCTCTTGGGAGTTAGAACAACTTACCTAAGCTGCCAGCTGAGAGTGGTTTTTCAGTGTACTCGGTTCATAGTTTCCATTGGAGCCTGGGAGCTCGGTGGTGCTGCTCCGATCTCAGCTACAGGTCCTGTCCTCGTGTCGTTTCTTCCTCCTCTTTTTGCACACACCAGGCGCCCTTCTCAGGGAAACCACTCCTCTGCTTTGAATTACTCCCCGCATACCTACATGGCTGGTTACCTCGCTTTGGTGGGGTTTTTGCTCAAATACCACTTTATCAGGCGACACCTCTTTGAGCCATCTTTTCCTTATTAGGCAGCAAACCCTGTCCCCAGGTGGGGTTTCACTTGCTCCTCATACCCTGTCTCTGTGTCTCACTGCTCCGGGAGCTTCAGGGCTAGTTGGGAGGTGGCTTTGCTGCTGGCTCTTGGACATGCTGTGCGCTAGTAGGAGCTCAGGAAGTGCTTTTCGAGTAAATGTGTATGTAAACTGAGTGAACGGCTATTGCTGAATCACTGTCATTTTCAGGTTGTCATGACAACTCATTTGAATATTTATAGAATTTCTTTTGAATACATCCTAGTAATCTGGAAGCAGATACTTGTCTGCAAGCGTCTATTGATTGTTATTGATCTAGAAATAGGAAATTTTAAAGATAACAATTAAAGTCAAAATGACCCTGGCAAATAGAGAGTAGGTTGAGCATTACTGTCACACCCCTAAAAAGAAAGAGACTAACCTGAATTCAGTATAACTGTTTCTCCCATTCACAACTAAAATATTTTCTTTCTCTCTCTCATCAATATTTAAAAAATGTTTTATAAAACTGTTTCCTGTTCTCAGAGGCTGACATTGTTTAGCTAATGGACAAAAGTATATGGATGTTAGCTAAAAGAATATGTCAGTTTTTTTTAATATTGTAGCAATTTTGTTTTCTTTTAAAATACAGAAAATCCAGAATAGCATTTCTTGTTTAGTATTTAAGGATTAATAACTATGCAGATACCACTCAAGTTTTAGTTAAGGTGGTTTTCACATATAAACAATGTCAGTTTATAGTGTTTACAATTTATGTAAGAAATAATTTCTTTTTTTTAAAAACATAAGGTATCTTATTTTTAGGTCTTTAGCGCCTCCTAGTGAATGATGTTGTCCTTTGAACATATGTTCACATAACAGTTTTCATTTCAGTTTTTAAGAAACTGAAATTTTCTATATGCAAATAAAAGACCTTGTAATAATTTTTCGTCATTCGAGGTCTCTCTGTCATTATATGACATTTGAAATTCAGAAATGACATTTTATTTGAATTATGGAAAAAAAGAATAAATTTAAATTCTTTAAAATACAAGGCTTGTGTTTTTTTGTTTTTTTTTGTTTGTTTTTTGTTTTGTTTTTTTTTTTGTGCTGCTTTACCTTAAGTAAAAACCATTTTTGTTTTCTTCAGGTTCTAACTTAGGTACTTATTATGGTGTTTAGCAAAGCCTTGTCAGGGGGCATGAGCAGTGAGATGGGACCTATAACTGTTCAGATTTTCTTAAAATTTTCTAAAAATGCAGAAATGGTTCCCACTTGTAAAATCACGCATCGCATTGTAAGCTGTACTCATTCATTTCCTGAGCATCCTTCAGCAGGCGGAGCTAACATTAAGTGCCTGATATGTGCCAATTTCATAACACTTTGGTGGTTAAACACTGTACATGAATCAGCTCATTTGTTCCTCATAATTTTCCTGTGCTGTATGACAATTACTCTGTTTTACTGATGGAAAAACTAAAGTTCTTCTCAGGTTCGGGACTAAATTATGTTGATTATGCCAAGACTAGGACTGGGCTTGTTGCCAGCAGTAGCTGTAGAAGCTGTGGGTACTACCCACTCTCCCTACTGGAGGACACCACCCTCTGCTCTCCATTTAGCATGAGACAGGAGCCACCTCCATGTGTCACTGTCTGTCTCTGTGTTCGCTGCCCCTAGTGCACAGCCCTGCCAGCATCCAGGGACGAGCATCAGTACGTAAGCAGACACCAGGCGTTTTGGTAGGCCAGCCCGGCTGGGATAACTGCACAGGCGTCTCAAGGTTCTGTTTATGTTAAGGAAAGAAGCACTTATATGACTTTGAAATAGGTAGTTTGTCTTCGTCTCCTGTTGCCCTCTCACCTGCTCACTGCCACATCCCTGCGGTGTCCCACACCTGCAGCCCTGAGATGCTGTTCTCCCATGGGTTTGTCAGTACCTCCCCCCCCCCCCTCGCTTCCACTCCTGAAACCTGGCTTTTGGAAGACAGTGGTAAGTTGAGTAAGCCTCTAGCAGTGACCATGTTCAGGTAATAGGAAAAATGAAGTCAATAGTATCAAATATGGACAGAGGGAAGGTATTTGGACGAATGGGCTATGAGGCAGCTTGGATTGAGAGATTCTTCTTTCCCAGCTCATACATGCTCTGTTCTGATCACTTTTCTCCCTTGAATGGATAGTGATTTGTGTGTGTGTGTGTTTAAAGCGGAACTAGGACAAGCTTGAGGAAGTTGGGGGTGGGGTGAGTGTAGAAGGTGGGAGGCTGAAGTATTCGCTCACTATTTTGATAAATTCAAAGTCATGTGTAGGTGATAATGAGTGTCGGTGCACATAGATGATGCGTTTCTGTGGCAGGGGTATCTATACTCTGTTTTGATAGTTCTCATCTTCCTATCTTTAGGGGAATCTGCTTAGTCTTCTGTCTAGGTGGACAGGGGAGAAACAATGATGGAGAAGTCTGCTGAAGGCTTCATGGTGTTTGGGAACAGTAAAACCCCATTTTCACTCAGTTTTGAGACTTCTGTGAGAGAAGTAAGAGGCTAATCCATATTAGTTTGAATTATCATCCTCTTAGGAAAACCAAGTGCTTTTGATTACATTATTTTTATTGAGGTATAGACATAGACTAGATATTTCTATTTCATAATCCTTTTAAACTTTAACACTGATTGTAAGAAGATGATATTCAAAGCAATTTTTTTTTCTTTTTTGAACCTGTCCTAACTTTGTCCTTAGACTTGTGTTATTTTCATTTTATTTCCTTGAGAACACAGTATTTACTTGGCATCCACGCTCTCAGCTAAGCAAGCATACTCGTTTAAGTAATGTTTGTGTCTCAAGTTTTCTTCTTTTTTATAGAATCCGAATTGCTGGGATCAGGGGCATTCAAGGTGTCGTTCGCAAGACAGTTAACGATGAGCTCCGCGCTACCATCTGGGAACCTCAACATATGGACAAAATTGTTCCATCTCTGCTGTTTAACATGCAAAAGATAGAAGAGGTCGACAGGTATTGAGAACATGTCAGGGTAGAGGCTGTATTGCTCTGTGTATGGGGGCGGGGCTTATAAGGATAAGAAGGTTTTGTCTTTAGTATGCAAATAGCAGTCTCCTAAACTGAATGGGGCTTAATTACAGGTCTTCTCTGGATTAATGGCTCCTCTTTAGTGATCACATTAGGCTCTTACTGCATACACTTCAGTTTTTATTTCTTTTGGAATAAATTTGCATCTTACTTGCTTATTATTGAGCATTGAGATTGCTATTTAAATTAATTGAAGTGTGAGAAATAGAAATCTTAGCTCAACTGTTGTTATTGTTTAGAAATCCAGTATGCTTTTTCATCAAGTAATAGTAATTGCTATTCACTATACATTTTTTTGTTTTATCAGCAAAAAGTTATACTATTTTTTAGTCATTGTTCTACGATATTTTGTGTGTTGGCATGGATTGCTGTTTTGGGGTACATGCCAGTTTCCTCCCCTCCCAATACCAGTTACACCTCCAATTCTGTAATTTTTTCCTGCTTTTCAGATCCCTGCAGCAAGCTTTCTGTCCACATTGTTGCTGTATGCAGAGATTCTGTGCAATTATATTTCAGAACTTGGCTTATTAGCCTGATCTTCCCCATACTTGTAGTTTGAAGAGGAAAATTTGAATCACATTTCAAAGATATCTCTCTAAATCTAAGATTTCAACTTTAATTTTTTTTAAAGATTTTTAAAATTTATTTTTGTATAGGAGAACCAGGGTGTAGGCCAGAGGTATGGCTGGAGGTGGGTTTGAGAAGATTCACCAGAGACAGAGTTGGGGGCAGAACAGGCAGACCCACTGCAGAGGGGAGCAGTGGGGAGTCAGGAGAGGTCTGCTACCCCGAGTGGGTCAGCTCCCCCGCTGGGTATGGAGCTCCTGCAGCAGAGGCTATGGGCAGCTTCCGAGTGCTGACTTAAGGCGTTGTGCCACCAGGGAGGCCCTGAAGATAATATATATGTTCTAATTAGCTTTTACAATTTTATTTATAGGTTGCCATATGTTTTTACTTCATTTTACTTTGGCGGGTTTGTAGTTAAAAGAAAGATACCTAAAGATCTTAAGCACTGTGTTCCTAGAAGTTACAGGAAATGTACAAAATTGCAAGGGCCTAGGATTTCCCCTTGTGCAGATGTGCTCTAGTGAGAAACAGGCTACACACTGAACTTCTCCCTTTTGGGAGGTAAAGAGATTAGCTTTGTGGTGTTGAATTCATGGAGTCAGAGTTAAGTCTTGGAATCTTTGTCAAATAGAGAGAAAAGACTTTAACATTTTACCAGAAGGCTGTTCTGTTGTTAGAGCTAGTGGTGGCGCTTCGGTTCACTGTTTCTGTTTCCCTCGTCTTCAGCCGCATCGGCCCTCCTTCCTCTCCCTCAGCAGCTGAGAAGGAAGAAAACCCTGCAGTGCTGGCTGAAAACTGCTTCAGAGAGCTGCTGGCCCGGGCCACCTTCGGGAATATGAATAATGCTGTTAGGCCAGTTTTTGCGTAAGAACTTTGTGTTTTCTGCTCGTATGTGGCCGCCGTGCTAACTCTGTGCTGACTCACTTTCAGAGGCCAGGTCATGTTTAACGCGCATGAGCTGGCTCTGGAAGCAGCGCCTCATTGTGGAAGAGTCCAGGTTGCATCAGACATGGCTTCTGGTTCAGCCACTTAACCAGCTTTCCCCTTTACCATGAAGTAGGATCATGTGCGTCATTTAACTTTAATTTCTGCTCACTCCTGGAGATGCCTATAGGCAGGGAAACAGATTTTTCTATTTCCCTAAGTAACTTTTTTCTTACTAATTATTTAAAATTATTTTATTAGGTCATATTGACAAACAACAGTTTGTTTTAGGTATGTTGATTGACACTTGTACCAATGTTAGAATGACACTCCCACTGCCAAAGCACCCATGACCTTCCATCATAGTCCACTGGGCTTCCTCCGCGCCCACCCCCCCAACCTGGTAGCCTTAGTTTTGCACTAAGATTTTCTAGAATTTGTTTCAAGGAAACTAATTTTTATAATGCTGTAGAAAATACTGTCTCTGTAAAAAAAGTGTTAACCTGTGGGAAATGGTTGACTTTTTTGGTATGGACCTCATCTCTGGTTTTGGTGTGAACTCAGAGACTCTCGGAATAATTTTTAAGGTTCTTTTAAGATTTTTGTTTTTCTTTTGAGTTCTCTGCTTACACAGCCATCCATGAGTAATGACGGTTTTACTTCTTCCTGTCCCATCCTTATACCTTCCAGTTCTTACTGTGTAATTAGGACTTCAGGTACACTATGGAATAAAATGGTGATAATGGGCCATTTCTTCTCCTATTTTGAACAGACTGCTTTGAACATTTTCCCACTGAGCGTGTTTGCTGAAGTTTTGTTTTTATTTAAAATGTAAAACTTTGATTGGTTTAAGAATTACTTATTTTACTTTGCTGTCAGTTTTTTTTAGCACCACAAGCATTTCTTTGTATGCTTTGTCTGAAAGCTTTTTTGAGTGATTCTTAGGAAATTTTGCATTTTTTTAGGTCGAGTTTCAAGTTTAATACTTGTTTTAGATGTAAAAGTGTAACATTGTCTTCCTTTTTCCTTAGAAAGACAAGGTGAAATTCTTGTCTCAGTCTGTTTTGACCAGAATTTGTTTGCTTCTCATCTTCCCAAACTGGATGTCATTATTCTTACCCAGTCAGCGTCTGCTGATGTTACCTTATGCGTCTCAACTTCCATTGCACACTGCTCCTTTGTGTCTTTCTGCCCTTTTTTCTGTAAACATTTTTCTCCCTTGCTGAAATAAAGCCTTCCAGAACTTCTTTCTAGAGTATCTGCTTGAGCCTCGTTGTTGGCAGTTTTGCAGGGCATGTGATACTAAGCCCTTTGCTGGCCAGCAGTCTGTCCTTTCTCTGGTGGTGTGTAAATCTAGTTATGTATATATTTTTTGAGGTGAACTGTTGTTCTCCCTATCTTTATTAGATTCCTAAGCCTGAGATTTAGAATTTTTCTTTTTTTTAGTTGTTTTCACTTTCATCCTATCTTTAATCTCCTTTTAAAACTGATTAAAAATTATTTACTAGGTGTTCTCCTTTTCTGCTTCTTCTCTCTTACATTTTCTTACCCTTTTTATTCCTTTACTTCTCTGTGCTACATTCTAGGAAATTTATTAAGATTCGGTTATTAATTTTCTCTGTCAAATTGTTTAAATTGATATTGTTTCTAGACTCAGCGCTGTGTTTTAAATGTGGAAATTGTATTTGGTTAGTTTTCACATTTACTTGGTCATCAGCTGTCCAATTTTAGCATCCTTTTCTCTTTAAATATAAATATAGAATCATTTAATTTTTTTGAATCTGTTAATTCTAATAATATCTCTAGTTCTTGAGGCTCAGATCCTGCTACCTTTCGTTCATGTTGACTTTTTACTTTATGTGTTTTGTGAATTTTAACTTTGTTAAGAACAATATAACTTTGAGCTCCTATATACTGTAAGTTTATTTGTGGAAGTTTGATGAATTTGTAGTGTATACTGAATTTGATGTGTGTCCTCCACAACGATTTGATTTTGCTTCTGTTAGAGCCATGGGTGAGGTGTGATCCAGATACCACTTTGAGGACATTTTTGTCTTAGGTTTTCTGAGCCACACAAATACTGTGAATTCTGTCACATCTGAGTGCTGGGTGTCTCATTTTTGTAGTTCTCCTCAGAGCTGAGGTTAAGACAAGCGAGCTTAGTCCCAGCCTCCTGGGTATGAAGCCTTTATACCACTGGCGTTGGTCTGCCCTGGATCTGAAGCTGTGCCCCAGTACAGCTGCTGATTTAAGCATGTACTTACCTCTCCAGATTTGTGCTTCTGTGTGGAATTAAGGGGGGTTCCTTTTTCTGACCAATTCTTCTAAATATGTATAAGTCTTACATGTTTCTTAGACTTTTTTATTGTTTTATGAAATGATTGGCAACTGGGGTAATATGTATTGTATTTCTAGAAATGGTAATATTGACTTTCTTTAAGATAATACTCTCTTGACTGTTAAACTTTACATACTGTTGTTGACTCTGAGGAAAAAAGCATAATAAAATAAGGAATTCTCAATTTAGCTTTCTTATTGTTAATTGCAGGCATTTAGATCATCACAAACTATGGGATCCCAATGAATTTGCAGTTCACTGCTTTAAAATTATAATGTATTCCATTCAGGTAAGATTTGGTTCACCATTTACAAGTAATGCCGGCTCTGTAGGCACAGATATCAGGGAACAGTGACCATTATAGGGCATAGGACTTGTCCTTAAATGTAGTCTTTTGTCTCATTTAATTTTATTTGCCACTTATGTTTTTATTTGCCAAGATGAAGGTATATCTACCCAGAGCACTAAGTGATTTTATGGTGGTGCCCTTTATTATGCATTTATCGAGTGCACGTGCTATGTATTTGTAGTTCACTGATAAATTGGTATTGGAGGTATTGGAATTGATACAGTTATATGCAGGGCATAGCTAGTAATAGTAAGTGATTGAACATTTACTGTATAGTAGTGCATATACTAACTCCTCTAATCTTCATAGGATTCATGAGAAGAGACTCTTTTCTACTGTCCACCTTGGCTTTACTCACAGTCTGATCAGATCTAGTTAGTTCTTTATATATATATACACATATATATATAATAGTTTATTTTTACATCATTTTGTACTTTTTTTTTTTCATTTCAATTGTAATCTCCATGGGTTTCCCATCACCGCCTAGTTAGTTCTTAACTTGTGCGATTTTAGTTTTATTGAAAACCTTTTTTAATGCCCTAAAACTTCAATAATATGAAGGCATTAAGGTAGGAAAGAAGGAAACAGCACAGCTTTTAGTGTAAGTCAGGACTTGACTTGTATTCTAGATGTGCAGCTTACTGTTAGTATGAGTGGGGGCAAATTATTTAACCTCTCTGACCTCCAATTTCCTTAACTTTGAAGAGAAAACTTAGTATTGTGGGCCCTCCCTGGTGGTGCTGCCAGGGGTTAGGATGCAGCACTGCAAGCCAGCCATAGCTGCTTCAGTGTGAGTTTGATCCCTGCCCCAGAGGTGATCGCATGGCCCAGCAGACCTCTCCTGCCTTACCTGCTGCTCCCCTCAGCAGTGGACTTTGTCAGTCTGCCTGTCCTGCTCCCCACTCTGTCTCTATCTCTGTCTCTGGTGAATCCTCTCATTGCCCCTGCACCCTGGACTGTACTCCAGTTCTGTATGCATAAATAAGTAAATCTTTAAAAAAAATAAAAAGAAAATTTAGTATTGAAAAACAGCCTCCTCATAGTGCGTATTTATAGTGCGTGTTTGTGTGTGTAGATATGAGACTGTCTACCCCTCCTGCACACAGGGCTGCTGTTTAACAAGTGCCAGCTTTGTCCATGGCTGTGTTAATAATCTAATATTTTCTCTTATTTAGTCTCCTTACTTTATGAAATACATTTGTTGTTGTCCACAATTTACAGGTCAGAAATGGGAGTTCAGGTAACCTCACCAAGAAAGAGAAAGGTCTACCCAGCCTGGAAATAGGGTTGAGGTGGCCGTCCACAGGCAAGCCAGCCAGCAGAGTCAGGGCCAGGGGTTAGTTTTTGTTGGCTTTTTTAGCAGTTTGATGCAGCACAGCGACCTTTCATGACCTCGGTCGGGGGATGGGTTTGATAAAAACAGCTTTGTAGCCCCCCCCAAAAATGAATAAGCACTGAAGTTAAACATTTATCTATACTTTTTTAGATTTAGTTTTTAATATGATTCACTGTGATTAATGAAAGCACTTACATGTGATAAAATTGCCTGAGTAAATTATGGTATTTTGATGTCTTCTTGATTTAAATTTCTTCAGGCATACATTGATCAGATTTTCATTTTGCTAATGCCTGTTGATTAGATGAGAGTTGTCTGTTTAGTGTTGTTAGGGATCCATAATAAGAAATAGTATTAATCTAGTTTGGGTAAAGAAAAAGTGCTGTAAATGTTATAATCCATTTATTTTTGAGCAATATTTTGTCCTGTTATCAAATTATAAGAGTTTGTTGTATAGTTGTTGAGAAGTATAAAGAGAGTACATTTTTTTTTGCATAAATACCCTTCAGAGATGGTCAGAGTTAATATTTACGTATAATTCTGCCCTTAAATACTTTGTAAAAACTAAATTGAATATTTTTGATTGTAGTATTTTTTAACCTTTTTTTCACTCAGGTTATCCAATATTTTATAGTACTCCTGTTTATTTTTAAAAAGAATGATTTTAGTGACTACTTTTATACCAAACATCAGTACCAGACCCCTGTAATTGGCATTCGTCATGTGAATTTCCATTCTGATGAATTGTTCCAGGATGCATAAAACTGTTCACACATCTTCGTACTTTTTTATGTTCTTTAGGCCCAGTATTCTCATCACGTGATCCAGGAGATCCTAGGACACCTTGATGCTCGTAAAAAAGACTCTCCACGGGTCCGAGCAGGTATTATTCAGGTTCTGTTAGAGGCTGTTGCCATTGCTGCTAAAGGCTCCATAGGTGAGTGCCCTTCCCCACATAAATCAGTAATCTGCTTCAGACTGTTTTTACTTGGTTATAACAGTGTATGGAACAGAATTTGAAAATATTTGGAATATTTTAAAATGTGTTGTAATTTCTCTTGAAATTTTAGATTTCTGTGATTATTCTTACACTTCTTTAGTACACAGTTAAACATTTCTCTCTAAATCAATTTCTCTCTCTCTCTCTCTCTTTTTTTCTTTTGCTTTGCCCTTTTTCCTGGTAGAGATTTCTGAACACCAATTGTATGTAAACATCTGTGAGGATATAGATACAAAAAACTTATTTTGGGGGCAGCTAAAAACTCCACCTAATACTGTCATACAAATCAGCATTTGATTACATATTTTACACAAAACAGTTCAGAAAAGAAGGGCAGATGAATTATCAAGAGCAAAACACACCAGGCCTTTGGCTGGAACATGTGGCGCAGTGTAGCGGACGTCAGACAAGCGGCTTAGGTTAAAGTTGCTGCCAGTTAGGTCATGGATGTAGTTCTGTAGTTCAGTGCCACCCTGGAAAGGTTTGCTGCTGGAGATCTTTACTGGAGATGCGCTGTGTGAGAATCCACCTGGCAGCAAAACGTGGGGCCCATTAGGAATAACAGGTGTTGGCACTGTTAGGCTTGAGGGGAAGAACTTGACCTTGGATGGCAGCAGGAGGAATGAGAATATAAAGTCACAGCATTTGAGAACTGGCTGACTGAAGGGGGGAAAAGGATAAGGGCAGGTTACCTGCTTGTGACTAGAAGAATGAACGTGCAATCGAATCACCCAAGTTACTAGGAGAAACTGGCTGTGGTTTTTTGCTTCGAAATCAAAAAATAATAGTAGCTACTAGTCTGATAGTCATTCATTGTTCAATAATGTGAACCTACCTCAAAGAAATGGAAGCAGGTTATGTAATTGCAATTTTTAAAAATTTGAATTATGAAGTAAACACATGATACACGAAGATACCACGGTAATGTCTGTTATGTGTCAGGAACTATGTGAGGCTCTGCACATTCAGAGGAGCGTTTGAATGTGGCCACCCAGACTAGGCTATAAATGGAGTGGGCGGTGCGGAGTGGGTGTGGTGGGTGACAATAACAGCAAGCAGAGAGCAGTTTAGTTTACTGAATCTTGCAAATCAGTTGGTCTCTCTGAACATTAGGGAAACAAATTCACAAAAGGGGGAAAATAGAATTCCTGTGCTATAATAAACTATATGATTGCTTATTGGAATCCACAGATTCCATCACCAGTCAAATTAAAGCCTGTTCCAGTGCATGTTATTTTAAGTAGAAAGACTAGATGTGGGAAGTTTTTGGAAATCTTTTTTTTTTTTTTTAAGATTTATTTTATTTATACATACAGAACTGGGGTACAGGCCAGAGGTGCGGGGGCAGTGAGAGGCTTCACCAGAGACAGAGTGGGGAGCAGAACAGGCAGATCGACGAAGTACACACTGCTGAGGGGAGCAGTGGGCGGGTCAGGAGAGGTCTGCCACGCCATGTGGTCTCCTCCGGGGCAGGCGGGAATCGAACTCATGCAGAAGTGGCCTTAGATTCTCAGTGCAGTGCTTTAACCCGCTGCGCCACCAGGGAGGGCCGTTTTTGGAAATCTTTAATGCAGCTACAAATACTGTGTTTTGTGCCAGACATTGAGATGGTGATTTTGAGCTGCTCACGAATGTGTGTGCTGGAAAACTAGGGGACTTTCTTACTTAAGTACTTTTTTAAATGAGCTGGTTAAGTAATGCATTGTTAGGTATTTCCAAATATTTAGAAAGTTTCCCCAAATGTGGAGAAATAGGAAAATTGATGTTGGTTACATAGCACCGGAAAGGTATGTCTGCTCACATCGGTGGTGACTTGCAGGACCCACAGTGCTGGAAGTTTTTAACACGCTGCTGAAGCACCTGCGACTCAGTGTGGAATTTGAAGCCAATGATTTGCAGGGGGGCTCTGGAAGCAGTGCCAACTTGAACACAGGTTCCAAAGACAACGATGAGAAGATAGTGCAGAACGCTATCATCCAAACAATAGGTGAGTGCAGCAGATGCTTCAAAACTTGTGTAGGACACTGGTCATAAAGTGCTCACAGAAGATACTGGGTTCTGAGAGTACAGTCAGGGGAGAATGGTAGCAGAGACTCTTCAAAAGCATATTTGCCAAGTGAACGTAGAACACTGGGCTCTGTTAATACTTCGTCATGTGCCTGTACGCCTCCTTTCCCTCCGTCTCTGAGAGCGTGTGGGACCCGTGTGCATGCCTGTAGCTGGACAAGTGTGTGTGCATGTGTAGATGGAGGGCAGGTGTGCATGGTTTGCTGGGACTACTGGATAGTAAGTGCACATACACCAGGGTCCTTTCCCACAGTGCATGCTTCTTAAAGAATAAAGGTATTTTCTTACATGACCAGAAAACAGTTCTCAGTGTCAGTAAAACCAAGCATGATCTAGTCCTTGGAGCCATCTCTTTTTTTTTCCTCCAGCACAGTGGTTAGAACACAAAGCATGAAAATTTTTTGGGAAATGAAATGATCACTATATGTAAATAAAAGTAAGGCAAGCAAACTTTGTTCCTACTATAATTCTCCTCACTTAATACCTTTAGAGTAGACAGATAATGTTTTAATGTAACTACATGATTCCTGTGATAGTTTTAAAGTTCAGTTGTATTCTTGGGCTTTAATGTCTAATTTCTAATGGTGACTGACAGTTTCTGCTAAAGAGAGTCATAAGTAATGGTGTCTTTTATCTGGGTCATTCTCCCATCGGAGGGCACTTGTTTTGCAACAGTGCTTTGGAATGCCTAGTGCAAAGCTTTCTCTGGTCCTTGTTGCCAAAGTTTTATGGCTGTAAATGCAAGTGCGCTGCATCCACATTCGACATTTGCTTTGGAATATGGGGGTGTCCTGCACAGCACAGAGGCCCAGGCAGGTGTTCAGAACACTGGCTCCGACTGGGTGTGTTTGGGATGACTGAAAAGACCATATTTCCGTGGAATCTCGTGAAAGTTGAGATAGTCTGTTTATAGACTAAAAAGTTAGTATCAGTGTATGGTAAGCCTGTCTTTTATTGTGAAGCCTACATTTTATGTAAGGTACTTAAGGAATTTCTGTAATGCATTAAGATGGTGTATCAAATCAACTCATGTTTTCACCAAATTAAATTGCTTTAGTGACTTTAATTCATTGTTACTGTTTCACTCTAGAATATTAATGTGTTTCTCAAGTGTTTTATTATAAAATGTGATTTGTATTTCTGTGATGTAACAGTATTCAAAATAACGTGAAAATTAAAATGAGAGAAAAGAAATGCAGGGTGCCACAGTAAGATTTTTATCTCAAAAACACTTCTGATTTTCTTATTATTTTCTTTAGAAGTTTTCAGATGGCCTGGATATTCCCTTTGGTGGGCAGTGGAAGAGGGACGTTGTAGCTTTTGTACTTCAAATGATGAGGTTGTTGGCCTAATTCTGCCTTCTTTGAAAGGACAAGGCTCCCTGACATTCAACAATAAACGACAGGTGTAGAGAGTGAGGCACTTTCAGCCCATCCCCAGAGATTGTGGTAGTTTGTTTGGGTCATAACATGTCCATTTTGGTCACTGAAGAAGAGCGTACCTGATTGGGTTTTTGGAAAGTTACAAGGACTAACATTACAGAAGGGTGGTAGTAGAGAGTGCTAGTAGCGTGATTGTGGAAATCAGGCTCAGCTGTGTGATTTCTAATGCGACGTTTGAACCTCTCATCCCTGTTTCCGAGGGTCCCAAGAGTGAGCAGTTTGAATTTGTATGAATTATTTATTCTGATACTGGAAGCTGACGGATTACATTGAAAAGTTTATAAAAGAAATATGTAATTGTAGAAGATTTCTTTAACGATTGTTACATTTTAATAATTGAACAAAACTACCATCATCTCATATGTTCTGATCTCTCAAAGAAATAGTGAAGTTTGAAGTCTGAAAAATTGATAACTAAGTGCTGTGAAGTCTCCTAGGATAAGAAAGAAAACTGTCGAAAGCTACAGAATAAAAATACACAGAAAATCTTAAGTATACATGAGGGAAAGAAAACAAGAAAATTTATTGTTTTTTTTTTAACATAAGTAGAATTATATATCTTGAATTAACCTACAGTGCTACACTATAAACGTGGCTCATTGTAGTGGCATTTTCAAACATGTCAGCGTCCTAGGACACCGTGTGCTCAAGCTGTGGCCCTGTTCACCAGATGACGTGTAGCCTCATTACTGACCATTTTGTTTCCTCACAGAGCAGGAGTCTAGACCTACAGTATGCGAACAAGCATTTTCACCTGAAATGCTCCCATACTTTGTTTTTGCTTTTTCTAAAATGCCACTTAACTCAGATTAACAGTGGTCTCTCACTGTTAAATATGTGCACAGGACTTTATTTTATCAGAGGTTTAGCCATTGTCATACATGATTAAATTATTTTGAACAAATGAACTCATATCTTTAGGGTTACATGAAGCTGGAAGATATTGTTTTACCACATATTAAAAGTTTCAGTTCAAAATATTTTATAATCTTATATTATTTGGAAAAAGTAGTTTCAAGTTTATAAGACTTACCATAAGTTTAACTTAACTTTTTTATAGGGTTTTTTGGAAGTAACCTGCCAGATTATCAGAGGTCAGAAATCATGATGTTCATTATGGGGAAAGTCCCGGTGTTTGGAACCAGCACCCACTCTCTGGATGTCAGCCAGCTTGGGTATGCGTGTCCTTCCCCTGCTTTCCCAGACTGAATTTGAACCTAAGCTTGGCTTATCAGCTTTCAGCTGAAAGCAATCTAAAAATTTTTTTAGTCCTTTTTTTAATTATTTCTTCAACTGTCTATTCTTTCTTATTGTTACGTGTTCATTAGGTGCAGTGCATGTTTCTTGCATTTGCACCAAATGTCTTCAGTCACAGTGTCTTTAGTTTGCACTATTCATTTGTATTCTCTCATGATTTAATTTTCAAATAGGCCTGTTTCTCTGAGCACCAGTGAATTTTAAATATATTTTTTTATTTCTTAATATTTAAGTCACGTGAAAATTGCCTTAGCATGTAAAGTGGGCCATGACTTTAGCTGGTATGAAAGTAAAATGTGCTCCGCCAGTGAGTGGAGTTTTTAAATCAGAAAATGATAATATAAATAAATGAAATAATATTAATTACTATTAATAGCATAATACCAGTATTTTGTGTGTTTTAGGGATTTAGGGACCAGACGGATTCAGATAATGTTGCTGAGATCTTTGCTAATGGTAAGACGTTTAACAGGTGAATCTGACTTCATCTCAGATTGTTTGAGTGAAAAGAATAGCTTTATACTATCAGCTGCTTTTTCTTACATTGTAAGATGCTATTTATGGTTAGCTTTTACCTGTGGTCTAGACATTTAAATATTATGCTTTTTGCATTTTCTTTTGTTACACTTAATTTCATTTACTTTTACTTAATACTTGTTACTTGGTCCTCATGGTCTAACACAAGAGAGGCCACGAAGTGTTAACGTTTGGTACATGAATCTGCCTGGTCAGGGACCCTGTGGAGTGGAGTTGGGGGTTCCTCAAGGTATTGAGCAGGAGAATGGTGCTTGGGCTTGAGGTACCCACCATGCTGTCCAGTTATCATGCTATTTCTTCAAAGGCTGGCTTGTTGTTCAGAATACAGGCATACCTAAAGTGTGAGGTCTGTGGTACTTACTGTATATTTTATAGTGACTATAAAATAGTCATATAGTTCATCTTTGAGTGAATTAGACCAAATATAAATGATTTGTGTTCCATATCTGCCTACAATTGTGAGTGAAAATTTAACCTCAAATTTCATTTGATTCTAAGCCTTTTTATTAAATTCCCCAAGTAAATCATCTTGCCTCCAGTCTTACTTGAACCACATAATCAACTGAATTATTAGTCCATGCACTTATAGTTAAAATATTTAATAGTGTTTATTAAGTACATACTTTAAAACTTTGTTTAGAACAGAGGGATATACTCAGATGTCAAGTCAAGTGACTGGGTAATTGTTTTGGAAAATGAAAATGTATCAGTAATTTAAACTGCTTCCTTTAAAATCAAAGAATAATCATCAGTTTAAATTGTAAAATCTCAGCCTTCCCTATTTTTGCTACTTAATCTCCTTTGCTCCTTTAGTAATGACCAGCTCTCCCATGTATCCTGAACCTCTCTCAGCCTCACTTTCCCTTTGTAAGATGGGAGTCGGTGTACTCACAGGCATGTGAAGGGCAGTAAACCGGTGCACAGGTGCTTGGGCTTATGACACGCGCGTGGTAAATGCGCGCTTACTAATTTACTCTTTACGTGCTGTTCCTGTATGTTCAGTCAGATCCTCAGCACCTTGTAGACAGGTTGCCTTTTTATTTTTCATTCAGACCATGTCTATACTTGCTAGTCCCTAATTTTAAGGTTCTTGTGAGAATTTCCCGAAGAAGGAGTCATGGCAAAGGTACTTTGCTGTTCTTTTTTTCTTTCTTCCCTATAATCAGGTAACCTCGGGATACAAAGCTAAGACTATTGTTACTGCCCTGCCTGGGTCTTTTCTGGATCCTTTGTTATCACCATCCCTCATGGAAGATTATGAACTGAGACAGTTAGTCTTAGAAGTCATGCATAATCTCGTGGATCGCCATGACAATAGGGCAAAGCTTCGAGGGATCAGGTAACTGCTATTTGTCACTAGATCTAATGATGATATTTTAAAGTTTTCACATGTGTTTGAGCATTATGGTTCTTTTATTGTAGGGATTTTAGCTGTATATTTTAAGATTTTAAGACAAATGCTTTAATGTCTTTTGTATTCTCAGTGATCTTATCTATTAGCATTCATGAGTTACGTGAATTTTATTTTGGTTTTGCTTCAAACTTAGGAAGAACACTAGAAGTCGAGATTGCTTTATGCAGTGCTCTTTAATTAAACTTGGCAGCTCAGAGATATCACTACATATAGACTTATTTAAAATGCTTAGGGGAGTGAGTGCAAATAGTACAAAATCCTAAATGTAACTGATTAGAAATTGTAACTAAATGTGCTATTTATTAAGAATGATGCATTGATTGTCTCTAGAATAATACCAGATGTAGCGGACCTAAAGATAAAAAGAGAAAAAATTTGTAGACAAGATACAAGTTTCATGAAAAAGGTAAGATTGTCTCTTAGAAAATGTGTGATATGCTTTATCTGTTTGCATTTGCTGTTTTGTCGTGGAGTCCGGTGAAGGTGAAGTGATGGAATCTGGAGTTACAACCTCACACCCCCACTTTGAGCTTCCCCACCTTTTTAAATCCTAACTGACCGACTGTGCGGGAGCATTGGACTGTGGGCTTGCTGTAATAGTTGTGCATTGCTTCATGCTTTCTGCCCTGCACTGCTGCTCACCCCTCACGTACATACTGATTCCACTTTAATGGCTCTTTTATTGACCCATGTTTGTACCACTGCTATAAATTTTCGAAAATAGGTATTACCACCAAAAAAAAGAAAAAGAAAAAACACCTGGAGTCAGCTCCCCTGTAACTTGAAATGGGCAGCACGCCTTCTCTCTGGTTGCGCCTGGCGGTCAGGGCTGGGCTGAGGGCACTCTAGGGCTGCAAAGTGTTCGTCCTTTTTAACAGGTTTCGATTAGTTTGGCTTAGGGGGAAAGCTCTGTGAATCCTGGGGTGTTCCTGTGACCCCTCCCTCTCCCCCAGACTTGCTGTGGTGACTGGTGCCGGAGTGTAGCAAACCCATAGGTGCTCTTCCCTGACTACCTCCTGACCCATGTTACAGAGAGTGATCCGGAGGCAAGAAAGCCTGAGGATGTGCCCCTTCAGCAAGCATGCTTTGTCACTGCAGCTGTGCAGCAGAAAGCGTCTTCTACTTCTGCTTCCACTTCAGTTTTTTTCTCAAATTAATCTATAATTCGTTTTTGTCTCCTCACATTATTACTAAAACCACTTTCATTGTTTACACTGAAACTGTTTCTTGCTACTTTCATTTAAGGTTTGTTCTTCAACCTAGTGTTATTTTGTAATTACACTAGTACATTCGTTCATGTTAATAACTGGAATGCAATTTGAATATCTAATTGTCCACTTACATTTCCTTTCCATGTTAAAATAGCTGTGTTGTAGGGTGGCTTCTGTATGCTGTGGTCTGCCTTTACCACGCTTTAAACACGATTTTTCTTTCTCCTGTCATTTCCTTAAGAATGGGCAGCAGCTCTATCGGCATATATACTTGGGCTGTAAAGAAGAAGACAATGTTCAGAAAAACTATGAGCTACTTTATACTTCTCTTGCTCTCATGACTATTGAGTTGGCAAATGAAGAAGTGGTTATTGATCTCATTCGGTTAGCCGTTGCTTTACAGGTATGCTTCAATGGAAAATTGCTTTTTTATGATTTAGACACCATAAAGTGTTGCCTTTATCCAAGAACATGACTTTTGAAAGGGAGGCTTCTGCATTTAAATAAAGAATACTTAAGTTCTTGCTCACGTTCTTTTCCTTTGAGCCAATGGTGAATGAACACTGTGTGCTACAGGTCAAGGCCGTAGCATACTGTGATGGGAAAGGCGGCGGCGCCCTGTGCCCGCGCTCCATACAGTGGGAGTCTTCATTAATGATGATTACACACCTGCAGTTGGTTAGTTGGGGTTTAAGTGTTTCGGCCCAAAGAAGAGTACGCAAGTGGAAGCTCTCTGTATGTGGAGAGTGTGTGCGCGCGCGTGTGTGTGTGTGTGTGTCCTTATGTCTGTCTGTCTGTGTGTCTCCCCACTCCCCGTGTCCCTGAAGTCCTGCCTGGGGAGACCTATTGGAATTGAAAGACTTTTCTGTAAAGGGGCATTAAAAAAAAAAGTAACTTTTTACAAGGTGACGTTTGCGTTGACATTCCAAACCACCGATAAGTCTTCAGTGTGAGCAGAGAGACATACAGGTGGGACACATAGACTGTGAGCCCTCACCTGCGCCTGTGTCTTGGTACAGGACAGCGCCATCATCAATGAGGACAACCTGTCCATGTTCCACCGTTGCGGGATCATGGCTTTGGTCGCGGCGTATCTCAACTTCGTCAGCCAGATGATCGCTGTCCCTGCATTTTGCCAGCATGTTAGCAAGGTAAGGCAATGTATTTAGAAGAGATCTTCAATTTGACTTTTACACAGAAAGGACTATATTTTTTTCTAGTGATGATTTTTAATTTTGATGATTATGTTTCAAATTAAGGTAATGTTACCCTGTGACTAAATCAAAACTGCTGTGTTTGTTATATATTTTCTTCGATGCCTATTTTGTTAGTTTTTTTTTTTACATATAATGGTTGAGTAGTCTGCATGATTTTCTTCTAGAATGCTCCCTAGTGGTGCAGTGGTTAAGTCTCAGCACTATGAAGCTATCACCAGCTGCTGCAGCGTGAGTTCCACCCCTGACAGGGAGCTGACCCAAGGGCACAGCAGACCCCTCTTGTATCTCCCACTGCTCCCATCAGTGGTGTATTTTTGTAGATCCATCTGCTCTGCTCCCCATTCTGTCTCTGGTGAATCCTCTCATTTCCCACATCTCTGGCCTACATGCAGTTCTTGTGTGCATAAATAAATAAAAATAAAATCTTTAAAAATAGTAAAATTCATTCGTTAAACAGTGTTTACATACAAATATTTTTCAATTATACTGTTTTTGTAATTATTCTAATCTACTTGAACTGTTCTACTCCAAAGTTGAATAATTAACGTGCCTCTCAGATTTGCTGTGTCATTTTGCTATTTACAGTAGTAACTAAAACCTTATATGGTTTTAATATACATTTCAGAATTCCCTAACTTACATGGCAAAAAGTCCACTGTAATGTTAATTCTTTAGAGACATCCGTCAGGGAGAAGCTCATTTTTATGGAACTGAAGGTACATCTGTGTGCCTTTGTTAAAATGTAGGTTTCTAGTATATTCGGAAAGGTAAAACACATTCATTCATTAAACAGTGTTTGTGTGAGTGGTTGAGACTGGTCCCTGGAGAGATGAGTATCAGACCAGAGAGTGCCCCATGTCGCTCACAGATGAGGGCTGGAACAAGTATCTTTTTCAATCAGTGTTTTTGTGTCTTTGGGTAGATACCTAGGAGTGGGATTGCTGGGTCGTAGGGAAGCTCCATGTTTAGCAGTTTGAGGAACCTCAAACAGTTTTTCAAACAGTTTTCCACAGTGGTTGTACTAGTTTGCATTCCCACCAGCAGTGCAGGAGAGTTTCTTTTTCTCCATATCCTTGCCAACATTTGTTGTTAGTTGTTTCAAGATGAGCCATTCTCACTGATGTGAGGTAGTATCTCATTATGGCTTTAATTTGTATTTCTCTTATTACCATTAATGATATTTTAAAAAGAATAAATGTGGGGACAAAGGGAATGCTGCACTTGGGCTGTAAACATAGCTTAAGTTCCAGAATATAGTGATAGCATGTCTTAATTTACTGTTTCTGATCCTTTTGTTTTCCAAATTTTCATAACAAGGTCCAGAAAAGGTGAGGTTTTTGATTTTTGCTTTGTTTTTGGATGTTTTTCAGGTTATTGAAACTCGAACTATGGAAGCCCCTTATTTTCTACCAGAGCATATTTTCAGAGATAAGTGCATGTATGCTAATTCTTTACATTTTTAGGAAGTGGGTAGGGCAACCAGTCAGTGATTATAAAAGAGTAAACTATTGTTGAAATACTCTTCTGTTGTTTCATAAAGATTAGTTTGTGTTTCTGTCCATTAATCATCCCTTTGCCATAAAAGTTCTTGTATATTACAAATGTGGTCCCACACACAGGGTCAGTCTTTAATGAAAAGACTTTTATCTGTTTTTAATGTGGAGAGGAATCTCTTAAATAAAGAATGTTCTCATATATAAGTGACACTCTTTTAAGAGAGTACAATATCCTGTTCAAGACTTTGAACAATAGATAATATTCATAAAATTGTGAGGGAAGGAATGTATTAAGGAAAGTCAGTAAGTTAATACAATGCATTCTTCTGTGCTGTCCAAACAAAAAACATATGTATTCTTTTCAGAATTTTCATTGAAACTTTTGGACTCTAAAAGCAGTTTAATTTTGAGAGTGTCAAATTAAGATTATATCCATCAGTTTGAAGGAACGTGAAACCTTTTGTGATTGGGCCACTGCTTTCCATCACTGAGTTTCCTGATCTTTGTTTCATTAAAAGTCAGTGGGATGTCAAGTCAACAGTACGTTTAGTTTCTTCTCTCAGATTTTTAGTGAGCATAAAAATTAAGGCTGAATTTAGCCCTTTTCATTTCACATGTGAAAACCAGAAGAATAATGTAAGACTGGCTTTACTGTAGGAGTGTTATGGGGGGATGATCCCAGCAAAAGGGCTAATACCATGTGTATTTAGTTGACTCGAATCAGTCACCTAAAATACGCTGGTTCTTCTGTTACAAGTAACAGTGTAAGTTGTACTAGTAGCAGTGTAAGTTGCATTTATGCCATTCGGGCTTTGATCTAGAATGTTTGCCTGTTCACTTGTTTTTGCTCAGTAATAGTCCTAAATGCCTTTTGTTCTGATCAACTCAACAGGCTTCCCAAGTCTTTAGAGAAGCATGATAACAATTTGTACTTTCTGGTCAATAAGATCTCAGAGTCCCTGGGCGGAAGCGGCTATAGTGTGGACAGGCTTTCGGTGCCCTACGTCCCGCAGGTCACAGGTAAGTGCAGACTCCGGCTCTGTAGACTCGGGTTAGCAGCAAGGATTCTTTGTAGGCTTGTATATCACGGCTTTTTCAAAATCCTTAAGAGAGCTTCTATTTTAAAAGTTTGGTCTTAAAATTCTTTCACAAACCTCTGTAGGCCTATTTTCATGAGCACATTCAGTCTTCGTGAGACTGTTATTGCTGTTACGCTACTATGTTAGCGTACTCAGTAACGAGACTAGATGCTAGACAGAGCAGCAGAGTGAGCTCTTTATTAACCAGTATTGAACTTAACTGATAGAAACTCATGAAAATTAACTAATTAGTAATTTGTGATTATTGAACTTAGTGAATTAGGCAATGCTTTTCTTTTTGTAAGTGTAGAGATTATTTGTAAAGAAACCTGCAAACTTTTTTTTTAATTTTATAATAGTTTATCTTTACATGTTTTTGTGCATTTTTCCACCTCAGTTGCAATCCCCTTGGGTTTCCCATCACCAAATCACCCTGTGCCATCACCATAGTCCAGTGCATTTCCCTCCCCCACTCTTTTTGATCCCGTTCCCCACTCCACCCCCACAAAATGTCTCTGGTATATAGCTGTTCATCATTATCATGATTTTCTCACCTGTTTTGTTATATTCCTGCTATGAGAGAAACCACCCAGTATTTCTCCTTTTCTTTCTGGCTTATTTCACTAAACATGATCTTTTCCAGCTCCAACCATGTTGCTGCAAAAGACGTGTTTCTTTTTTTTTTTTGGTTGCTGAGTAATATTCCATTGTGTATATGGACCACATCTTTTAATCCAGTTATCCATTTTTGGGCATTTGGGCTGTTTCCATGTCTTTCCAATTGTGAATAGAAACCTGCAAACCTTTTAACTAAAAAATCTGTTCTCCTCTGTCCTATACTTTCCCTTCTATTCTCTCCATTATCTCAGATGGCTCTGTTGCATTTCTGGGCAAAACCGGATGGTGACTTGCGCTCAGTTTCACTTTAAAAACTAACGTCAATGAATTTATATCTTTGAGTTTCATTTTTATTCGATCGTTGTATAAATATTAGTTAGAGGAACTAGTTCTTATGGGCATCTAAGGGAAGTGTTTGATTGTATCGATCACTTGAAAGTGGCACGATCTTTCTAAGTACCTTTCATTTTAATAATACGGACCCTAGTGTATACTTTCATTGCAGTAATAATCACTCACAGTAGTCTGAAAGATTAGTGCATTTCTTTCAAATTTCATAGTATAAAAGATTTTATTCCTCATGAATTCCATGGGAGAAATAAAAGTGTTAAGAATAAATCATTAGTTAAAAACTATGTAATTTTAAAGATTTTCTCTAAAGACTTAAGAAATATTTCATTCTTGTAATTTGGATTCAGCTCTCTTTCCTTCAGGCAAAAAGCCTCATAAACCCAGGCACAAGTACAAAGGTAAATCTATGGCAGTTGACCTGCCCTTACCCCACCCCAGGGAGGCAGTGGCCTTGCGTCTGTGTGGTGCTGAGGTCAGTTACTAGTTTGCTCTCCTGACCCGCAGCTGTAGTGCATTTCCTCCCTTGTTCTGTCTTCTACCCGCCCCCTTTTCCTCTCAGCAGTGGCTGATGACTAGCTGGCACTTTTCTTTTAAGCATGTAGTTTGGTCTTCCCTCAAATCCAGATATATGTATATATATAAATATGTATTTTCGTCTATACTTCACTAACTAACTGCAGAGAAGTCTGCTGGTCAGGTACTGATGCTGAGTATGATTGATGTGATTTTTTAAGTCTTTGATAACCAGTGAGTGCTACCTGTGTCTGTCTTAATATGTGGAAGGACTTGGAAGAGACAGTGATAATTTATGGAATAAGCAGTCAGTTTTGAAAATTTCCTTTTGCTGCCTAACCATCAGATATTCACTTTAAAAATGAAGAGGAAAACGATATCAGAAGGAAAAGTGTAACCTATGGAATGCGCTGTATATTATGCGCTCACCGTCTTCCTCAGGACAGCAGCTGCTATTCTCTGTGCACTAACTGTGTGCCAGGCACTGTGATCAGCATGTAGTATTCGATATTTCTTTTCACCTTTAAAATAGTTTGGTGAGGAAGGTAGCATTATCTTTGTCTACAAGTAGGAGGAGGAAAGCTGAAATTAAATGATTTGATAAGATGACCCCCCTGGAATTAACCACCTCACATGTCCAGTTAGGTTCTCACAAGTTTGATACTTTTGCTATTTTTTAAGTACTCAGATTCTGTTGCTGTCCTTATTGATCCAGATGGGTGGGGAGAGAGAAAGTCAAAGTCTTTGTCTTGGTTCGTGCCTGAGTGCTTGAGTGGATGGCAGAGCACTGGAAAGGACAGATCACTGCTTCCCAGCCTGGGTTTGTTTTGTTTTATTAAGAAGGATGGATAATGTGACTGGGTTTAAGTGAAGAAAGGGAGAGGTTCACATTTCAGAATGTCTCTAAGTAGTTTTGAATCACGGATGATAGAAAAATGGGGTTTAGTAACGCACGAATTGGAAAGAGTGACTGGTTTTAGAGGTCTGCGTTTGAGAGTGTCTTTGACAGTGGAGCATCCAAATAATGTGAGCAGGCGCATAGAGGGTTCTGTCAAACTTTTAGGGAGGATAACATCTCAAAGTGAAAAAGTGAAGAGAAGGAGAATGAAGACAGGACCTACTCTCGATAGTGGTCCTAGGCTGACCCGTCAACGTTCAGTGTCCCTTGTCCTTACATGTAGAGCACAGGCTGTGGCCTCTAAGCTCCAGAACATGCTTAGCTCTGATGGGATGTGTGTGTATGTATATGTATGTACATGTACGTGTGTGTACACACACATATGAAAACACTTCTAACAACTGTAAAATGCCACATAAATATCAGAATGGTATTAAGATTTTTCAGTCGTTAATCTTTCAGTTGGCACTCAGAATTTTGTTCTTTTGTCTTACTGATTAAAAGTATTATATTGAGAGTCATTTAATGCGGTTCTGTGCCAGATTATATCCCAGCAGTTTTCTCCAGGCTGTAATCATCTTCATGCAATTCTAAACATTCTCTACAGCCACACCAGGTGGCAGCAGAGCATCACTGAAGGAAGTGAGGACCGCTTCCTATGCAGGCTCCAGGGAAAAAAAAAGGGGAAATGATGGTCATCATGGTGACCAGGAGAAGGCAGAGAGGTGGGAAACGGGCAGCGCATGGGGAGTAGAGTCTGGCACCCCCCACTCCCAGCTCAGCCTGAGGGAGGGGAGCCGGGGTCTAGCTGTGCAGGCCAGCCAGCTGCACAGCCAGCTGCACTCGTCACGGTGAGGCAGCCAGGGCAGCGGGCAGCCAGGGCAGCGGGCCAGTGCCGCAGTCTGGCACCAGGCCACAGCGAGCCTGGTGTCCGTAGCTTTGGAAACAGCAGACACAGACGGCGCGCGGGAACGCTGAAACCTGCCTTTCATGCACTTGTGTGAGAGATCTGATGAGAGTTGTGCCTGGATTTTCTTCAGTCACCTGTAAGCATATGTAAGTCTGAGGGAAAAATGTTCTGAGAATGCAGAGTTTCCCACTAAATTTGATTTCCTCCTTTTCAATATTGCTGATCATTCTTAAATCACTGCCTGCTACACTTCCTTCTGTCCTCTGGGTTTTGCCACTCACTGATCCCTCTCTGCGCCCGCGCCTGCCTGTCTGTTTATTTTTAACTTGGGCTTCAATTTTACTCTTCTCTACAAACCATAAGCCTTTGTAGGTTAACCTAGAAATTCTTGTGTGAGGGTTTTTTTGTGTGAGAGGCAGGCTATTATTTGAGCCTCATTTTGAGTTCTGGTGAGACCTTGAAAGTTGGCCTAGTTCGAAGTTAAAAGTGAGTCAGCAACGATGACCTCATGCTATTTTGTGCCAGTTTCATTGATGTCATTATGTTTGTTAATTGATGTCAGAGCATACATTCACGAAGGATACATGAGGGAATATAGTTCTAGGTTAGCTCAGCTCAGGAATAGCCACCTGTGGAAGATAAAGTAGTTCAGCCTGAAAACTGTAGTAATATAATATGTAGTACTCTGTCACAGTTGACTTATGTATTCATAGCTCATAGCCACCAACCTTCATACAGCAGAACTTGAGGGACTCTCAGAATTCAGAATACAGCATATTCTGTATTTCTTATATGTTTGAGCAGAGGACATATTTATTTACATGTCTTGACTACAAGGCTGGTAAGGGATTCAGGGATGGAGTTGTTAATTGAAATAGAAGATTCTTTTAATTCATAAATTTTAATTCACAGTAAACACTTTGGGATATGGGTTACCAAATGACCAACCTTGAACTAGAGATAATTGTCAACTTTAATTGTTTCGTGGGAAAGCTAGAGATATATATGGGTAATTATTGTGAATTTTGAATTAAACTGAATTTTTCAGTGTAGACTTCATCCTCCTCTTGGTATTATTGTTATTATTTTTTTTTAAAGATTTATTTATTTATGCATACAGAACTGGGGTACAGGCCAGAGGTGCAGGGGCGCCAAGAGGCTTCACCAGAGACAGAGTGGGGAGCAGAACAGGCAGATCCACGAAGTACACTGCTGAGGGGAGCAGCGGGCGGGTCAGGAGAAGTCTGCCACGCCATGTGGTCTCCTCCGGGGCAGGTGGGAATCGAACTCATGTGGAAGTGGCTTTAGCTTCTCCATGCTGTGCTTTAACCCGCTGCGCCACCAGGGAGGGCCTATTGTTATTATTTTTAACTAAACATTGCTAGTCACTAAACGTTGCTAGTGGTCTTTGAAGTAGCTGTTCTAGATGCCTCATTTTGGAAAATAAACTATTAACAGTATTTCAGTTCACCCCATCAGGTTTACTTTTAAAGCTTCATGAAATTTGTGAGCCTGAGAAAATGTTGCTTTGTAGCTTAGGAAGAGTAAAAAAGACAACTTTTTAAATTTTTATCTTTTTTTAATTAAAAATAGGTAGTGTTTACAGATGATACACTGTTTCTAACTTGCAAATAAGTGGAAACTTTTTTATTTTAGATGAAGATCGACACTCTAGAAGAAAAAGTGTCGTGGACACCGTATCCATTCAGGTGGACATTTTACCCCACAGCTTTCCTTCTGATGACGTGGTGAGTTGTTCCCATTTATGTCTTAGTACTATGTAGCGATAGATACCACTTTAAAAGAAATATTTGTACTGCCAAACTTTCAAACAGGAGCAAATACAATTCTAAATTATCTCTAAATCAAATATATTGTTAGTAGAAGTTATTGTTGAGTTAGTCTTGACTTTATTCATGAGTTATTTGATGGAATGCTTTTCATCTGTCTATAAAGATATCTAAACTTAACTTTTATGTATGTTGTGTGATGTCATTAAATTTTACAATCTAATTTGGTGTAGTCTAAGAGCTATAAGACAAATAAAATATTTCATAAGTAAAAAAATATTACACAGGTCCTATTATTAAAAAGTACACCATCTAGACCTTATTGTCTAATGATTTAAGAAACATAAATTATGAGAATAAATGGAACTATAATGCTTATATAAAGTCAGATGCTCACTACTTTCAATAGCTTTAAAATGTCATCTATGAGGGAAACTTTTTTGATTATGGATAGTAAATATAACAAATTTCATGTAAGTTAGGCTTATTGGTGATCTATGTACTCCTTAAGGACTATGGCTTATTTGAGACATTGCAGATTTAATACTCTCCTCCTGTTTCAATAGAGCACAAGAGTGTACCCTCCTGAGTTATAGGAAGAAAAAGCAGCCAGTGTGCTCTAGGACTTATTCCACACAGATCACCAGAGAATTTTTTGATAGTCAAGTAAAAAGCCGAAATGCCAGCATGTCAAGTCAGCCTCCTCCTCGTGGCTTGTCCATTGTTTGCCTTAGGTACTTCATTATTTCTCCTTGGTATGATATATATCATTAAAAGAACATCCATATAAGAAAAGGGGAAGGGAGTTGTCTGAATTCACGCTTTCTCAGCCTTCTTTCTCCACCCTCCTTCAGTCCCTGTCAGCTCATTTGTCTTCAGGTATTCACACTATTTGGTGGCCAGGTTACTGCCACCTCATTGTTCTCTTCCATGCTACACAGCTGTCTTTTATGTAGAATCAATCAGTTTTATCAGGAAATTACCAACAGAACACCAACAGTCATTGAAGAAGTGGTTAACTTAGAAACTTCAGTTGTTTTAAAGTTTCTTGTCAATTTAATACTCAAGAAAAATCACCTTCCCTACATTCACCTCTTCAAAGCCAATTTAATCTATATACTTCTTTCTTGTTAACCCTTGTTTTTAATGGTTATGAATTTGCTGCTCTTACTTTTTGAAGGAAAAATTCATCTAAAGCCTTCATCTTTACACTTTGTCAGAGTGCAGTTTGTTTTACTGACTCATATTTCTTTTATTAACCATTGTTATTTCTTTTAAATATACATATGTAGCATTTCAAACTGTGAACCAAAAACCAGTCTATTTTGATAAGCTGAAAAAATTCGCATGAAGGCACAATATAGGGAAATTCTTGAGCATAAATTTAACACGAAAAGCCCATTAACACATTGGTTGGCTTTTTTAAAGACCCCTTGTTTTCTCTTGGTGGTAGGCCCTAAGTCAAATGTGCCTCACATTTAAGCATTTGAAAATGTAAGTGCAATTGTTACAAGATTTACTTGAGCACATTTGAGTTTTATATTCATTACCATTATGAAATCTAATTGTGCATGTTAAGAATGGTTGTTCGAATCCAGAAGACAGAATAACATTACCTTCTGGGCTAAAACTAATTAATTTCGTAGCACTGAAATTCACGTCATTTATGTATTCACTAATTAATGGTGCAGCAAAATACTAAATTATGAATAAGTGTTTTTGCTAGCAGTGAATCATATAAGACAATTGCTTATTTTAAAAAGCATTATTCTTGTATGTGATCAAAATTGAAATTTTAAATACATATCCCAGTTTATCCTGTTATATCTAACCCCTTCTTTAGAGCTTAAACTTAGTCAGAAATTGTTTAGATAGAAATCCTAGTAAGCTTCTGTCTTCCTTAGATACAACAAATTGTTACTATAGAATTATTGAATTGACTGTTCCACTTATGATACATAAATTCTAATGTTTGCAATTCAAATCTTAGCCCACCATGAGTCACTTAGTAAACTTTTTCTGTAAATTTCCCTATGTATATATGAAGATATCTAAATTAAATTAATCAAGAAGATAACTGACTGAAATGAAATAGAGGTGTCCCTGCCTCCTGAGATAAAATTATCAGGTTGACTAGTAAAGCACTACAGTCATGTCCTTTGATTTCCAGAACTCTTTCTGAGCTTTGTAGACATGATTAATATACACAATGTACATATGAGTATAGCCTGAAATCAGTACTTAGTTCTTCTCTCTAAAAGGTAATAGTCAGTGCTAAATTATTTGGGGTTATATGGATGGGAGCTTATATTTATTAAATTTTGAGTACTTACTGTATTTTTCAGGTATAAAATTGAAACACTGGTTGATTCTAAAGATTGTTGTTTACACACATAACAGAATCTTTATTTTATATATAAATATTCCTGCCTTTTTCCCAAATATAGCTGAAGATAACTGTATGTGAGCTAACAAAACAAGAATTCTAGCATCAAGACAGCTGTACTAGGTGCCGTAAAATTACTAAGGTATCAGTGGAAGTGACAGCTATTTTGTTTGGAAACAGATGAGTAACAGATTTTAAGCAGCCCCCAGGGTGTTAGCGTCTTGGTTAGAGTTGCACTTCATGAGCAGGGCAGGAGTCTTAAAGAGCAAAAGGGATGTTGAAGCTCCTGTGCCTGGTGCCGTAACAGCAGCACACCCAGTCTTTCTGTAGCTTGGGACAGGTAGCCTGCGTGACCCCAGATGAAGTAGCAGCTGCATTGTATGAAAAATACAAACCGTTAAACCTCAATGTGAAACAATGGGGCCTTCTTTATTTTAAGTAGGATCCACCAAAGGGAAGAGTAGGAAACAAGCTGGAAGTCAGATATATGAAGGTTTTGTCACCAGGTTGAGGCTTCTTTGTGTAATTTGCCAGGGAGCAGGTACATGCTGGAATTCGGGCTGTGTCCCTGGGAGCTATGCGTCAGTAAAGGAATTTCAGAAATGTGCCTCAGCTCAGCTAGCAAAGGGAGATCAGCCAGGGGAGCCAAGCTAGGAGGCTGAACTAGAGGAACCAGGTGGCGACAGGAGGCTGGGCGGAGCGGGCACCTGGTCAGGAGATAGGCTGGGTGGGGCAGCCACAGGCTGAAAAGAATTTTAGAAGCAAAAGTTAAAAAAAAATGGGAGGGGGGGGGACGACAAAATGACGTGGAGGTTTTTGATGGTGGGAGACTGAGTCCTAAAATCCATATTTGGGGAACAGGAACAAATAGGAAAGATTTTGGGTGAGGTAGGTTAGATTAGAGGGTAAAGTAGTTACCTCATCACTTGGGATTGAGCAGGTAATAAAAAAAGTGATGTGTGACAAGAATGCTGACCTTTAACTTCTCTCTTGTTCTTTCTCTTACTCTAGTTGTTTCTCAAAAGTCTCATAAAGCTCTTAACTAGTTGTAAGGACAACAGTGGATTTTTTTTCGCTGAAGTGTGAAATTGTTTCTAAGTACGAATAATTGACCAGCCCAACCTAATCTTGACTGTCTGCTCCAAATATCTAGAACAAAGCAACAAAAGACCCCAGAGTTTAATCTGACTCAACTAGGGATGGGGACCCTCAGTGACAGGCTGGGGCCGCCGCTCTTGCTGCTTGGTTTCCAGCCCAGGCTTTGCATTGCAGAGAAGCCGAGGGGCAGAGCATGACTCCTGCTTTCGCTGGTCTTGCTGCCTTAAACTTAGGAGCTAAAATTAGGGACGAGCAGAGGCCCCAGCCAAGTAATTGAGAATCCTTTCTTACCCATAGCAGAGACACTACAGTAGCCGCAAGGTTCCTCCCGGAAACGTGCTGCCGCCACAGGAGTGTTACTGACACTTGTCTCCAGCCGTCAGTCGTAAACCTTTTTATGCCTTAGAGCAAGAGAGATTTGAAACCCCCAATTTCAAGGGTCTTTTTCAGAAGATAAGATTTGGGGATCGACCTAAGAAGATCCAAAATGTGATTTTTTTTAAAGGTGCTTACTAACTAGTGCTCATTGACCTCTTCCCAAGTAGTGATTCTTGCTTTTAAACATTAACATTTGTAGGCATTTATTTCACTTTTCATTGGTAAGTGTGTGTGGTGCCACAGTTATGGAGGCTGAGGGTGCTGAGTTCTAACTGTCTGTGTAATCTCTGCCTGGAATATTTGAAAGCACCGTTATCTGATGAAGCATAGTTCAGCCAGCAGGACGTGACCTTACTGCACCTCTGGCTTCTAGAGGCTGAGTTGTCACTCCGTGGGGGTTGAGTTGCCTGCAACATGCTAAGCTAATGTTATAGTAGACTTATTTGGGGACCCCCTTGTAGCAGGCCTTTGTCATAGCAGTGAAAAAGTGGGGTTGTTTGCATTTGAGACCATGGAGTATAATCACAAATCATGTAAACACAGAGAAGAAAATAATTGTAGATCTTAGATGACTTGAAACTAAGTGAAGGTACTGTTTGTATTGATCTTTCTAACTCTTTTACCTAAATGCATTTTTCCTAGGTGAGTAACACGGAAGAAATCACCTTTGAAGCATTAAAGAAAGCTATTGGTAATGTTTTACTCTGATTTAACACTCCTGATATTTTGCTAGCACAGCTGTGTACTTATATATATATGATGTGTACAGTTGATTTCCGTAGAACTGATTTTATTTAGCTATGTTCTGAGGATTTTACAGTTGTCTTATCACAGATAATTTTTTTCGTTTGATGGGCTGACTTCTCTGGAGTTATGAAAACAGTGTCATTTAATGCCATTCTTACATAGTGACCAGCATTTAGGTGGCTGGAATTTAAGAGGAATAATCAGCGTCTTCTTTCATATGAGATAGGGAGATGAAAATGCTGAGGAAAGGAACTTAGTGTAACCAGAGAGTGTTTGCAGTGGGGTGAGAGAAAGCAGCTGGCCAGGACGTCACCAGATGCAGGGGAGGGGCAGGCCTTTCATGGTGAGAACATCGAGCAGAGAAATTAGCAGCCCCTGAACTCACAGCCAGCACATGCTGGCGCCTGATTTCATACCTCGCCTTACTGTCCTCTTTTCACTTATCTCTGCGTAACAAACAGCACTCCAATTTCTTTTTTCTTCTTTGCGTTTATGGGAATAAAGCCTCCTAAACAATTTGCCTCTTTATTTTGAAATGATTCCTTCAATTAAGTACTAATACATGAATGACTACTAGGCTAATGAGGCCTTCATTTCAGTTCACTTCTAATTGGTAATGGGAGAGTGGGTAGAAATTGGCTCTTATTTTGGGGGGGGGATGGTAGATAAGAAAATCATCACCAAGGGAAATGAAGTGTGAGGTTCCCTAGTGCCCATCATACATGAAGTAAACTGCCCTTTTCTAGCTTAATTCATGAGAGAATTTATTTCTGATTAAAATGTATTACCAAATTTGCAAGGATAAAATTAATTGAATTTGGTAAGCAATTTTTGAACATCCATTTTGTGGAAGACTCTCTGAGATATTTAAAGAGTAAAACAAATGGAGTGCTATGCAGCATGACTACGGCTCTCAATATATATCTGAGGACTCCGGGAGAGCAGAGTGGGGCTGGCTATTCAGGAGCCCATGAAACGTGTTTCCAACACGATGCTGAACCACTTGCCTTTTTACTGCACCCACTGACATGATGTAAGACACGAGCCTGGTGGTCTCAGTCCCTGGGTTCTTCAGCATCATATACTTGTGGCTACTTTGAAACAGCAAGATTTTACTGAAGATTCTCTTGATGAGCCAGTATAAAGTACCAGTATTATTAAATTGCAACTGAGGAGTACAAGTCTTTGGGAAGTACACATAAAGCATTTTTTGATTGTCTTGGTTGGCAAAAAAACACCATTTTCACTAAAAAAAAAAAAAAAAGCTGACAGGAAACTTACGATATTTGGCAGACATTTTCTGGAAAATAATTGGAGTGAGGCTGTCACTTGAGGAGAGGAGAAAACAACACCCTATGACAGTATTTGTTCCCAATGATAAAATTAGCACTTTAGAACAAAATTAGAATTTTGAAACTTGTGCCTGTCACTGTGAATGTGTGACAGCTCCCCGATATTTAAAGTCTTTTCTAAGATCAGTAGTGATACCTAACAAATGTGATCTTTAAAAAAAAATACTTCTTTATGAAACAGGTCTGTAGAAGTCAGTGGACTGATAACCCCAAATGACCTTTGCTTAAGATCACAGAATCATGCCTGAGGAGAGTGCCCTTCAGACAGCTAGAAGACTGGAGAGCTCTCCCAGGCCAAGCACAGAACGTCACTCCCAAGCTTCACATTCCATATTGCAGCTGACTTTCAAGAAACAAACCTTGTTAAGTTTTGTTGTGGTCTGAGAAGAAACATTCACAATTATGTGAAAAGTCTATTAAGAGAACCCTCTTTCCCAATACTTCCCAATATAGATCTAAATGGTCTTTGTGTACTTTGATGAGAATAACTTACTGTGTAGTGGATTGTGTGCATTTGCAGGCAGAATCCACTGTCCTTTTTTTTTTTTAAAAAGATTTATTTATTTATGCATACAGAACTGGGTTACAGGCCAGAGGTGCAGGGACGGTGAGAGGATTTACCAAAGACAGAGCGGGGAGCAGGACAGGCAGGTTGACGAAGTCCACTGCTGAGGGGAGCAGCGGGCGGGTCAGGAGAGGTCTGCCGCGCCCTGTGGGTCACCCCTGGCGCAGGCGGGGATCGAACTCATGCGGAAGTGGCTTTAGCTTCTCACTGCTGTGCTGGAACCCGCTGCGCCACCAGGGAGGGCCCCCCACTGCCTTTTTAAAGCCAGATATTAGAAAATTTGCAGAAATATAAAACAGTACCACTCTTGAAGTTTTTTTTTTTTTTTCATTTTCAAAAATATCTTCATAAAATGTTACTTATGTGAACATAATGAGTTCATATTTTTAAATACTTTTATTAAAGTTTCTCAGTTAATGTACTACATAGAAAGTAAAAGATTGCACACATTAATAAAAAGGGTTTTGGTGTTCTAGTAATTTTTAAGAGTGTAAGCACTCTTAAAAACAGAAACTTTGAGAGCTGCTACATGGAAAGCAAGTTTGGTGCCAGTAAGCCAGACCTGGGTGGGCATTATTTTTATATATTGAGCCCGGGCACTTAAGACCTGGCAGTGTGTTCAGCTTGCCCACATTTCCCTTGACATCTGCTGCTTTGACCTGCTTGGTTTAAACATTTCTGCTCCTGCCAAGCTCCTGTCACACTGGACGTGACTACAGTCCCATGATCATAGTTCTGTGTTGTAATCAGTAGTTGTCTTCAGTTTTGTTAACCTGCCACAATTTCAAAAAAAAAAAATACAATGGCCATTTCCTTTCTGCCTGCTATTTCCACTTTTTAAAACTATAGCCTATAGTTCGTCTACTTGAAAAGCAGCTTTGTTGAAGGACACTTGGGCATAGTGTATATCTATACACTCTGGGCCGGAAAAAAGGAAAGACACTCATGAAGAATTACTAGTTGTTACCAGTAAATGAACTGATAAGTCATTAATAGTCTTCCTTTTGTTTTCTTGAAGTAATAGGCACAGTAATTGTATTAGTAGTATCAAAAGGCATATTTTACAGTCTTGCAAACTTTAGCCAGACCACACAGTACCTTTAGATCAAGCAAACAAAAGCACATCTTCTAAATTGTAGTGAGTATATGGAAAAACTGAAATAGTTCAGTTCCCAGTTCCCCTGTCTGTATTGCAGGTATTTTTCACATCAATTGGCGGAGCTTTTATTCAGTCTCATATGTCCAAAGGGATAGTTATTAATAACAGGGTCATCTTCCATGCAGGTCCTTCACCTGTAGAAAATGACCCTGTTTTTTTGGAAAGGGAGATAGTGAACTTTTACTATGCATTTTAATTCTTAGATTTTTTAAAAAATGTGTGTTTTCTAGATTGAAAGTGTTCCAAGGATTTATGCCTTTTTTTTTTTCCTGATGAAATTAATCTTGAAAGTTGCCTTGATCTTTAATTTATAGATCATTTGCTCTTATGGTCACTAGCCATAAGGTTCTAGGAAATTCTGTATTTCTTTTAACTGGTCTTTGTAAACACTTGCATAGATACCAATGGGATGGAAGAGCAGGAAAAGGAGAAAAGACGTCTCGTGATAGAAAAATTCCAGAAAGCACCGTTTGAAGAAATAGCAGCACAGTGTGAATCCAAAGTAAGTACAGATGGTAAAGGGAGAAGGAGTAGAGTTTGCATTGGTGGAGACTTCTCGGTAGTTGGTTGATAGGCACCAAGCTTCAGGCTCAGGATGGAGCACAAGGCAGAGCGTCTGGGAGATGCCCGGGCACAGCTGTGGAGCGCTGTAAGCCGGCTGAAGGCCCGTCCCAACTGAACTGTGAGTGACTGTTAGTGAACATTTTTGGCAGTGATCTTCAGTCATCTTATGGAGGGTATTTTGGTTTTTGTTTCTGTTGGTCTGGTTTTGTCAATGAGACTAAGAAAGGACTGAAAGAAGCAGTTAAATGCCAATAGAAGAGACAGATAAAGCCAAAACATTAAAGCCACTGTGTGATCCACTTACTTGTTAACAATTATGCTTTTTCTTTTACATTGCATTCATATGGTTTACATGTGGGTATTTGGAAAATAATAAACCCATTTTTGTTTTCCCTTTATAGGCAAATCTGCTTCATGATAGACTTGCTCAAATATTGGAACTCACCATACGGTAAGGGTTTTCTTTTTTCCTTACTCCAAAAACAAATTAGAAACTTCTAGACCCGCATAATTTGTGGCTAGATAGTTTAAAGTTCCTGTGCCTTTCATTTAGGATGAGCAAAAGCTCCTGCCTTTCTCTTGGTGGCCACTCCTTGTATGGCACAGAACCGGAGAGCTGTGCTGGTCCAGGCAACCTCTGCCTTTCTGGCTTCTCTTTCAGGGCACTCCTTCCTCGGCTCTCATTGTAATGATACTGTTAAGCCAATAACTTCTCACATTTAATCATGTTGCCTTGCACAAACTAGAGTTAATATGGCTTAGCCATGAGCAGTCTTTCTGGGGGAGGAGTCGTGATTTCTGTCTATACAAACTACTCTTTGAACTCAGCTTTCCTTGAACTTCTCTATGTCTCATCCATTTGTGTTAGATATTTTATGTCCCCAAAGTACCTTGTATAGAACATACTTGGTAGTTGAGTCCACCGGTTTATTAGGTAATGATGCATATGATCGGGAAAGAGGCAGACTTGGTTCCATGTAGGGAAAGAACTTCCTCCCCTTCGTCCTATCTCCAGTGTGGACTCTGCATTTGTATATGACCACACAGGATGGGAGCCATTGCTCCCATCTGTGCACCTAGATTTTTTTTTTCTGTATCAGCTATATTTTTAACTTGATCAACCAACTCTATTTTGCTTCAACCCCAATGTCCCCAATATCCTGTAAACAGAGGAGACAGTTGATGCTCTAGCCCACTGCATTTTGTATTTTATTTCCCTATCTCTTCTCTTTTTTACCTTCATACACAAACTACATTTTCATAAGTATTACATCTTATTTCAGATATTTCCCCACCATGCCAGCCACCTCCCCCCAGTAAGATTAGAATTGTTCATCTACAGAATTTCAGAACAGAGATTCAGACTAAGATACACAATATACGATACACCTCAGAATCACGAAATGACTGGGCAGGAGCATTTACTTCTTTGAGGTCTGCATGTTGCAATACTAAGTGTCTGCTGTATACTTGGTTTGTGCTACCTGCTTTATCTTCACCACAGACCGAAAAGGTAGGAAGATGCTTTCCCCCTCTCATTTTCCAGATGAAGACACTGAGGCTTGGGAAAGTCAAGTAACTCGCTGAAAGACAGCAAGTATGAGTGACAGTCAGAATGTACCATGTTCCATTTAGTTATGCTGTCACAGCTGTGTAGATTTAACATTTTAGAGTAAGTACTCGAATTCTGTTTTATTAATCTGCCTGTTGAAGACTTGTCTGGGCTATGTGCTATTATTTAACCTCTACACCAGACTTAAAAATAAATAGAGACTATTTTTATCTTTCTAGTGTGGAAACAAAAAAGACTTGGTAATTTACCAGGGTCACCTAATGAGAATGTATAGCAAATAATCAGATGATGTTGTTTCATTATAATATTGATAAGAAAAAAATCATAGCCCGTGTTAAACAAAAGAAGAGACACTGTGCAGGGATCTGCTTTTGTTACAGAAGTTTCCTTAAAGTCAGATTTCCAAGAACCTGTCATTGATGTCAAATGACGATTAGACAAAGGAAAGCTATATCACAATCATGTTCTGAAAGACTAAATATTATTTATATGTTGTTGACCTATAGCTTCAGCAGAATCCTAACCAAAACCCCAGCAGACTTTTTGGGTAAAGATTTATTATTTGATTTTAAAATGTGAATAAAATTATGAATGACCTTGGAGTGGCCTAATTTAAGAACAACAACAAAAAGAATTTATATAAGGTAATCACAACAGTATTGCCATAAGTTATATGAATAGATCAAAGTAATATAGTTCAGAAAAGGACTCAAAACATTTTAAAGAAGGAAAGAAAGAACTTTCAACAAATGTCTGGAACAACTAGGTTACCTGAAGGCGGAGTAATAACACCCCACCTTTCATCAAGCACAAACATTTATTCAGTTTGGACAACAAATGTCAGTCAAAAAGATAGAAATGAAACTTCTTTAAAAAATAGATGAGAATATTTTTAGTTTTCATATAAGCATTGATTTCTTAGATACAAAAAACACTTAGCAAAATTGATAAATTGAGCTTAGTGCTACATTAAAAAAATTAACACCAGAAGCTCCATTAAAAAAAATGAAAAACTCAAGCACCTGAGAAAATATATAGAGTGCATAAATAGAGCACTTTTACAATTCAGAAATAAAAAGAGAATATTTTAAATTGACAAAGGAACAGGCATTTCATGGGAGGAAAGATGAGAGATGCTCAGTGACCGTAAGCATGTGCAGTCCCTAAGTTAACAGGAAAGTGCAGATTTCAACAATATCGAGAGAACTTTCTAGCAGTAGAATGACTAAATGTAAAAATAGGGAAAATAAAAAATGTTAATAAGGATGTCTTACCACAGCTAGAAAGCTCACACATTGCTAATTGAAGTGTAAGATGGAACAAAATAATTGATTTTTAAAAAGGTTTTAAGTTGAGAATTAAATAATAAATTGTGAAAAGCGTTTTTATTATGTGACTGAATTTTGTTTGTTAAATTATTAACAGAAAAACATTGAAAAGTAGAACTATAGACAGTGAACACAAGTAGATGATATTTTTGGTTCAATTATACCTTTTTTTAAGGATTTCCCTGCTAATGGGCTTTTATTTACATATTGACTTGCTTATTTACTTTTTGAGGCGCGTCATTTTACAGTAGTGCATACGGTGGAAAGGCATAGGGACACCTCCTCAGGTGTTTGCACCACACCACACCTGCCACCATGACACCCACAGTCCTCCACTGGCGTCCACTGGGCCCTCGTTCTCTGCGCTCTGCCTTCTCCTCCCTCTTTGGTAGCCTCAACTTTACTGTCAGATTTCTAGGCAGGTTTTGTTTTTTTCTGATCCTTTGTGTACTTGCTCTGTATTCCACAAGAGTGACAACATTTAGTAGTTGTACTTCTTACTTCATTCAGCGTAATCCCTAGTGGTCTCATCCATCGTACAGTAAATGGGAAGAGTACATCATTTTACAGTAGTGTATATGATGGAAAGGTAGCTCACAGCTGTGCAGTAGTCCATCATGTATGAATGCCATATCTTTTTAATGCATGCATCTGGCTTGGGCATTTAGGTTTTCCATAGCTTGACTGTTGTGAATGGTGCTGCAATGAACTTTGGTGTGTGATCCCTTCCTAATCTTTGGCTATATATGTAAGAATGGAAAGAGTTTAGCGGTTTCTCAAAATTTTGTAAGTAGATATACCATACGATCCCGCAGATCTCCTCCTAGGTATCTCCTAAAGAATGAAGAAACACTAATTAGAAGGTATAATTCATTTTACAAGGAACCTAGAGGGGATATTAAATCTATAAGCATTTAACCTTAGTAGTAACCAAAAAATTGGAAATATAAATAATGACTTGCTTCTACCTGCCCAACTTCCAACAATGAAGAGAAATTGATTATAGCCAAACTTATAAGGGTATAAGGAATAGGTACACTAAAATAGTGAAATTATAATTTTCCAGTGCTATAGCAATGTGTAGCAAAATCAAAATTATTATGCACTTTGATCCATAAATTAATCTATTAACAGACAATCAGGATGAAATTGTATCCGCAGAAGAATAGACCTTTGAGCATTATGTGTAGTAATGAAAAGTGGAAATGAACCTGTCTTTGTCCGCTGATTTGATCAATTACACTATGGCCAGATAATGAAACAGCATCAGAAAGGATAATGCATGCATGTAAAAAGGAACTTTTGCTAGTGAAACAAAGCTAGCTTGTAAGAATGGGTGCAGTGAGTCCCATTATAGAAAGTTACCTACACATACCTGAGCACATAACCCACACAGAAAAATGTCTGGTCAAAGCTCAAAACCAGCTTGGCGCCATGACCTTCCTGGGAACCCACGGGCAGCGTCAGGGCGAGCCCCGCAGTGCAGGCATTTGCACACTGCTGTTGGCGCTGTTTCAGGGGTGCTCTGGGCGGTGAGCAGCTCTCAATGCGCTCTTGACCATGCTTGTTCTTCTTTCACAGCCCGCCGCCCAGTCCATCAGGAACACTGACCATTACTTCTGGGCATGCCCAGTACCAGTCTGTTCCGGTCTATGAGATGAAGTTTCCAGATCTGTGTGTGTACTAAGCAGCTCATGAAGACCTCAGCATAGGATTCTAAAGGCTACAAGTTGAGGCCAAACTGAGTTTTTAGGATTTACTTTACTGTGTAGTAACACATTTCTTGAAAATAATGATGGAATCTATTTTTAACCAAATGCTTAGCATACCGTAGCAGAAATTTGGAGCGTATATAATTTAGCCTACTTTTGAAGATAGATCTATGCCATGTTAATTTCTTCTGAGATTCCTGTTGGCTTTTAAAGTTGAATCAATGTAGGTTTCATATTATTCCATTGTTAAATAGTATATTTTAAACTTTTCACAGAGATTAACAACAACATAAGCCTCCAGAGAGTTGAAAATATATGGAACATCTACTGTATTTTGCAAACTTCTACACAACTGCTTAGAAATAGAATTGCTTTTGTTTTGGTCACCTGCAAAAGCAGACAGTGCAGATGAATCCCTAGCTCCGGGCTGCACGCGTGTTTGGCAGCTTTCGTCCTGAGTCAGGTGTTGTGGCTGGCCTTCCGCCGCTTGTCACTGTACCGGTGTGTCGTGGGCGTTCCTCACGCTGTCTGCGGTCATGACATCTAGTGAACAATGTGCTAGACCCTAAAAATCACCATACTTTAAAGTACCTAGTTCTCGTTATACTGTGTTCTGCCAAGGGTTTGACCATTCCACATGAAGGCTTAGAGCTTACTCTTGGAGTACTGAATGTGCAATATTTTTTTACATCATAAGATGTATTAGTTTACAGACTATGCCTTGAAATAATAGTAGTATTTTGCTGTGGCTTCATTAAATGAGATATATATTTACTATAGGAAAAAGACATTAAAGACATCTACTAGTTCACCTGTGAAGAGTGTGTACATTTTGATTTCTATTAAAGGCACATTAATTTACAGACTATGTTGTGCATTGTTTTAAATCCTCACAGTAAAAAATTCCCCAAGTGGACTTTAACTTTTAAAAAAGATTTGACTCAGAACTTGCATTCATCTCTTTGGGGTTTGTAGCATCACACTTGAAAGGAGTACCTACAGTTCTAGCAGTCGGAGGGCTGAGGGTCAGGTGGGCCCTGGGGAGGGAGGCCCCAGGCGGCGCATGCGCTCTGCCCTTGCCGCGTGCCGGCCCTGGCGCAGGGCCCCGGGCGAGCCCGTCCCGCCCAGCGGCCAGCACTTTCTTTGCGACGCTTGTACGTGCTTAGGCCATTTTTATAAAGTAGCCCATTTGTAATACTACTACTTCAAATTTGATTTCTTTGTACCTAAAACGATATACATATCAAACGGGTAGCTAAAGATGTCCAATTTTTACCTTTTGTTTTTGTGGAAACTGCAGTGAAGAAGGGAATGTTATAACTGTGTTTATGATGACGTGGGCACTGTTATTCGAAGCAGAAAACAGTGAGGAACAAGCCTCATACAACAGACCTCTCTTTCTCTCTTAAAGTATTT
>NW_004567110.1:6193347-6195395 GCF_000260355.1 Condylura cristata | reverse complement strand
CTCAGCAGTGTACTTCATCAGTCAGCCTGTTCTGCTCCCCACTCAATCTCTGGAGAATCCTCTCACTGCCCCTGCACCTCTGGCCTGTACCCCAGTTCTGTATGCATCAATAAATAAATCTTTTTAAAAAATGAGCTTTGGTAAAAATCAGGTTGCCCAGTGGTTTCTTCATCACGTAACTGTACGTGCCCTATCAGCAATTGATGATCACAAGGAGATAAAGCTAAGGTCAAACCTGGTGTGTGTACTTGTGGGAACAGACTTGCCCTCTCTGCCACAGTTTTAGTTTTGGCTTTTCAACCCCATGTCCTCAAGCTATAAATTAGTCAAGTCTCCAGCACTCTCTGCCCCCTGGTTTGCTTCTCCTGCCACTCACACCGCTATGCCTCATCGCTGAGGAACTTCACAGGCTTCACACACGGTATGAAGTGAGGAAGAACACACTGGGGGTTCCCACACTTGCAGGCCAGTGGCTTTGGGCCATGACTGAACAGTGAGCTTTAACATCTGTCATGGTAACAGCCATTCTCGTCACACCTGGGGCCTAAAGAAGAATGTGCAGCAGGTCAGCACCTATCTCTGAACCTGCTTCCTCAGGTACAAAATGAGCAGTCTGTGGCCTGAGTTCAATCCCCTGCCAGGGAGCTGATCCATATCTCTCTCCTGTCTCACCCACTGCTCCCCTCTGCAGTGTATTTCAGTCAGTCGGCCTGTTCTGATCCCCACCCTGTCTCTAGTGAGTCCTCTCATCCACCCCCACCTCTGGCCTGCACCCCAATTCTGCACAACAGAAAGTCTGTGGTTGGCTCTCTTTCCAACTACCGTTGAATCTGGTGCTTGTTCTCACACCCGGTGATTATCAGTACAAAGTTCAAGTGAACAAAAGAGCAGAACCAAGTTGGAGCATAAAGCTCAGTTCTCCTAGTTCTGCTATATTCTGTGCTTTCCACTTAGACGCGAGTCTTACCTTTACAAAGGCACTGTCTTAACCGAGGTTCCCCTCAAGCGGCCAGGACAAAGACCTCCACATGGGTCACTTTGGGAAGTGATCCTGGATGTGGCAAGGGATGGAGCAGTGAAATGGGAGGAGTCCATTACATGGTTTTTCCTGAAGTGCCTGTCACATCAGGCGCCTGGAGGGCCGTCCTACTGAACAGTCTGAGGTGCTCATGAAATCATCTCCAGCTGCTCCCCCAGATGGTGTTAGTCAGGGAAGCATTTACCCTTCAGCTTCTGTTCTTCATGATCAGGGGTGACCCTGTTGGGAACTGATGACCTGCCCCATTCTGGATGGCATGCGCTTGAGATGGCCCACACGGGTGCTGAGGACACACGGTGGGAGAAGGTGTGGTGTGGAAGGTAGGATGGCCCAGGAGGGGCAGGTTGATGCCTGGCGGGACTGGCTTTCACAGCCACATCTGAGAAGCAGGTGGGGATTAGGTGAGGGAAGCCCGGCCGTGGGTGCCCACTATGGCACCGTTTAGTCTGCTTTAAGGCACGACTCAGTCTAGGAGCGACACATTTATCATACAGGGCCTCCCCATCTTGCTTAGCAAGTCAGGGGAAGAATTGTTAAAACCTGAGGTCAACTCACAACAGCTGTGGAGGTTTTGCTTCCTCACCTGTATGCAGAGCAGAGAAGGTGGGAACTGCGGGGCTCCCCCTACAGGATACAAGGTTAAAAGGGCTTGAGGGCCAAAGGTGGGATGCGCACCCAAAGTGTGTGGCCCCACTGAGTATTGGGGGGGGGGCTGCCTTTGGCGGGTTCACAGTGTAATGTCAGGAACTGCTGGGTGGGTAAAGGGTGGGTGGGTATCAACGTCACATTAACCTGCGGGTCCAAGTGGGTGCTGTTGCCCACAACCGTCCACCTACCTCCCCCGCCCAGTGCCTGCCTCTGTCCTTCCACACACCCCTGACGCACAGGGGGGCTCCGAGAATAAGCTATGAGGCACCCGCATTTTAAAAAGTCGGAGGCAGCTCTCCTGCCAGCCTGTTTCTGTTTGCCTCCTTTTTCTAATAAACCCGCCCTTTTAAAATTAAAAAAA